>NC_041226.1:70748842-70794157 GCF_002837175.3 Physeter macrocephalus
AGGCTCAGCGGCCATGGCTCACGGGCCCAGCCGCTCCGCGGCATGCGGGATCCTCCCAGACCGGGGCACGAACCCGCGTCCCCTGCATCGGCAGGCGGACTCCCAACCACTGCGCCACCAGGGAAGCCCCTCCTTCCTTTTTAAGACTGAATAATATTCCATTGTATGGATACCTCTCATTTTGTTTATCCAGTCATCTGTTGATGGACACTTAGGTTGCTTCCATATCTTGGCAATTGTAAATAATGCTACTATGAATATTGCAGTGTATATATCCTTTCAAATTAGCGTTTTAGGGGTTTATTTGATATATACCCAGGAGTGTAATTGCTGGGTTGCTGGGTCATGTGATAGTCCTATTTTTAGTTTTTTGAGAAACCTCCATACTGTTTTCCACAGTGTCTGTACCAATTTACATTTCCACCAGCAATGTACGAGGGTTCCCGTTTCTCCACATCCTCACCAACATTCGTTATTTGTGTTCTTTTTGATGATAGCCGTTCTGACGTGTGAGGTGATACCTCATTGTGGTTTTGATTTGCATTTCCATGGTGATTAGTGATGTTGAGCATCTTTTTGTGTGCCTGTTGGCCATCTACTTTCCTCTTTGGAAAAATGTCTATTCAGTTCTTCTGCCCATTTTTAAATTGGGTTGTTTGATTTTTCAATGTTGAGTTGTATGAGCTGTTTATATATGTTGGATATTAATCTCTTATTGGTCATATCATTTGCAAATATTTTCTCCCATTCAGTAGGTTGTCTTTTCATTTTGTCAGTGGTTTCTTTTGTTGTGCAAAACCTTTTAAGTTTAATTATGTCCCATTTATTTATTTTTGCTTTTATTTCCTTTACTTTAGGAGATGGATCCAAAAAATATCACTGTGATTTATGTCAGAGAGTGTTCTGCCTATGTTTTACTCTAGGAGTTTTATAGTAGCTGGTCTTACGTTTAGGTCTTTAATCCATTTTGAGTTTATTTTTGTAAATTATGTTAGAGAATGTTCTGATTTCATTCTTTTACATGTAGCTGTCCAGTTTTCCCAGCACCACTTACTGAAGAGACTGCCTTTTCTCCATTGTATATTCTTGTCTCCTTTGTCATAGATTAATTGACCATGAGTGTGTGGGTTTATTTCTGGGCTTTCTATCCTGTTCCATTGATCTATGTGTCTGTTTTTGTGCCAGTACCAAACTGTTTCAATTACTGTGGTTTTGTAGTATAGTCTGAAGTCAGGGAGTGTGATTCCTCCCTCTCCGTTCTTCTTTCTCAAGATTGCTTTGGCTATTCAGGGTCTTTTGTGTTTCCACACAAATTTAAAAATTTTTTGTTCTAGTTCTGGGAAAAATGCCATTGGTATTTTGATAGGGATTGCACTGAATCTATAGATTGCCTTAGGTAGTGTGGTCATTTTAACAATATTGATTCTCCAATCCAAGAACATGGTATCTCTTTTCTTCTAAGTTGTCCATTGTATTGATATATAGTTGTTCATAGTAGTCTCTTATGGTCTCTTCAATAAGTGGTGCTGGGAAAGCTGGACAGCTACATGTTAAAATAACAAAACCTGAACATTCTCACCCTACCTGGCTTGAAAATAAGAAATGAGGCAAGAACGTCCATGTGGAGCCACCACTACAGCTGCACGTGGTGGAGGTCCAGTCAGTGCTGGCCCTCGTCAGACCTGAAGCAGTCACAGTCACAGATATTTCCAGTCTGGGCAATATCCTCTGGCACATGAAGTAGCTAGGGCCAACCCTGCATGTTTGCTGCCCAAGGTCTAGTCCCCTCCCCTTCTTCCTCTCTTACCAAATCCTGATTGGGTTTGAATGGTCACCTGTCTAGTAAAATATTCACCTCCCACATGCCCTGGCATCTGGGTGTGGCCATGTGACCCAATTCTAGTCAAGGAAATGAAAGAGAAAATGTCCAGGTGAGGTTTCTTTTCTTAAGTGGTTTTTTATTTTAGTTTTGGGATATGAAGACCTGTTTACATGATTTGAAAGTCAAGAGTATGAAATAAGGTACATTCACAGTGGTCTCACCTCCATCTTTGTCTCCCACACCTGTTCCTTCCTCCCCCTTTTGATGTAGATGTGTTTGTTTCCCTTGCAAATATAAGCAAATGTCTGTGTATTTCTTTCCTTACTTTTTTACATCATAGGCTATATATATCTTTATCTATGTTGTTCCCCTTGTTCTTTTTTTGAATTTCATATTCTTGAATCTTGGAGATCACTCCATAGCTGTATGTGTAGTGCTTCCTCATTTCTTTTTTACTGCATAGTGTTTGACTGTGTGACTACATTATGAATTATCCAAGCAGTGACTTATGGATGGACATTTTGGTTTTTTCCAGTTTTTTCAATCATCAGTAATGCCACAGTGAATAATCTTATGCATGAGTCATTTTCTATTTATGCCTGATCCCATTTGGGGTAGATTCCTAGACATGGGATTGTTGGGTTGAAGGGTAATAACATATATAATTGTGCTCTATCTTGCCAACTTCTCTGCCATGGGAGTTGTACCATTTTGACTTTGCAGACCTTTTTGTTTGCCCTTTGCTCTTTACCCATCTCCATTTCCAGTCCTCCACTGCCTACCACTGCCCTTCCTGTTATGGGAGAAACATAAACCCCTCACCTGTTTAGCCCTGGTTATTCAGGTTCCTATAACTCACAGCCAAAGGCAATCATAATCATTTGGATACTGAGTAAATCTAATTAAAATTATGTTATGTTAATTGAAAAGCTTGTAACTGATTAGTAAGTTGGTATGTACTACAAGCTCCACTGTCCACCATGGTAGTATTACTGGAAACATAACTCTAAATGAGATTAAGCTTATCTATCAAACAGTTAACCCAGTGTCACCACATAAGATGTGACCTGCCTCGGCTTTTTCTGTTATGGAAAAACCCACCCCCTGTGGCTTTCTGCCTTCTCCTCAAGATGTCTGTACTGTGGGAGGGGCCTGGACCAACGCTCCCCTCTAAGGTGTAGCCTTATACACAGTGCAAGTGTCTCTTTCAGGAATAGACTTTATACCCCTCCCCCAAAAAATGTATGGACAAAATCGGAAAACACAATCACCAGAAGGATGATGAACGTACTGTGAAGAAGAGACGATTTCATCGACAATGCAGAAAATAGCCCAGCCCCAAATATGAAGAGCACCAAAGAGGCAATAAGCTCAGAGGAAACTTCTGAGTAGACAGCCCACAGGGTTTGAGAAAGGGCCTTTCCACCTCTACTTCAGTTTTGAAGGGAAGAGCAAGGGCTGAGATGCAGAACGCAAGGAGGACGTTTGCAAGTTCCTGAAGCTTTGGGGGTTTTCACCCAGTGTGGATGCCCATATTGTGTGATCGGATAACGTGGGATCATCTGTCAGCCTGTCTGTTCACATAGCTATGCTATTCATAGAAAATGTACCTTTTTCCCCAAATAAACACCATATGCCTCTTCTCTTACCTAATTGGGTGTGTGTATTCTAGGGACCTGTGGCATGTAAGGGGAGGGGATCATGCCAGGTGACTCAAGTGGCCATTTTGGGCTCCCCTGTAGAACATTCTTCAGGATGAGAAGAGCAATAGGGAACCATATTAGTTAATAAATTTGAAATGAGGTTTGACTCCTGCCGTCTGCAGCATCATGAGGAAGGAAGAGAAAGAAGATAGCACCATCTTTGGGGCTCCAAAGACACCATCGGTCACTCTTCATGACCCCCTCCATCCCACTGGCTCATGGAGCCTGAGTTACACGGTCCCCCACTGTAACCCCTATCTCACAAGCACCACTAACACCCTTGCTCCCCTCTCCCTCACCAAGCCTGTGTCCACCCCTCCATGTCTACACCCAAACATTGCTGGGGAGAAAGACTCCCCCAGTGGTTCCCAGGGGCTGGGAGGAGGGGACATCAGGAGTTACCAGTTCATGGTTGCAGAGTTTCAATTTGGAACAATGAACAAGTTCTGGAGAAGGATGGTGGTAATGGCTGCACAACAATTTGAATGGACTTAATGCCACCGAACTGTGCACTTGAAAATGGTTAAACCAGTAAGTTTTGTGTTATGTACATTTTACCACAATAAGGAGTTAAAAACACACTCAATGTTGTTGGCTGGTGTCACTTCAATTTCAAGTACACAAATAGAAAGAGGACATTTGACATGGCCATCAATCCTAATATATTGGGTTGGCCAAAAAGTTTCTTTGGGTTTTAACTAAAAGTAAAAGACACACTTTTCATTTTCACCAAGAATTTTATTGAACAACATATTCACCATTTTGTTCCACTACCTTCTGCCATTTTTCAGGCAACTTCATAATTCCATCTTCCCAAAACTTTTTATCTTTTTGAGTAAAGAACTGTTCCAGGTGCCTTTTACAGTCTTCCAGGGAATTGAAATTTTTTCCATCAAGAGAATTTTGTAAAGACCGATATAAATGGAAATCCAAAGGTGCAATGTCTGGCGAATATGGTGGATGAATCCGAACTTCCCAGCCAAGCTGTAACAGTTTTTCCCTGGTCATCAAAGAAACATGCGGTCTTGGGTTATCCTGATGGAAGATTATGCGTTTTCTGTTGACTAATTCCGGATGTTTTTTGTCAAGTGCTGCTTTCAGTTGGTCTAATTGGGAGCAGTAATTGTTGGAATTAGTAGTTTGGTTTAACGGAAGGAGCTCATAATAGAGGCCTCCCTTCCAATCCCACCGTATACACAACATCACCTTCTTTGGATGAAGACTGGCCTTTGGTGTGGTTGGTGGTGGTTCATTTTGCTTGCCCCACGATCTCTTCCGTTCCACATTGTTGTACAGTATCCACTTTTCATCTCCCGTCACAATTTGTTTTAAAAACGGAACGTTTTCGTTCTGTTTCAGTAGAGAATCACATGTGGAAATACGGTCAAGAAGGTTTTTTTCGCTTAATTTATGTGGAACCCAAACATCAAAGCGATTCATGTAACCAAGCTGGTGCAAATCATTTTCAACACTTGATGTGGGTATTTTGAGTTTGTTGGCTATCTCCCGCGTGGTATAACGTTGATTTTTCTCAATTAATGTCTCGATTTGATAGCTATCAACTTCAACTGGTCTACCCGACCATGGAGCATCGTCCAGCGAGAAATCTCCAGCATGAAACTTTGTAAACCACTTTTGACACCTTCAATCAGTCACAGCACCTTCTCCGTACACTGCACAAATCTTTTTCTGCATTTCAGTTGCGTTTTTACCTTTCTTGAAATAATAAAGCATAATATGTTGGAAATGTTGCTTTTTTTCTTCCACCTTCAATATTAAAATGGCTACACAAAAATTCACCAATTTTGATAAGTTCTTTTTTTAAATGCACGCTGATATAACAGCTTTCACTATACGATCTAATACAGTTGTTTCAAAAGAAATTAAGGACAACTAAGCGCTATTAGAGCCATCTTACGGAAAAAAACAAATGAACCTTTTGGCCAACCCAATACGTCCCTGGCTTTTTCACTTTCCCAGTCTCCAAATGACTGCTTCACACTTGCTTCTGTCTCCTCCTACACTCTTATGCCTGTCCTCACCCTCAAGCTTCAATGAGAAAATGCAAGCCATCTGACAGAAACCTCTTATCTTCCCATCAACACCCCTACCACTAGCCACATTCTGCACCTTCTCTCCTGTTGGGGATGAAATGTCCTTCTCTTATCAAAAACTCCTCTCTGGGGTGAAAGGACTAGGGAATTATTGCTTAATGGTTAGCGTTTTGGTTTGGAGTGACGAAAACGTTTGGAAATAGTACAATCTAGCTGTACAATGTTGTGAATATAATTAATAGCACTGAAGTGTACACTTAAAATAGCTAAAATGGCAAATATCATAACTATTTTACCACAGTAAAATTTTTTAAATTTTACTTGGGCTCGGATCCCATTCAAGGACTTTCTTCCTGCAGGATTCTCTCTTGCTCCCAAGCCGTCAACCTTTTTCAGCCTCTCTCTGTCTCCCCCTCACCAACACCCCCAGACCACTGGTACCAGCACACAAACATGTTCCACCATCTCTTGTCTTGAGAAAATGCCTGTGACCCTGGTCCCTCACCTGCCATCGCCTATACTCTGCTCCCTTCACAGCTGTCCCCTTGAAAGTTTCTCGGTCACTGTCTCCTCAGCTCACCCACCCAATCAGCCATCCATCCTTCCCTATCCACAGGGACTGTCCATAGAGAAGACACAGATTAGCTCTATGTCATCCAATCAAACGACCACTCAGCCTTCTTGATACACTCCTGACTTCCATGGCACCGTCCTTTCATACCTCACAGAGAGTTCCATCTGGATCTTTCTCTGCTTCCTCCTCTGCCTGCTAAAATGTCTCCAGGACTCTGTTCTGGCCGTCCTTCTCTTGTCCACTCATACAGTACCCCTAGGTGATCTCATTCAGTCATGTGGTTTAAATACCTATTTATGAAGATCAACATGCCCCAAATTCCCATACCCACATCTCCAGCCCCTCCCTGGGTCTCCAGATTTTTACATCCTCCTGCCTAGCAGGCACCTCCACATGAATGACTTTCTGTCCCAAACCTTCTGTCCCAAGGCCCAGCTAAGGCCTTTCAAATGGCACCATTACCCACCCTGTCACTGGACTCAAATCATTAGTCATTTCCTTGATCCTTCTCTCCCTCACCTCTCACTGTTGATTTGGCAAGTGCTGTCAACTGTTCATCTGAAACATACCCCGAATCTGTCCACTTTTCTCCATCTCCATTCCCCCATCACCTGGCCCACTGCGATAGCTTGATCCCAGGATCTTCGGCTTCCTTCTTGCTTCCTCCCTCTCCCCCCCAAAATAAATTACATCATTCCATGCTCCAGCTTAAACCCCTCCAACGGCTTTCATTGAACCTCCAATAACATCTAAACTCCTTACATGATCTGAGTCCAGGCTGCATCTCTCCAGCCTCACGAACCATATGCCATCTCATTCACTGTGTTCTAGCTACTCTAGCCATCCTTCTGGTCCTCTAGCTCAGTGGTTCTCAACCAGGAGTGATTTTGCCTCAGGGGACACTTGGCAATGTCTGGAGACATTTTGATTGCCACATTTTAGAGAGAAGGAGGTTACTGCTGGCATCTAACGTGTACAGGCTGGGGGGTACCGGCATGCTCCTAAACGTCCCACAAGACACAGGAAAGCCCCCAAAGAATTATCTGGCCCAAAATGTCAATAGTGCTGCTATGGACTGAATATTTGTGTGCCCCCAAATTCATATGTTGAAGCCCTAATCCCCAGTGTGATGATATTTGGGGGTATGGCCTTTGAGATTTAATTAGGTTTAAATGAGGTCATGAAGGTGGGGCCCCATGTTGAAATTCGTTCCCATAAAGAGGAGGAGGAGACTCTCTCTGCCATGTGAAGACACAGGGAGAAGGTTGCAGTCTACAATCAAGAGGTCTTCCACAGATACCAAATCTGCCAGCACTTTGATCTTGGACTTCTCAGCCTTCAAATTGTGAGAAGTAACTATTTGTTGTTTAAGCCACCATAAATATTTGTTATTTTGCTCTGCTAGCCCAAGCTGACTAAGACAAGTGCTGAGGTTGAGAAATCCTGCAAGTTGTCAAAGAAACTAGGCACTAATCTCCTTCCTGCCTCAGGGCGTTTGCACAAGCCATTCCCTTCACCCGGAATGCCCTTCCCTGCTCTCTGCATGGCTCACTCCTCGGCAGTCATAGCCCACCTCAGATCTTCTTTTCCCAGAGATCTTTCTGATCACCCATCCTGAAGTAGTACCTCCACTCCTGTCACTCTCTATCAAAGCCCATTTTAATTTTCTAAATGTACTACTTGATAGTTTTCTTATTTTATGTTTGTTTATTATCTGTTTCCCCCACTAAAATTAAGTTTCTTAGGAAGACTCTTCTCTGACTTGCTCACCAGTGCCTAACAGGGCTTCTTGCATAGTTGGTACTCAGTGAACACTTAGAGAACAAACCATTTTCCGGTTGATTAAGCTTGATTCCAAAAATATGTGTTTGTATCAAGTATGTACACTGTATAAGCAATAGGTACTACAGGACATTTAAAAGTGATGAGCAGGGCTTCCCTGGTGGCGCAGTGGTTGAGAGTCCGCCTCCCGATGCAGGGGACACGGGTTCGTGCCCCGGTCCGGGAAGATCTCACGTGCCACGGAGCGGCTGGGCCCCTGAGCCATGGCCGCTGAGCCTGCGCGTCCGGAGCCTGTGCTCCACAACGGGAGAGGCCACAGCAGTGAGAGGCCCGCGTACCGCAAAAAAAAAAAACGGAAAAACGGATGAGCACAGCCATCCCACTCAAGCAGCTTACAACGGTATAAGAAGGAGAAAAATGTGCTTTTACACACCTCGGGCAGAATAGGACACACGCTACAGGGAGATGGTACAGCGTCATGTGATGAAGTGCACACGTTGCCTTGTGAGATGACGCGTGCACGATGCCTAACAGTATAATGGTTGGAAGGCAGCATCATATAGGAGTCAGGAAGGACTGGAGCCCAGACTAGAGAGGTTTGAATCCCAGCTCAGCTATTAACAGCCATGTCACTTTCAACCCGCTTCTTAATCTCTCTGTGCTTCAGTTTCCTCATCTGTTACATGCAGATAATGAAAGCGTCTGCTTCATAGCCTTGCTGTGGATTTAAATGAGTTATATTAAGTAAAGCACATGCCTACAGAGGTCACTAGGTCTGGCTACTAGTATTCAAAGAAAGGAGTGATCATACACGACTAGAGACAGGGATGATGGAAGGGCTGACTTTTGCGATACTGTGAATTTCAATGGAAAAGATGATGAGAGCCTTCTCAGTGGAAAGATCATATTGTACGTCAAAGGAGATGCACCATGGCTGGAGTGTTGCTTAGGAATAAGGTCGGGCAAACATCCATTTTTTTCTGTTCACCCATCTGTGTAAAGAAGGATGCCTTTTTGAAGGAGAGCAATGGATGGAACCATGCTCATCCACTGACCCTATTATATCAGAAACTGTGAGAGCTCTGGTCACCAAATCACCATATCACTTTCTTTCTAGTTTTTAATTTCTGTCCATTATGCTTTGGTTAAAAAAAAATGGACTTGAGCTCATTTTGGCTCTATACTTAACTACTGTGTGAGCTTAACCTTCTGAGTCAATTTACTCACCCCCGAAATGAGAATAACAAAGCCTCCCCACTCTACTTTAGAGAAGTAGTGTGTGAATCAAATCAATTAAAACATGTGCAAGGCTTACAGAGCGTTAGGCAGATATAACACTGATGTAAAATATTTTTATTACTATGATCCTTTTTCTAAAAACACCACCCAAAGTTTTACTCAGAAATAGTATATGCAATGCATTTTAATGTAGAAGAAAAGAATTAAAGAACTTTAAAAAAACTCTTTGTACCTACGTGTTTCAGAAAAGAAAAGAGAAGGTAGGACTAAGGCAGCTAAGAGGGCTGCATTCCCAGACCCCAGCAAAGGCGGACACACAAATGTTTCTGCAGCAGATCAGGGAGGACCAGACACTGCTTCTATCCATATGACACTCCACCTTGGTGGGATCTGAGTCTGCCCTTTTAAAAGGCAAAGCCAGACACAGGATCCATCCCCAAAGGGAAATGCCAACAAAATAGCCTCTCCTTACTTCTTGAAAGGAAAAAGTGATTTCCTTTTACTGTTTAGACTAATAAGCAGGAATCTGGGCACCTCTGGCTCTGTCCTATGCATTGTGATGTTGGGGAAAACTTAAACTATCAAAATCCTAAAATAATCCCAGAGAGGCAAACTTGGGGTGAGGTGTGACTAAGAATTTCTTTAACTTGTAGACATTTCAAGACACATTGATCCATATTTTCTTAAGCCTCCCCATAGCTGTCTTTTCTTTCTCCTGAATCATAGGACTAAACAGTAAGACACTCTCCTAGGAGAATAACTAACTACCCGGAGAGCGGAGGAACTGAGCAGCTACTATGCGAAGAACTCCTTCCTGGCCAGTGAATATGCTCCCTGCGTTTGCTTCCTCCCGTTAAGCCCGTGGGAGCAAAACAGAGGCAGAAGGCAGGTTTCCTGGCTGAGCAAAGGCAGCTCCTTCCAGATCCCTGCGGCTGAGCACCCCTTAAGCTCACTGAGTTTGATTCGGGGCAGGTGCGTCAGGAGAGTCCTTAAGCATTGGCAGCAGGCAGCGGAGAGCAAAGGTCAAAGCCAGGCTTCCGGTGGGATCAGGGGCCCACATCCAGTGGGCTGAGCTGTGGAACCGCGCGGAAGGAGAGCAAAGCTTGTGTTATCTAATCAAGAACCAGATAAGAGCCAGGAGAAGAAGGCAGAAGGTACCACTCTCGAAGCTCCGGGAGGGTGAGGGAAACAGAAGATGGGGGCGGGCTCCCCGAAAAGATGGGGAAGCTAGAGAAAGAGTTGCAAGACAAAACAAAACAATGAGACAGAGTCGGGAGGGGACAAAAGAGGGAAACTGGGACGGAACTGGGTCAGGCCTGAGAGCCCTGGGGGAGGGAACCGGCTCTGGGCTGGGCGCTGCCCCCAGAAACTTTAACTCCACGGCGTCGTCTGAGTCTCCTCCTCCCCCAGGGCTGTGGAAGAGGAGGAGGGCAGGGAGAAGCCAGGCAAAAGGCTGGAGAGGAAGGAGCTTGTCGTTTTAAGGGACTACCTACCTCTTGGGCCTGGTCCCCAATTTTCTGGGGTTTGTTTCTGGTTTAAAAGGAGACGTTTTACGTCACCCATGAGCGTCTGCATTTCTGTGGGATTCAAATACTCCTTAATTAGGTGCTGTCTCTTTACGGGAAAAGACGCCTTTTCTTTCATCGTACTTTGCTATTTTAATTTTCTCCCTTCCGCGTTTAATGACTAGGTAGGGAGATGTTAAACAGCTGCTGTAAAATCTTACAAACCCCTCTCCCTGGGAGCGTGGGGAAGGAACTTCCTGGTGCTCTCTCCTGTCCCAGAGGGGGGCCGCCGCGAGGGGACCCCCAGGTCCCAGCTTGGGGGCGGGGGCGGAGGGAGGGTGGGT
Organism: Physeter macrocephalus; assembly: GCF_002837175.3. Classification (NCBI taxonomy): domain Eukaryota; kingdom Metazoa; phylum Chordata; class Mammalia; order Artiodactyla; family Physeteridae; genus Physeter; species Physeter macrocephalus. The sequence goes on from NC_041226.1 coordinate 70,759,866, forward strand.
GTGCCCTCTCCCTGCGCGGCCCTGCTGCCCCTCCCCCGCTCCACCGCACCCCACCCCCTCCTCGACCACACACCGCCGCCTCCTCCTTTGGTTGCCCTTGGGGGTGGGCTGCAGGTGGCGGAGGTGTGAGTGGGGAGCTGAGAAACACACACCCGTCTCCTCCAAGGGACCTGCTTGCCCCCCCTCCTTGGTCACCCCCGTTCTAAGCGGGGCTGAGGCTACTTCCCCAGAGCTAGAGAACTTGCCTTGGGAAACTCTGGCAAATCAGGAGGGAAAACAACCGCGACAGAAAAGCAGAAGCGGCCAGGAAGGTGTTTGGCATTGGTCTGCTGGGTACTGGCTTGCTTCTTGTGCTCTAGGTGTGAGGAAAATGACAGAAAGGAAAAGAAGCCATAGCTTCTCTACAGCTAAAAATGTAAGGGGCGGGGGGCCCACACTCGCTATCTGGTTCTGGGCTGACCCTTCAGCAAAGGGTCAGTGTTTGTCTGCAAACTGCAGAAGCTTCCCAAGGGATCTGGAACACAAATTTGCAGGGCAGCACAGGGCAGCGGTTTCCGTCCACTGAGCTGCGTATGATGCTTATACGCTCATTTTGCTGGCAAAAGAGCCCGTCATAAAATGCAATACTGACTATAAAACAAATCAGCGCTTTGAAACGACGTGCTTCAGATGTTTCCATAAATCCCTAATGGCTCAGGCACTGCCTGCTATTGATAATATTAATGTGTTAATAGTTCCTCTGAAGCAGCAGCACTGGGTAGGGCCGGGGACACACACACACACGTGTGCAAATACAGATGGGAATACCATGGAACTGGAAAACAATGCTTTGGCTCTCCCTTGAAATCCACCTGCACTTCGTTGACCTCAGAGGGCCAGATCCAAGTGAGAAATCGGATATTTTCGATTCTTGGCTGAAGCTCCCCCTTTAAAGTGTTTTACATCGGTTCACAAAAAAATATATAGGTACATGGGTACACATAAAAGCATGTGTGGGTACCCGTGTTCCTAGCAGCAGTATTCACAGTAACTGAAAGGTGGAAACACACCAAAGGTCCACTGACAGATAAACAGATAACCAAAATGTTATATAGCCATGCACTGGAATATTATTCAGCCATAAAGAGGAATGGTGTTCTAAAGCATGCTACAACATGGTTGAACCCTGAGGACATTATGCTCAGTGAGATAAGCCAGACACAGACAAACATTGTATGATTACTTATATGAGGTACCTAGAGTAGTCAAATTCATAGAGACAGAGTAAAATAGAGGTTAGCGGTGGCTGGAGGGGGGATGGGGACTTAGTGTTTAATGGGTACAGGGTCTGTTTGGGAAGATGAAAAAGTTCTGGAAATGGATGGTGGTGACAGCTCCACAAAAATGTGAATGTACTTAATGCCACAAAACTGTGTACTTAAAACTGGTTCAGGGACTTCCCTGGTGGTCCAGTGGTTAAGACTCCTCACTTTCACTGCAGGGGGCACGGGTTCGATCCCTGGTCGGGGAACTAAGATCCCGCAGCTCGGCCACAAAAAATTACCAGAATTTTTTATGGGTTTTTTTTTTTTTTTTTTGGCTCCGCGGCATGTGGGATCTTAGTTGCCCTACCAGGGATTGAACCCGCACAGCCCGCAGTGGAAATGTGGAGTCTTAACCCCTGGCCCGCCAGGGAAGTCCTCAGAATTTTTTAGATAGAGAAAAGCATGTGAGTAATGCACATCAGAGTTCTCTATGACTTCCCCCAGCCCCTCCTACTCATGTCCCCTGCACAGGGCCCAGGGCAGCCTCCCCAGGGCCTCAGAGGGAGGTTGCCCCTGGCTCCCCCAGGATGCAAGGTGGGCTTCCTTTGCTCTTAAAGAAATGGGAAGTTTTGTGTCTACAGTTCTCCAGACAGGCATGCAGCCCAGGGAAACCTTCCCATTAAAGGAATGTAAGAACCAAGAAGGAGATTTTTCATGATATCATTTCTCTTCTCCTTTCTAACAGGCATTATTCAGATCGGAGGAATCTAAACCAACATTCCAATCTCCTTGCCAGTGGTCAAGGACACTACAGTGCTTTCAAGGCACTTTTCTGCCTCTGGACTACCCCAGCCCTCTGATTTATGGGGTGACCAGAAAGGTCTAGAAAGTCAAAATTAGGGGGAGAAGGTGGGGAGGGCTGGCACTGGCCTGACTGCAGCATTTGCCTGCGCTTGCCTCTCTTGTCTTCTGGCGTGGCTCCCTCCTGAGAGGCACTTGCCTGGAATCGCTTCATGATTTTGCCCTTCATGGATACAAGCAGGGAACCACCCAGATACAAGCAGGGAACCACCCGTGCGGTTGGGTCTGAAGGCAGAAAGGAGTGCCCGTGCCTACCTAGAAGTTTGTCTCAGTAACACAGCAGACGCTCGACCTAGGTCACCGGTTTTCTAACGCTTGCACTTTGGGGTCAGTTTATTTAAGGAAAGCCAGAGTGGTCAAACCTTTGCCCTCGCCCCTAAAAGGAGACAAACGTTGGCATAATTCCTCCCACTCCAGGTCTCCCCTGGCCCTCCCTTAAATTTCCCTTATACGTCATTACCCCAGGCCAGGCTGCGGAGAGCTCCTGGGTCCATCACACAGGCTCTGGTCAGCTTTGTGTCTACAGCCTGTCATGCCCGGCCTGCTTCTCCCTGCAGGTCCGGAAGAGGCAACCTGCAGCTGATGAGGGAGAAGCCTGTTCAGAACCCTCCACGGAGACCGGACAGAAATGTGAGCAGATGCCTATTCGTTTTCAGGCTGATGGGCCCAGTGGCAAGGACCCCAGATAAGTAAGGGGAGTGGGCTAGAAGGGTCCCACACCTCCTGCCGGGGAAGCCCCACTGGAGGGAGGTGAGGAGCAGAGCACAGGGCTCCCACTGTGGAGGGAGGGCCTTGGGCAGGGCGGGGTGCCAGGGACATGTGGCCCAGCAAAGGCAGAAGCAGAACAGAGTCCGAGATGGCAGCCAGCTAATGGGTTCAAAGCTGTTAGGACTCAGAGCAGGGAGAGAGATGCCAAACCTGCTTATCTATAAGAAAACTTTGCAGCCAACATCTAGATTTACTAAATCAGCCGTTTCACGAAACTCCCTGCCAGTTCATAAAATGCTTGCCTGACTTGCCTGTTTTCTCCCTATGATGCTATTTTATTAAACGTTGTTGAAGCTGTGGGAGGGGGCGGGTCGCCGCGAGGTTGAGGGGGAGAAGCGGAGAGAGAGAAGTCAGGGGTGAATTATTCCATTTTACTGTTATTTTAAAGGGAGTCTTTCTCAGTTCTGCTTCCTTCAAGGCTGCCCTAAATTTGGCTAGGTCCAGGATGGGTAGCCCCCCCACCCCGATCATTTGCAAGGTTGGATTTAAATATGCTGTAACTGTGTGTGTGTGTGTGTGTACAGTCTTGGCCGATCAAACATACATGTAACACGCATAGGTATTCATTATGTCAAAGCAGAAACATGTACAACAGACTCTAAGGCGTGCTGGTGTTTACAGTGTTTGGAGAGATATTTGAGAAAATTGTGTTTCGCTTTATGCAGACATACTTGCTTTTGCTGGTAATTCTTCTGGAAGCCTGACCATTTTAACTACTTCAGCATGTATCACTTTGGGGGTGGGGAGAAGTATGCAAAGTTGCAAAGTGCTTTTATATTTTTAAAGGTGCTTCTCCCAGATGGTTGCCCTGCCAGTAGATGGTCCTTCTCTGGATCCACTTCCTGTTTTTCAGGCTGACCCAAGTTCTCAGACAATCCAGGGTAGGTCAGCAGCACTGGGGGGTCTCAGTGGGGTCTCTGAAACTCAAGGCAATGTCATGGGTACAGGCTCACCCAACCAGAGGCCTCAGGAGAGCCCACCTCAGGGTCCCAGGCAAACAAAGCTGCCAGGCCCTGGAGCCACGCCTCAACCCTCCCTCCCCACTCCCACCCCAGGACAGATCCTGTCACCATGCTGCCACCCACTGATGCACCAAGCTCTCTCCGGGCCCACTAGAGTACGGACACTCCGAACACTGAGTCAAGACGGTAACCTTCACACATTCATAGCCTCCAAATATCATCCTGAACCAAACAGGCCTGGCCACAAAAACCAGTGGAGAAATTCAAGACCCTCTCCTCAAAAGTTCACAGATACGAGGTCCACCTAGGAGACTAGCCTCAAGGACCCTCTGGGATCACTGTTTCTTCTGGAAGCCCACTCCTGGGGTGGGGGGCAGAGGGGGGTCCCATGGGCCTGTTCCTAACCTCACAGCTGTGCACACTCGCCGGGTCCGGAGAACCGGAGCCGGATCATCAGTGACCCCTCGCCTCCTCCGCCCATTTCCTGCGCTGGGATCTCGCGCAGAAGTTGAGCGTTTCCTGTGCCGGAGGGACTTCTCCAACTGGGAGCGGAAATCCCTGCGCTGGGGCAAGGACGCGTCGTCCACGTTCCCAGCCCCAGGAGCCGAGACTCCTACGACCCACGGGGTTCTTGGCCGACGCTGCGGCGTGTAGGGAAGGGTGATTACACTCGAAAGGAATCACAACTCCTCGCGGGGCCATTACTCGCGTCGCTCCGCACGCGCAGTTTCTGGCCTGGCTTTCAGCAACTCCCCCAGCTCGCTAACCACTCGCTCGTAATTTGTGGGCCGCGGTGGAGCCGCGCCCGCGGCTGCAGTCCCCAAATGAAAGCACTTTTGCAGCCCGGACACCCATCGAGCTGCCTCCGCGCACGCCAGGCTGGCACCTCCTGTTCGCGCTCCCCGCTCTCCGCCCGGCTCCTGGTAGCTGAAATGGATGTGATTTCACGCACATCCTGCGTACGCACACACGCGCTTCCCCTCCGATGCCGCCGGCACACGCGCACGAGCCTGGACGTTTTCTTTTTGTGCTCGCTTTGCGGGATATGCTTTCCTGCTTCGGGTTCGCTCTTTTCGCTCCTTCACCTCCTCTTCCTTCGCCACTTTCCTCCTGAGTCCCCTGGCCTGGCTTATTCTCCTCCAGCGCCGCTGCCCTCGTGGTGCCCCTCGCCCTCTCTGCCCGGAGGAGAGGAGGCCGCGGAGACGCGCCCTGCGCGCCGAGCGAGGGCAGTGCTGCGCGCGCGGCTGGGACCGCAGGGCTGGCCTCTGGCCTGCGCCCTGTTTGTTTTCCCTTCGCCCCCTGAATGCTAGATTAAGACGTAAAGATTACCGGGGCCGAATAATGCCGGGAGTCAACACTCGAGCAAACAAAACTGCTTGCACAACTCCGCCAACCCCGCTGGGACCCGGGCCGCGGGCTTGGGGGAGAGAACGCGCTCCTCGCTGCTAATTACAAATAAATGATGATGTGCTCACTAAGTAATTGATTTAATGAAGTTCCTATGAAACTATTAAACCCGGGTGGAGGTCAGGCTGGAGGCGCCCCAGAGCGCCCATTGTGGGCTGTTTAACTCCACCAGGCTCCTCGGAAAGACATCGGGGCTAATAGGTGAAGTCACAGCTGCTCGCGCTGACTTCTTGGAGCGCCCGGCCGGCCGCGGGCACCCTCGCGCCCTCCTCCTGTCGCGCCCTCTTGCCCCGCCGCCCGCGCCCCGCGCCGGCCAGCTTACCCACGCCACTCCCAGCCCCGCCGCCAGCTCCCGAGGGCCTCTCCAAAGGGATCCCGGGTCTCGTTAAGAGCGGGAAGTTGAGCACTGAACTTGTGCGCCCCGCCAGCAGTCGGCGGCGTCGACCGCCGCCCACCTCCCTCCTCACCCCACCCCCGCCACTTCTTGCAGGAACTTCAGCCAGTGTGCCACGCAGGGTGCTCGCGCGCTCTTGGCAAGGTGCCTGGAGCCCGGGCGTGTGCCCAGTGCACGGGCTGGGGCGGGGGCGCGCGGGGGGGGGTGAGTTGTGCGTGAGTGTGTGTCTGTGTGTGCGCGCGCGCGCTGGACAGTGTGTTCTGGGCCAAAACGCCATGTTTTTGCATCCCTTACCCTGACCTGGGGCCTGTTCGTGCAAAGAAGTAGTAGAGGCAGGGAGAAGGGGACCGAAGAAAGAGAGGCAAGAAAGATCACCCAGGTCAGCGGCTGAGCATGTGAGCCCCAGTCTTAGGTTTTGCAGACCTGCTGCGGGAGGGGGCGGGGGTCGTTCTGGCACAGCCCTCTCTTCTCCCCACCGCCCACCTCGGCCAGCGTCCAGACCCCGCCAGGCGGTTCCCCACCCTAGAGCGACACCTCCAGCTCCCAATGGGGTGGAGGGTGTAGGCCACAGGCCCGAGTCTCTGGGCAGACAGATTCAAGCTACCCACCCCCAACCCCTGTCTTAACAGAGCCCCGCCCGGCCGGAACTGCTTCTCCTGCAGGATGGCTCCCGGTGGGAAGTGTGACCTCTCCTTATCCAGGAGGCCCAGGGAGCCTTGAGGGGATACATCCCGAGAAAGAGAATCAGACATGCAAATGAATCTAGAGTTAAGGGTGCTAAACCCCTGTAGGGGCTGCAAGGGTCCAAATCAATCTCTCTCCCTTTCCCTCTCCCTCTCCCTCTCCCTCTCCCTCTCTCTCTCTCTCTCTCTCACACACACACACACTCACACACACACACACACACACACACACTCACACACACACACACACACAGAGGAAACAGCATATGCTGCGTTTCTCCCCACCTCCAAGGGACCTTGTGATAAGAGAAGGCCCATGTCCATCTGGAACTCCACACCAGGAGACAGGGGCTCCGGTGGGGGATTCTGGCTGCAGAAATCAATCTGCGAGGGTATTCTGCACCTTTCTACCCAGCCAAGTCTTGTCTCTCCACATCAAGAATTGATAGTTAGCAGAGAGTTTCTTAAAGCATGCATTGCATTTATGCCACAGTTAGTTGGCAGTAAGCTTCATTCCTTTTTTTTTTTTTTTTTTAATGTTAGGAATTTCCAGCTGCTGAAACCAACTTCCATTTGATTTTGAATCAAATGCTTGGAATTGGGGAGCAGGGGATCTTTTGGCATAGTTGTTGGCACCCTTAAACAGAGCTCCACCCGTCTGGGTCTTCAGTTTCAGTGAAGGTCTCAACTTCCCACTCTTCGCCGGGAAACTGACAAAAATCTCTGAGTCTTGCCTGAGGTCTCAGTTTCACCGTCTGTAAAATTGGATCGGAGGTTCTTGGCTGAGGCCCTTTGGGCTTTATTTGTGATCTGTGAAGGGACATGAGAGGGTTGGAGGAAACCAGGAAAGAAGCCGGTTTGCGCCAAGCCTTTGTCTTTCTTTGTAGAAGCTACTCCCTTTGTAAAATAACGCCCCGCCAGACTACCTAATAGATTTTTGCAGGGCTGGGGTTTAAATTGTCCCCACGCAGGAGCAGACGAGAGAGAGTGGGTGTTCCAGCCCAGCGAGTCCCGCGTGGCCCTTGTTTGCTAAACAACACTATCCAAAATGTGCCAAAAGCAGTGCACGCCGGCGGGCTCTCCTCCCCGGCCCAGGGCAGATGTTCCCATTTTGTTCCCGCCTCCCCTCCCCTCACCCCAGCCCCTGGTATTTCTTTAACGCCTGCTGCTGCTGCCTGCATCCCTGCTGCCCTTAATGTAGGATGGGCCCTTCTCTTCAGCCTCCAAATGAGAAGTGACATTTGCACTCGGCTCAGCCAACGCGTGAGCAGAGAGTGGGGACACAGGCCCATTGACCGAGCGCGGCTGAGGGGCCGGCCGGCTCGGCGGCATCCGAAGCTGCCTTAATTAATACCATCTTAACTAGTCCAGCAGCCACCGAAGACAAAGTTGAAGAAAGACTTTAAGGCTGAGTGCCCCTCGACAAGCTCTTTTTCTCCATGTCATTCAATATTTAATGCGCCTGCTTCTAATGCTACTACTGGTGTTCCTTTCTCAGCAAGGACATTATTTTTTCACGGTGCCCATAGCCAGGGAAAGCCCTTTAGGCAAAGAAAATCAAAATGTTTGTTGTTTTGGATGACTTATAACTCTTGTTTAACACAAGCACTTTCAGGCAAGTATAACAGGCGCAGCCCCCAAAGCAAACAGCACAGTCCTTGTGACAGAGTCGGACACAAAAAGCACATTGTCTTGCGGACTACCTCTTTTCTCTGGTGCTAGATGGGGGCCTGTCTCCGAGTGAACACCACGATGCCATTTCACTTTTGAACTATTGTTTTTGAGTTATGCCATGTGGTCAAAAGGAGCGAGAAGGGAGTTGTTTCCAGGCTCATAAGACAAACGAGTTGCCTTTTCATGGAAATCCCCCCGCGATCCTTGAAAACGGAGTTTAAATGTCACCTCCGCCTTTCTAATGGGCACAGGGCTGGAGGCGACCCTTCAAAGCGCCTGGGTGATAAACGACCCTTATTAAATATGGCCGGGGCTGCTGGGAACGTCCCGCGCCCGGCCAGCGCGCGGAAGAGCGCCCCTCGCTGGAGGGCCCTGGAGAGGCCGGAGCCGCCCCTGCCTCCGAGAGAAGCCGGGCGGCCGAGGCCCCGGCCCAGGCTCGCGGCTCGGCGCGCGGGTGGGGAGCCCCGGTGAGGGGCGGGGGGCCAGTTGTAAGACAACTTCTTATCTGCCGTCCCCAACACGCCCGTGCTCCCCCATCCCCGGAGACTCGGCGTGAAAGCTTGGTGCGTTTTCCCCTGACTTCTTTTTGTCCGTTGCCCAGTGGCGTCTGCAAGTCTGAGCTGCAAAGTTACTGATTTGCAGGCTGCATGTTAAGGCAGCCCATGTAAGTAATTTCTCCGGGCACCCCAGCAAAGGAGAACAAATCGCTGACAAAGGCGAGCGCGTTCGATTCAGCGGCGTCGTTAAGGCAACCCCAAAGTATTCCTCCTATAATAAGTTCCACTTCAAAGGGTTTCTCATTCAGCGGTGACTGCTTCGCACTTTTATTAAGTCCGGGCTTTTTCACTCGGAGGAATCATCTGTTTGGTTATTTTTCATCGTGTTTATTTTTCACCATTCACACAGTACTTGTATTAAATAAACAAAGAACAATCGCTCTGCAAATAAAAGTACTTAGGTGGGGAGAGAAGGAAGAGGAACTGGGGCTGGGGCGCTCCTGCCCCTCTCCCCCCTCTTCTGACATCACTGACCCCCATCCCCACTCGCCTTTCTCGCCTCCTCTCGTCATTCTTTCTCCTTTCTCTCAAGCTGGGAGGTTCTGAGGGGGAATCTTAACAAAAAGTGGATGGAAGGACATACACATGTATTGCACGTAATACATATACTATTACATCTATGTAATGTGATATGTAATATAAATTTCTGATCAGGTGAAGATCGACTGAGCTAACTTGGCGTGAAAGGAAAGGTCACTGCAACTGTATCTTAATAGAGTGTCTCGAATCACTGCGGACCCTCTGCCAGAGACTCCCCTGGCCCTGCCCATCGCCATAGCAATGCCTACGCTCCGTGTGGATGTACCATAAAAGCAGTACTTTGAATTTCAAAGAACATGCCTTTGAACTTCTCCGTGCCTGATTAGGCACTCGCGGTGCTTGTGGATGTGTGCTCCTGAGTGTTTGTGCGTGGGCGTAGGGGTGGGGACGACAGAGTTTGAGTTGCTGTGAGTTTTTGTTCACGGGAGGGCAAGTGTGCTGGCAACCCCATGGCCGTCTCGCCGTGGGCCTCCTTCGCCAACCCTACCGCCCTGGGAGGGTGGGTTTCCTGGCCGTGAGTCTATTTTGGTAGACTACGGGTGGGCGTTTGGGCCAGTGGGCAGTGTGATGTGACAGGCTGAAAGTATTACTGTGTGTCTGGATTGTTTTGTTTCCCGTGTTCAGCTTTCCTTTCCTCTGACTTAAAAGTGGTCACTTGAGAAATCAGATTGTCTCCACAGCCCCCTCCCCAGTTGTACTTCCTAGCCAAACTGGAATAACAAATACTTCAGGTGTACATCTCTTGTCCCCTTTCACAGAGGAAGAGATAGGCAGATAGATAGATAGATATAGATAGAGAGATAGACAGACAGATACATAGGGAGATAGAGAGACAGAACCACTGTGGTTTCCAAAAGCTTCCACAAAATACAAGATATAAATGGCAAAACTGCAATGTCACAGATAATTGGGCCTTAGCTTTCAAGGAGTTTGGGCCTCCTCTTTTCCCGTCTCCAGGGCTATCCCTCTTGTGTGGCCATCTCCAACTCCTTAAAAGAGTATAATTCCCACCCTCAAGTTCTTTCTCAATACTTTAGATTTTAGGAGCATTAGTTTTACCAAAGAACATCCTGAATGGGGGGAAATATACATAAACTACAAATAATCATGTGTTTGAAGATCCTCCTAGCCTGGAAAACAAAGGTAGATGATTTAAACAGTGTTTGCAAGGGCCCCAAGGGCCACGTTTTGCCTAGGAAGATGAAGTCTTTGATGATAGCCAACTTAGTGTCAATAAGTGGCTTTCTTTGAGACATATTCAGATGGGAACGTCTTGCTTGCCAATTGCCATAGAAATCTTAACACACCATGAAGATTGTCCAAGCGCCAAGCCTTCCGTTCTGGACTAAATTACTTTGAAGTGGCGCAGGACGAGCAGTGGTCAATTTTAACTCTATAGACTGGACAGAGAACGCTGGGAGTGGGAGATTGTGCGTTTTAAAGCAGAAAATAAGAAGGGGAAGCTTGTTTTATACTCTATACAAGGTTCTGCTCATTGTCAGATATCTTTTATCTTTTATATTTCCCATGAATGATTCATGTCTTGGTGGCTTTGTGTCACCCTGCTTTTCACGAGAATCTTCATTAGAGAGCTATAAGTTTCCCCATTGATTGGGGCCTTCATTTACGAGTGTTTTTCTCCTTCGTGTGCTGGTTATTGTCACCTGGCTTCAAACAACCCTTTGCAACCTGTTTCACCTTTACTACATTTAACAAAACTGACTTTAAAAAACAGCTGTAACCCTTTGGAGAACTGTTTATTGACATCACTACCAGTTGTTTTTAACTACTTGCCTTTTATCAGCTTTGTATCAGCCAACCTAAAAACAAGCAAGTGTTCAGCCTTGTTTATGTGGAGAGCCAATAGCATTACGTTAAGCCACTTGGGCATTTGTTGCTATGAAGCTCATTTCTCCTTAACACCCGCCCCCAAATGCTAAGTTACTTATCTCCACTCAACTTCCAAATAAACCACAGTAGAATTGGGTTCTGATCCTATCACCTGATACACGAGGTGTCTGATGCCACTGCCCACTACGCAACTTCACTCAGGATGTGTTTAACTCCGTACCCATCTTAGCTCTTGATTCTGCTTTCATCTTCTTTGTGTCTGGAAACGTCTCACTGTCCCTTTCTCTGTCTTTTCCTCGTTCTTTTTTACCCTTTTTCTTTAGAGGCTGGGCAGCAAAGAAATACTGAAATTTGCTTTTCACCTCTCCACTGATTAGGATCACTAAGGATATTACTAATCTTAACAAATGAATGCAGTAACCCCTAAGATTTATGCTACCGTTCTGTGCAACCTGCAGGGCTTAGTCTTCATAGATATACTGTACTTTCTAGATTAGATTGTAAATTAGACCAAGCTGTTAAAATATTTCATTGCTTGGGGAGGGTGAAGAAATAAAGAGATCAAGGGAAGAGAACCTTCTGATTACTACATGAGCAACCTGTTCCGTCTGGAAGAGAATGGCAGAGATGTGCCATCACGTAAAACATAAGCAATACATATGAAGAATACCTTTATTAATTTTTTTACTTCATAATCATTCTTGCTTTCTATTGGAGGTACACATTTTAAGTTTTTATTTTAGGTGTATCAGGAACCAATAAATCTGTGGCAGAGAGTTAACCAATGCATGGCAAAATACATAAAATACATATTCCTTTGTTTCATAATAAATAAACCTGTAGCATAATAAAGAATAGTGCAAACTACCATTGAAAAAGTTGTATAAATAAAACAAATTATAAATCAGGAATATTTTGTTCGAATAAGTTTACGATACATAAATTATCCCCCCAAAGTTCATACCTCATCTTATTTTGTCTATTTGAAAGAGCTTTGAAAGTGAATAATATGAAAATCAAATAAACTTTTAAAATGTAGAATTATTTTATATTCAAGTTTTACGGTCTTTTTCTTTATAAAGGAGGGTCTGCATGTTTCATATTCACCATAACAATCTGAAGACAACATTGAAAGGCTTTCAAAGTGACAGCACCATGCACTGTACTAGTAATAGAATATATCTATAAACTATATATAATCTCATCAACACAATGCAAAAGAGACATGCAGGAAGAGTCCTGGTTTTCACATTACGTTGTTCATTCAAGTAAGCGTAAAAATATATTTTCCCATTTTCTTTCCTTTTTTTAAAATAAATCGTAGATCATAAATGACAATCTTTCACCAAAATGTATAATATAATTCTTTGGTGTGCTTTGAACTCTTCCAGGAAGAAAAAAGGATGATGTCTGAAAATAAATTAATTCAACTGTACAAATAGTGTTCACATACAAGTTATTAACAACGACAAGAGTACATCAACCACTCACAGCACACAAAACAAATTTCTACAAACCCTGGGAAGGGGGTGTCTTCAGGGTCTCTGAGGATAAATTAGTGCTCTTTAGTATATCTGTATGATGTTTATGATGGACTACGTTTTGCACACAAGATGTGTTGTACCAACCGAAAATAAATTGACTAAGAGTTACTGTCCTAGGTCCTTGACCTTTTTTGTCCTAGCTTGACAGCTCTGGCAAAGGTCACACATTCATCAGTGTTTGGTGGTAACTATAAACCTTTAAAAAATTTTAATATGTATAGCAACTCCCTCCCCTCTTTAAATGTAAATCATACATTGTCATTTGCAAGTGGGACAGAGTTCCGTGTGCTCAGGTGGAAGAAAATGCATTAAAATGCAATTTCCGGCACTGAAAAATAAAGATTTTTTTAAAAGGTCGATACAACAGTATAAAAGAGGGATTGCCCTGTTTGTAAAACAACAGCCTTCCCCAAAAAATAGGCATGTTGCCAACATCACACCTCCTTACACTCGCGTGTTAATTTTGGCATCCCAAAGAACTTATGATCTAAAACATAATAATCTCTTTATTACACAAGAAGTTTGGACAGAGTAAAGGAGGCAGGCTCTGAGATTCCAGATTAAAAAAAAAAGATAGAGGAAAAAGAAAGCACTTGAATTTCTTCTATTTTATAAAATATCACAGTTTCACAGTTGTCTACCGCAGCAGCTTTTTCTTCTCTCCACTGTTGCTGGAACGATCACGGTGGCACAATATATGGAGATGTACTAGGTTGCTGCATCTTTTTAAAAAAAAAAAAATCATACAAGCAGGGTACTTAAGAAATAATCCTGTATAAAAATACTGTGTTAAGGTGAGATCAGTAATAAAAGAGTAGAAATTAAAAATTACACGTATTAGAACTTAAAGGGTTTTTACAAATATTTTTGGACACAGGTACAGTCCAAGATCTGTTGGCAATGCAGCAAGTGCGTGGTTTACAATCAAGAGGCCTTTGCAGAATTAGGGCCCAAGCAGGAGGCAGAGAGGCTCCAGAGAAGCCCATGATGGTGTCAAAGGCGTTCGTGAGGCACTCCAGGAAATGCAAAGGGCCTTGGTGCTGTGTTGAGTTCTGACTTAACGCTCCTTCTCTCACCCTTGTAAAAACTACATATATGGCATTGGCAGTGTGTGTCTCGATACACTAATCTCTCCATTCATTTTCCACGGTACAATCTGCTCTCAGTCCTGTGCCCCTGCAACGCACAAGTCCAGCTTGGTTGGGTTTTTTTGTTTGTTTGTTTTCTAAGGGGAAAAAAAAAAAAGCCCAAATATCTTAATTAAATTAATTAAATGTACAAACACCATAGGGTTTCATACTGAATAAATAGGGCTAATGAGACCCAGTGGCAAGTCTGAGTCACGAGTTTGTCTCAGCCTCGGCATTGTCTCAGGTTAGGATACGGTCCAAGGGCTCCCACTTGTTATTGTACTTATTATTATTATTACTAAGAAAACCTAATGTACGGTCCGCACTCCTTCAGAGTTCCGGTACATCTCCTCATCGTCAGAGTCAGAAGTGGTCCCACTGCTGGAAGGGGTGTGGAGGTGACTGGGGACCCCACTGGGCTGGCAGACGTACCACTCATTGAGGTTGGTCACCTGAGGGGACAGAGTGCTCGCGCGACTCCTGGTTGGGTCCAGCACAGGGGACAAGGGGGCACCCACCGGAGTCCCCACCGATGAGTAGCCCAGGGCTCCTGGAGAGGGTGGTGAGGACTTGCAGTGAATCTTCATGTGCTTCCTCAGCGAGCTCGGGTGGGTGTAGGACTTGTCACAGCCTCGGACCTTGCAGTAGTAGGGCTTGTCGCTGGTGTGGACGTGGGAATGTTTCTTTCGGTCACTGCTGTTGGCGAACTTCCTGTCACAGCCATCAAATTCACATTTGAAAGGCTTTTCCCCTGCAATAAAACATAGGAAAGGTTAACACGTGCTCTTCAGAGACCTCTCACTTGAGAGAGAAATCTTAGAGCAGACGTGAGGGTGCATCTTCCCATCCTCTTGAAGACCAACTCCCAGCCTAACTCCTAAGTCCCACGTTCCAGGATACAACAGGGAAGAGATACTGCGGGGATGGGCCTGGTGTCCCCTGGCCTGGAGGCTCTCCTTGGACGTGGGCTTGCGAGAGGCTGGATGTCAACCCCCAAGTACCATAGGGGTCGAGGTGAGAATGGCTAGAGCATGGTCCAGGCTCTAACGCTGAAAGCCAGCTAGGACCCAGATTCCCACATCCTTGTTCCCCTCAGGGTCTATACACACAAAAATTCAAGCCGATCCCCTGTCAAGATAAATACTGATAAAATAACTTCCAAAGCCACAGCTTGGGTGAAGACCGTAAGAAAAAGAGAAAAAAGATAAACACACATATTCTCAATTAAAAGTAAACTGGGGGTGATGCAGTAAAATTATAATAATGGCATTTTGTTTCAGAGCGTTCCCCAGGATTTCACTGATGGGAAAGCAAAGGAAATACGCCAAAATCCTGTTCTCTCCAGAAATAAAGACATCTGTGAAAAACATGATCCCACCACTAGATTTTTTACAAGCCTAGCTGGGCAGAGAATAGGCTGTTGCCCTCTTCGTTCTACCAGCTTTCCTCACAACTTGCTGGGCAGTTGAGACCCTAGAGGAACAGAACCTTAACAAACGTTAATAAAGACTACAAGCCTCAGCCAGAACCTGGCATCCCCTGATGGCATAAGCAGACTTCTTATTCTAACATTGTTTAACAATCAAAAAAGATCGACTGTTTACCAGAGTCTTGGGGCCCACTGCCCCTTTAAGCTGCCCTACCCACCCCAGGAGCACAGGGCCTTTCAACACAAGGCCCCAGGTCCAGGGAGTGGAAATGCTCAGTAAGACAAGCAGATATTCAGCCACACTACACCTTGGTATTAAAAAGCTGAAACAGGAAGACAGCAGGTAACAGTATGAATTTTCCCCCTCACCTTAGTATCCATGAACTTGATGTATTTGAGTCCATAACTGAACACGTTATCTCATACATATTGTGGTATAATAAATATATTCCTTATATTTAAATGATTTAAAAAATAGAGTTGAATTTCTCTACATTTCAGCAGCTACTCTGGTGACACACAAGGTATGGTCTTTTCCTTGGTTTTTGACAATTTATTTTTTAAAAAGCCAAACAACTATTAAGACAGCTTAGTGTACATAAATTTCTGTGGTGGACTTTCCTGTACAGATATTTCAGTGTAATTTTCTCTTTTTTAATTTCATCAATGCTAATTGCTTCAATGCCAGAGTACGTTAGCACATCTGAAAAGTATTCAGATGCCTGGAATATAACATATACTACCTGGAAATATTGTTTAAAAACAAAATTAAATATTATCATTTAATATGTATAATATATTTATATAATTTAATATACCTCCTGCCTTGGGCCATAAAGAGAGGGAAAAACACAACATAATGCAATGATAATCGTAACCTTTAAAAATTCTCTGTAGAGGGGCTGCAACAGAAACAGTTAATCGAGTTTTATCAAAACACTGGTTATTTGTCCTGATTTCTACATTCCACTTTAAGTTGGATAATACTAATTTAATATAGCATTCTTCCAAAAAAAATTATAATCAGCTTTTCTTCAACATGGAGGTTTAAGTAATTTTATTCACCCTATGCAAATGTACAATGTTGCTTTTTAGAATTCTCATGTTTCTGCACAAGCTAAGTATCTTGGATTGTGCAGAATTAAAAGGCTTGGACATTGCTGGCTCCACCACTGCACATGTTGAAAGAGAAGCATTAAGAATCAGACCCAGAAAAGGCAGATATGGAGTGGAAAGAAAGGTAGAAAAGCAGGGATAAAGGAGAGATGGAAGAAGAAAGTAGAAAAAAGGGAAAGGGTGATAGAATTGCCTGTTTTATTTAGGGGGGGGGCCTACGTATGGGGAGGGGGCCTGTTAGCAAATTCTCCCTGCCTAGAAAGGGTGAGAGACCCTAGTGTTTACATTTCAGATTCTGACAGAGGAGTCACGTCAGAATTTAACTACTTACAGAGTTTTAGAGAGTGAGGGAAGCTACGTGTGAGAACTCGAGTCCAGCCCAGAGGAAGGTTATAAATGGAATTGGGGGCACGTGGGTCAGGAAATGGGCTTTCAGGAGTGGCCGGGGATTATTCCCTTTGATCAAGCCATTCCGGGATCCCCGGGTAACCCCCAAAAAGGCAGAGCGTTGTGATGGGTCAGGGAGTCCGGCCTGGCCTGTCTCTGGACACAGTGCTCAGTGGCTTAGCGGCCCAGGGACGGCCCCAAACACCCGGCGCGGGTCTGAGCATCGACGCGAGGGCGCTCGCATCCCTGCCCGAGGGACCCGGCTAGGCCCACGCAGCCGCCGCGAGCCAGGCGAGAATGCAACCTTGCGCACAAGGAACCCGAAAACAAAACGGCCCCTGGTTCCCTCGGCGCCCGGGTCCCCGCCCCCGGCAGCACGCGCGCACGCCCCCTTGGGGCCCGCCCTCAAGGGGGGCGGGAGGCCGCCTGTCCCCGGGGGCCGGAGAGCCGACACCCGGTCAGCTGCCGCGCAGTCAATTTCCAGTTCCTTGCCTGACCCGGGCGGAAACGGCCCTCAGCTCCGGGCAGCCCCCCCTGCCCGCCAAGGGAAGATCGACTCCCCTCCGAGGCCTGGAAAGGCGGGAAGGGCCCGAGGTCGCGGGCTCCGCTTTTTAGGGGTTCCCTTTGGGGGCGGCTTCACTTCCCGCGCCCCGCGCGCCCCGCGCACAGCCCCAGGCCCCTGTCCCGTCGGCAAGTGCTGGGCACGGGGGCCAGCAGCTGGCTTAGCGAGCCAGAGAGTTTTTACGAGAGCCTTGCGGGACGCTTCCTTTTGCAAAATCATTAACTCGGACTGATCCCGGTTAGAAAAGCAAGGGGCTGGCAAACGGAACTCGGGGGAAAACGCGCTCCCAGCCGGTCAGCGGGCCAGTCCGCAGGAGGCCTGTCAGGTACCGGCGACAGAAGCAAGGCCCGGGGCTCCGGCCTCGGGCCCCCGGACCCGGCTTCTCACGCAGATACCCCTCACCCCGCGCCAGTGGCCTCGGCCCCGGCCGCTGGCCAGGGCTTGCGGCCCACGCCCGGCGGCTGCCTCCTCGTCGTCGCAGTGCCGATAAATCAGCCAAGTAATTACTGACTGTAAACCCCAGTTACTTAAGCGTCCTCCGAGGAGTAATATTGTCTGTGTCCCTATAAATCCCGACTGCGCTTCTTGCCCAGCGCGCTCGTCCGTTCCAAGCGGCCCACGGCCCACAGGCGCCATCCCACGCCCCAGGCCGCGGCCGTGGCACCCCCTACGGCAGGGCTCGGGGTGGGGGCGGGAGGGCTCCCCAGAGTGCCGGGGGCTCCTCCCAAGTCCCACGGGGGGGTAGGCCCCAACGTCCGCGGGAGACTCTGCAGCTCGCCCTGTCCTCCTCCAAGGAGAACCTTCCTTAAAAGGACAGAACCCAATTTCTCCAGCACCCTCCAGGGCAAGTGTGATAAACTGTGTGACGGCGCGTGTGAGTATAGCTGTATATGAAGGTGTGTAAATGAGTAAGTGTGATCGTGTCATCGGGGCACAAGGACGTCCCAGCGATGAGGGAGGGGTGTATGAGGGAATATGGGTGTGTGAAGTTGTTCGTGTGAAGTGTGTGTGCACGTGAAGGTGTACGGTGGGGTGTGTAACGGTGGGCGAGTGTGTGTGCGTGTGTGTAGGGGGAAGGTCCCCGGAAGCCCGAGGGCGCATTACTTTCGCATTTTGCGCCCCGCCCCGGAGGGACAGGGCCCCCTCTCCCCTCCAGGAGGGGCCTCACCGAGCGGGGCCTCGCGGCCCCAATACCGCAGCAAATCCCACGCGCCCCTCGCACGCCCGCTCTTTGGAGCACGGCGACCGCGCGGGGCCTGACATCCGATGCGGAGGGAAGAGCCGCCGGGGCGGCTCCGGCCCTCCTTCCCCATCGCCCTCCCCAAGTCCCCGGGGCCGGGCGGAAGGGGGCTGCCGACCGTCCTGGGCGCCTTCCTGCTCCGGCGGCGGCTGCATCTGCTCCGGGGCGGCGGCGGCGGCGGCTGGAGCGCGTTGCCGGTCCCGGCGGAGGGGCTGCGGGAGCGCTGGAGACTCCACCGTGTGGGAACCCAGCGCGGGGCCTGTGTGTGCTATCGAATTACTTATTCATAGAAAAAAAGGGGGGAGAGAAAAAAAAGAAGTCACATGTCCGGGTTATACGTATGCGAAGAGAAGCAGCAGAAGGAGGGAAAATTAAGGCGAGCAGGAGGAGGAGGAAGAGAAGCAGCGGCAGAAGCGGCGGCGGCGCGGGAGGCGGCGGCGGCGGCGGCGCGGCCGGGGACAGACACCCACCTGTATGAGTGCGCTTGTGGATCTTGAGGTTCTCGGAGCGCGCGAAGACCTTGCCGCAGCCCGGGAAGGGGCAGGGGAAGGGCTTCTCGCCGGTGTGCACGCGGATGTGGTTGATGAGCTTGTATTTGGCCTTGAAGGGCTTGCCCTCGCGCGGACAGTCCTCCCAGAAGCAGACGTGGCTGCTTTGCTCGGGGCCGCCCACGTGCTCCACCGTGACGTGGTTCACCAGCTCGTGCATGGTGCCGAAAGTTTTGGAGCAGGGCTTGGCGCCGCCGGCCGGGGGCGGGGGCGGCGGCGGCCCGGCCAGCTCCTCGGGGTCGATCCACTTGCAGATGAGCTCCTGCTTGATTGGCTGCCGCATGTAGCGCAGGAAGGCCCCGGCCGCCCCTGGGAGGTGGGGGTGGTGCTGGTGCGGGTGCTGCGCGGGCGCGGGCGGCGGTGGCGGCGCCGGGGGCGGCGCGTGGTGTTGCAGGTGGGGCCCGGGTCCGGCCGCCGCGGCAGCAGCCGCCGCCGCCGCCAGGTTCAGGTTTAAGTTCACAGCTCCGTAGCCATGCAGGGCGGCGGCTGCAGCGGCCGCCACCGCCCCGTAGTGCGCATCCCCAGAGCGCGGCGCGAAGGGCGGCTCCCCGCGGCCGTACAGCTCAGCCGCCGCGGCTGCCGCAGCTGCCGCCAGCCCCAGGCGCATCTGGCCGTTGAGCGGGTGCGGGTGGCCGCCGGGGCCTCCCGGCGTGTCGTGCAGCGAGGGAAAGAGCGCCGGGCCCCCGCCGCCGCTGCCGTCCGGGCCAGCGTAGGTGCCGCTGGCCGAGATGAACATGCCGGCCGAGTGGGGAGGCGGGGCCGAGTGCTGGGGGGAGCCGGTGCCGGACCGCTGCTCCCCTCCGAGCGGGGCCCCGTGCATGGCCGCCGCGGGGGCCGTGGCGGAAAGGTCCCTCCGGAGGACGAAGTCCCTGCTGTGGCCTTTGCCGCTGCTGCCGCCGCCGCCACTGTTGGTGGTGGTGTAGCCCGAGAGGCCAGGAGGAGGGGGAGGGGGTGAAGGGGAGGGAGGAAGAGGAGGGGCTGGGGGCGGGGGCGCGGGCGCGGAGGACTGCACGCTACCGCTGCCCCCGCCGCCAGGGTAGGTGCCGGCGCCCGGGTGCGAGACCGAGGCTGCAGCGCGGGCGGTGGCCGCTGGGGCTTTGGGCTGTGCCGAGAGCGCCTGGGAGGGAGGGCTGAGGCCGAGCGCGCTCGCCTGGGCCATGTGCTCGGGTCCGAGCGGAGTGATGGCCACGCCGGGGTCAGCGCCCAGGTCCCGAGAGCGGAGGTGCGCGGCTGCGGCGCGGAGTTGGGAGTGGGCGGGCGCGCTGGCCAGCGCCGGGAAGCCTGTCATATTCTGAAGTGGCCTGGCCTGAGCCGTTGCCAGATCCGCTAATCTCAGCGCTGGCGGGTTCCTCTTGCTCAAAGGGGTCTCCATCAGAACTACACAATCAGACTCATAGACCCTCACTGGGGGGACTTTTTCCCCTCTGCCCGCCTTCAGAAACATGTATATGTCAGGCGCTCTTTAACTTCTTTGTCCTGGCCTCCTAACTCTGCTTATTCCCGTTCCCACTCTGTCCTCCAGCGATTGGCAGAGCGAACACCACATTTGAGCTGCGCAGTGGGACCGAGATTTTGGAAATAGCAAGGGTGGGATTGGAGGGAGCCGCGTGATTGGCAGCAGCCGCGGCTGACCGATTGGCTCCCTTTCAGACTCAGCGGGCATCCGCCCCTGTGCTCCCGGCCGCCTTCGCTTTCGCTTCGCGCCCCTTCCTCTCCCGGAGCCCTGCGTCCCCGCCTCCCCGGGGATTCCCAAGTTGCACTTGCAGAAAGTTTGCGCCGAGCCTGCGCGCGCAGCGCCCCGCGTTCCCATGACGCGCCTTACGGGGAACGTGCGCCGGCACGCGGCCGAAGGGCGCCTGGAGGCTCTGGGCTGGGGACCCCCCGGGGAGCAAAAGGCGGGGGGAGCCCCCAAATTCAAAAGCCTTCGCTCACTGCATGCAGCGTCCCTTCCCTTGAAAGAGCTCCGGGCTGCTGACTGGGGGAGGAGGGTGAACAGATGTATGCCCGTCATCCTACTCGTAGAGGTGATACTAGAAACTTCTTATTTGGGAAGGACACTCAATCTGCCGAGCGCTCACAGAGGGCGCACAGACAGTAGACGGAATGAGGAAAGATATTAAAATCCTATTGGTTGCAAAACACCAGGTGAAGTCAAAATAAATCTTTCCCCAAAGGAACCGTTTTACCTCGACTTTTTAGCTCATGGGATCCTTTTCAACATGGTTCAAAGGAGTTGGCTCGAAGTGTAATCTCACTGCTCATCGGTTCTAGATCTGCCACTTCCAGTTAGATCTACCGGGGGGCAAAAAACATCGGGCAGCGATTCTAACTTTTGCTTCTCGGAGATAACAGTGGCAGGGCAGGCCAAACAGCATCTCTCCAGAGGGAAGCGGCTAAATAAATTATATCCTTTAAGCAGAAGTTCTCCTTCCGGTCCTGAACGCACTCCACATGGGTGCCTCAGTTTCTTTGAAAGGACCACAAGTTAGAATTGCTCCAATAAAATAATCATTTTATTGGATCAGTATCTTTGCGATTTATATGCTGATAGAATGACCTGTTATCCTGTTATTTTCTAATAAGCTCATCTAGCAGGAGAGATGTTTTACTTGAAAACCATAAAAACTGACTCTAAAAAAAAGTGAGCCCCACAACTCACTTTCAAGCGAGTTGCTGTCAAATCTTTAAAAAATAGGCCCTTGCATCGCTTGGGGGGGGGGGGCGGAGAAATGTGACATCCCTCACACTTTAGGGTCCTTACTGCCCCAGAGTGTCACTTCAGCTTTAACAAGAAAACACCTTAAAATTTTGCCATGTTCCATGATGCTCAAAAATTAAGCTCGGGGTTTTTAATTTTTATTTTGGTGCCCTAAATAAAATTATTATTTTTTAAAAAAGGATAATGACTAAAAAGTTTTTTTTTCTTTTGGGATACAGTAAAACATGTTACCAGCTTAATTCGTCTTCTGTCCAAGTTTTTTTTTTTTAAAGACTACATAAAGCCATCATCTGCGAGATCGTCCTGAGAAGTGGTAAGAATTATTTTCAAAAGAGCTGATCCGATAGCCCATTTACATTGGTGCTAACAATGTTTAACAGGGAATTTCCCTGTGAGCCTTGGGAATGTCATTTCTCTTATAAAACTGACAAGCAAACAAAGAAAATAGTACAATCAAATGTCAAATGGGCATTTTCTTTAAGTTTCATGAAGCTCAAATACGGGGAAATAAGAGAGGCATGAGTGCAAATACAACGAAAAGTTTTTAATAAACAAGTGACAAAATCCACATCTGTATTTGGAGAGGAAGAGTCCTTCCACAATTTTCAAAGACTTAGAAGGTCTCAAGCCACCTTGGCAAGGTGGAGGGAGGACCGTGTCATCTCTATGAATACTTTATGGAGAAAGCATCATATGTGGAATTGTCACCGCTGGCTTCATTTCCTCTCAGAACATTTCAAATATTTCCTTTATTTGAATTTTTTAGCAATAATCGTCAATACTTCCATAATGGCAGCTTTGCGTTCAATCCTGCAGGTTGTAAGTTCAAAACAAAACAGAAAGAATGAATAAAGAAAGAAGAAAATAAACCCAACCTAGCCTTTAATATAGACTGTTGAGCATTTTTATTGTGCAATAAAATGGGTACCTCCACCTCCTTCAAAATAGCTTTTCCTCAAAATTATAACTGCTTTGTTTTATTGAATTGCTGAAATTTAATGGTTTAATGGGTGAAGGCATGAAGGAAAGGCTGTAAAAATGTGAATAATGGTGCAGCAGAGCCGTGCGGAATCTGGAACCCGCCTCCTTGTACAACTCTTGTTAAACACAGCGTGATATGTATCTGTCATCTATTTAATATGTCTTAATTCAAATATAGCTCCCTGATCAATTTCTTTTTATGGAAGCTTTAAAAAAGAAAGACTTTAAGGAAATGTTAGAGATTTGAGTACCGATTAGAAAGAGAGATATTTACAAAGTGTGTTTAATGAATATTTGCAAATTTATGACCAAACTCAGACCCTAAAAAGATAATTGACTCAGGTAATCGACTTGAGATGCTAATTCTTCAAAGAAAGCACTGGGAGCAAAATTTCAATCAACACCAATAAGGCGCCAATAAACCGCCTGCCAATTAAACCTGAGAATAGGCCTAGCTAGATGGTCATCAGGAAGGCTCGCAGTGGATTTCCGGGATTGCCTTTCTTTATAAAAGAGCTTTTTATTTTGTAGACGCGCTTTTTGTTATTGTGATGACCCGCCTGACCCCAGGTGCGCTGGTTCTTTTTCAAGCCATTTGGGAGCCAAATCAAAACCCCTTAACATCCCGAGTTTCTAAGGACCCAATAACTGTGTCACACTTCCTAAGTAAATACCAACAGTTTCCAGGACGTTGAAGAAACTAATAAACAGTAGTGTGGGTTTTGTTTTTTCTGGTTTTTTTTTTTTGTTTTTTTTTTTTTTAAAGCAGGGGGCTGTAGAAGTCGTTATGCCAGTTCTCCTGTGGATTTAGCCCCGTATTTCCGCGGTGGTGCTGGTCGTCAGGGCGGATCCTCAAAACGCATGCCCTTGTCTGCGCTTCTGCAGCGGAGATGTGGGGCAGCAAAAACGTGACAATCCGTGGAAACGCCCTTTGTGGGGTCGACAGGTGCTCCTGGGGGAACATCGATTTCCAGCCTTCTCTGCTGCACCCCGGACCCCCACCGGCTCCCGGCCCCAAACAAAGGCGGGAAGGGGGTGGGGAGGGACAGTAAACGCCGAGCCGGCCCGAACCCGGCGGCCACGCCGCGCTCCGCTGCCAGGAGGCGGCAGAGCCCGGTCTCTGGGGATGCCCTGGCCGGCGCTCACGGCTTCCCGCTGCGCCGAGGGGGGTCTGCGGCTCCCCGGCGCCCTCCGTTCGTCCCTGAACACAGCCAAGTTTCCTTGCGATGGGTGTGGGCAATTAATAAACTCTAAGGGAAGTGAATTGGACATTTCCTGGCTTTTGAGCCTTTGTTTGATTGTTTCGGCAGGCGAGGGGAGGGGGTACGCTAGGGACAGTGAGGTGGACCAGAAAGGAGCTGGGGGACCCACCGAGCTGCCTTTTATTGCCTCTGCAATTGCTTTACGGCTCGCCCGTCCCGCGTGGTTTCCGCAAGGGCGGCCTCCTTGCAGAGGGTGCCCGGCGGGTTTGGAGAGCCTTGTGCCATCTGGGCTGCGCCAGAGGCAGGTTCAAGGGCGGAGAGGGTGCCCCGAGTCACTTGAGGGATCAGAGGACTTTTGTAGCCCAGCCCGAGGGCTCCAGTGGGTGCTCAACTGGGAGGAGGAGGGTTATTATATCAGCTGACAATGAAAGAGGGAGTGGGGAGTCCTCTCTAAAGCCGGGGCGAGGTGAGCAAAGGGGCCCACAAAAACTGCATTTTAGTTGAGCTCTGACATGGCCGGAAGTGATGAGGACTTTGGGTTCAAGGGCTTTTTCCCATATCAAGCTCGCCAGGTGGCGACTAGGCAATGAGGTACCCGGCCACCTGCCTGGCTTGACCTCGGCAGGGACCAGATCCGCACCGTCTAGCCCTCACCACTGGTGACCTGACCTCGTGGGACCTGCGACCCAGCCCTGGGGCCTTGGGTGCCAGGAAGCACCGCGCAGTTCTCAGCTCTCTGAGAGCTTCTCGGAGGGCTGCCTCTGTTTCCCGCCCTTCTGAGCCCGAGCTGAATCCTCAGACTCCACGGCTATGTGTGAGGCTAAGAGTAGCCAAAAATGTGCTTCTTGATAAAGTGGGTTACGTGACCGTAATTGAAACGTTGCGGTTTGTTTGTTTTGGACCCTCAAGAATTGGACTCATCCCATTTCCACCTGACCTTAGTGCTTAAAAGCCCTTGAAAAATTATAGCTCTCTTCACTTCCCCACTACGAAAAAATAAGTTGAGTAAAATTGACCTGTCATCAAATATTATCATTTGGTTATCAATCATTTTTACCCTCAGGGATGGGGGTTGTTGGAGAATGGCCTCTGACCCACGTTCGACAATTAAGATTGGTAGTTTCTTGGGAAATGTCTAACTGTTGTCTTTTTTAAAATGCTTAGAAGGTCCACACAGGAAGCAGAAACCCCCTTATGTGTTCACAGTTCGTATAACCACCCAATATTTCTTTATGTTGGCTCCAAGATGTGCTTCTCCTCCCCTTCATGCTTTATCATTTAGAATGTTTTTGGATGGGGGATAAAGGAGGAGGAGAGGTTGTGCTTTTATTTTTAATCTCAAATTTTATGGGTAGTTTCCCCCCATTCTATACCCCTTCCAATATCTATACTTCAATATTTGAAGAAGCTGTTGAGATAAATCAAATAGTGACACGTTGACGGATTTACTTGTGTAAGCAATATGGTTGACATATGGCATTGTTATTTATGAATGACAGCATAAATTGTATTACAAAGTCTATTGCAATAATACTGCAGTTTATTGGAAGGCTGCTCGCCTGTCACCGGTATTCAGCCTCCCTGGATGTAGTTTTCCTGGGAGCCCAAAGAGTAACGGCCCTCAAAATAATTCAACACATTGAAGTAAGATAATGCCTTCTGTTTTGGGGGTTGTTTTTGTTTTTGCTTTGTTTTACAGCAGTAGAAACTCTCCCATCAGGAAAGGAGACAAAGTAAGAACGATTAGTCCTCTTACTTTTGCAAAAGCACAACCAACCACTGTCACCCAGAAATATTGGCTTCTATTTTTTTCTGAGTCCCTAATGACAAATACACAAACATTTGCATCCCTAACACTAAACTGCTGGTGAGCATTTATTTTATATAGACACTTTTTATAAGCCCAGTTACAGAACAGTAAATTTTAACTGTAGCAAGAAGTTCTTTTAGCAGACTAGAGAGGGCCTTATCCTATGATTCTCCCCACCTCCACTAAATCTCCCCCTTCTTAAAAATGGTATTTAAAAGTTACAACATTGGCTGAGATTTTCACGATTTCCCTTTCTTTTCCATTACAGATTTCCTCTTCTTTTACATTACACTTCTTTAAACTTCGGACAAAGATCTTTTGTTCTAGGTGAGTTTTACGGGGGAGGGCGGTCCCCCACCACACATGTGGTCCTTCATGGGTCAGGGGTCGCCCAGCCCAGGAGCGGCTGAGAAGCTGAATCAAAGGTGACCTGCAACTTAATATCCTGTTGATGATCTTGTTGAATTTATGAGTCTGTGATACAGAGGATAGTGCTGAAATCCTGTGAAATCCTTTTTTTTTTTTTGTCCAGTGTATATAGACAGCTGATTCCACATTTTTTTCCTCCCATCTCTTCCCCCATTTCCATCCCTTTCCTTAAGAGGAAAATTAAAAGTCTGAGTGGTATGGTCACCGAGTGTTTCTGCTTTCCAATTCAAAGATCGCTTTTGTTTGCTTGTTTGTTTTTGGTCTCCCCTGGCCAATGAGATACAGCTGTGTGTGTGTGTGTGAGTATGTTGCGTGTGCATCTGCATTGTTTTTATGTATATGATGTACACACAACACTCATCATGGCCAACCTTTTACAGAGGCCCACAAACCGCAACAAGGTGTTCAGTGAATGAGTGCCCGGGTATTTGATGGGACTTTGTTTTTTTGAAGACAACCCGAATTCTCTATTACACTGTCATTCTCTCCACTTGCCGGGAAAGGGACGCCAGCCCTGGCACCCAGGGGCCCGCCATACAGGGCCATCCACATGCAGCAAAGCCTGGAGTCTCGCTGGCCTAGCCCGGCGCAGGCTCTGTGAGATCTCCAAAGACCAATTTTGGAAGACTTGCAAAGAGGGCACATGTTTGCCCGATGGGGACAGTTGTGGGTCCCGAAGGTCTGACCCCGACACGGCGGGCCGTTCTAGAAACCTGTTGAAAAACTGAATTCACTCACAGGGTGCAGAACTCAGCTTGGCCGCTTTTTTCCCTTCGGCCAAGGAGCGCAAATGTACTTTTGAGGCAATGACTCTGAAAGCCTTTGCAGGTTTTCTCTCTCTTTCTCTTGCTTTCTCTCTCTCTCCCTTTTCCTTCCTTTTAAAAAAAGCAGAACAAAACAAAACTGTGTCTTGAGGCAAATGGGTTTTGCAGTTTGTAGAGAAATAAAGCGCTTCTAAGAGGGGACGGCGACGTGACTTTGAACTTGGCTCAGCTCCTCCGTGTCGTGCAGAGGGAGGAGAACTGGAGCCTGGAAAGAATAGCCAGGAGGGCCCAGCCCGCTGGGTCTCCGGCGGGAATTAGCTTTCCGCCCCACCACCCGGCCGCGCGGCCCCCGGACCCAGCGCCAGCGAGCGCCCAGCGGCGTCGGCCCGAAACGGGCGCTGCAAAGAGGAATGGAAGCGAAAGGAGAGAATGGGGCGGAGAGGAGAGGGGCAGAGGCGCGCAGCTGGGGCGAGAAAGTGCGGAGGGAGGAGGACTTGAAGAAGTCTAATGGCTTGGGAGAAGGAAGGGAAGTGAGGTTTGGAGATGTGCAGTGCGATCGCTATTCTCACGACCAGTCTCTAAGAGAATATTTTCTTTTGGAAACACTTTTGGAGTAAGCTTTTCCAATTCCCCCGCCGTACATATCGATGAACAAAATAAGCAAGTGCGAAAGGCTGTGCACTGGGCAATTTTATAGATTCACTGTAGCAGGGCAGCCTTCCTGCCTGGAGTCCATCTCCGTCTCCGTCTCTGTCTCTCTCTCAGGTCCCTCTCCTCTTAGGAGGGCAGTTTGGCATTTGCCTCCCCCTCCCCCCCCCGACATAGAGAGAGGTGTGTGGAGAAGAGGAACGTTTCCTCCCTTCAGAGAAGTCGAGAATCCCCAGCTTTCAGGCAAACTCCCGGGCTTTCAGACAAGATGCCCCGGCCTCCTTCCTTCTCTCCCACTCCCCTCCAGGCAGGGAAGGGGGCCAGCGGGAGGGCATAGGGCCCCTCGTGCGAGGGGCTGCGGCCCGCTCCGACCTTCAGAGAGAGATCCGCTCAGGCCGGGAGAGGCTGCCCGTGCCGGCGCGGGAGAGCCCAGTTCGGCCAGCGATCGCCGGCTAGAGTTGCCTTCCCGCGTTTTTGTTGATTGCATTTCAACATGAGATTTTGAAATGCGTGTGGATTATTTTCTCTTACTTGAATTTTATTTCAACTCCCAGAGATTTGTTTAAAGGAAAAAATAAATAAAAAAGCAGTTCCCCACGCTAGCTAGGCGAAGGCGCTGGCCTCAGGCCTTCCATTCACACCTCCGCAGCCTCCGGGCCCGCCGGTCCCTCTCCGGTTACCTCCGGGGCGCAAGCTTTCCGCGGCGGGACAGGAAGTGTCCGCAGCGGCCAACCGGGGACCTGGGGGATGACCGGAGCCCGGGGCCGCGAGGCAGGCCCTGCGCAGCACAGGGAAGCAGCCTCGGGCCCGCCACCGCCTCGGGGGGTGGTCCCCGCTCCTGGAGAAGGATTGATAAATGTCTTCTAGAAGGTTTAAGCCCTACCGGTCTGGAGATTTCTTCTCTGGAGGCTCTGAGCCTGACCCTCGGCCAGACTGCAGCCTGAGCCTTGCTTGGCCGCGCGCCTGGGGCGTCCCCACACCTCCCACCCTACCGTGGCAGAGGCCCGGGCTTCTGGGCATCCACCCCGAGGGTGACACCGTCTTTAAACCACTTCCAAACAACCACCTCCCTCGCGGGGACCGCTGCCCAGTGTTTACAGCCGTAATCAGAGGAGGACGCTAGCGGCGGGGGGAGCGGAGCGCGCCGAGCTCCGGCTGGGGGCCGCGGCCGGGGAGAGGGCGGCGTCTGGGTGCGTGTCCGGAGCGTGGGAGGAAGGGGCCCGCCTGGCTTTCTCTAGGCCCTCCATCCCGCACCTGTGTTTTCAACACCACAGCCCAAGTGGACAAAGTGTGTGTTGGGGGGATGGGCGCGGACAAGGAGCGTGCCAACCGGGCAGGAGACCGGCCCCCGGGCCGCTCCCCGCGGCGCCCTCCAGGGGCGGGGCAAGGGGGAGGCCCGGGTCTGCAGCGTCTCGGCGCGCAGAACCTCCCGCCCCGCGGCCTGGTTGCTAGCCAGGTTCTCGAGCAACCAGGGGTGCCCGCTTTAGGTGCCCCCCGGGAGCGATTCGGGTCCCCGGGGAATCGGTGGCCTCTACCGAAGGGCGCGAGCGCAGGGTGCCGTCCCTTTCGGGCCCAGCCAAGGGCGCTGTGACCCCGCGGCCCAGCCCCGCGCGATGCGGGCCGCCCGGCTCCGGGGAGCGCCGCGGCCGGCCGGACGAGGAGCCGCTGCGCCAGGAGCGCGGGCGAAGAGCGGGAGGCTGGCAGACCCGGCGGGCTGCCACCAACAGCAGCAGCCGGGGAGGCGGGGAAGCTGGAGGGGAGCTGGAGGGGCGCTGGGGAGGAGGGGCGGACCGGCCGCGGGGCGGGGGCGCCGGATTGACGGGGCCTCAGCGGCCAATGGCGGCGCCGGGAGGGCGGGCGGGGCGAGAGCCGCCGTTAAAGGGGCGGTGTGAGCGGGAGGCCCGGCCCGAAGCCGGAGGGAAGGAGGGAGACCTGGGCGGGAGGCGCGGGGGCGAGGGGGGGAGGGGAGAGGAAAAGGAGGAGACAAAAAATAAAAAATAAAAGGCTGCGGCTTTGGCGCCCGCTGAAATAAACAGAGGCGGAGGCGGTGGCGAACGGAGTCCACCGCAGCCGAAAGCGGGAAACCTACTTCGGCCTCTTCGCGTTTGCTCGGGCTGCGCACTCCGCTGGGTCCTCGCGGGTGCGGCCGCCCGCTCCAGATCCAGTGCCCCAGGCCGACCGGCGAGAGGGAGGGAGGGAGCGAACTAGAGAACACTTTTTTATTGTTGTTATTGTTTTTCAGCCCACCTCCCCTCCTCCCCTCCCTCTGCTTGCCTTCTCCCCTCCCACAGCCCCCTTCCCTCCTCCTCCCCTCCTCCCCCGCCTCCTCCTCCTCCCGCACAACTTAAAGAAAGAGGGAGAGGCGCGGCTGCTTCCTTCATCTGGGGGAATTCGTGGCTGCTGCCAGTTTACTACACGAGGCGCAGCCAATGCCAAGCGCGGAGGACGAGGAGGGCTAAATACCGCGGCCGCGGAGCCGAACAATACCCGCCGCGCGCCGGGCGGCGCGGCTAGGGCCGCGGGGGAGGGAGCAGCCGACAGAGAGCGCCGCGGAGAGGGCGCCCGGCCTTCGTCCGCCGCCCCAGCTCCCCCGCCGCGGTCAGGTGGAGCCGCGGGCGCGCCGGGCCGGGGCGCCGAGCGCGGAGGTCGCCTCGGTCCTCGCCTCGCCAGCCTGCCTGGCCCGCGCACGGCCGCCGCGGTCCGGCACCTTGGCCCCACGGCTGCTGTGATTTCATTCTGCAGGCGCGGCTTGGCGCTGCCGGGTCCCGGGGCCGCCGGGCGTGCGAGCGAGTGAGTGCGTGCGCGCGCGAGTGCGCGCAGGGGTGGGGGCCGCTGCGCTGCGCTCGCCCCCCGTCGACCCCCCTCTCCGCTCAGTTCCCCACACCTCCCTCCCGCTCCCTCCTCCCGCCCGCCCTCCCCTGCCCTGCCCGCCCCCGCCGCAGCTCCTTTAATACACTTTGGTTCTCCGCCTGGCTTTGGACTCTTCTCCACCACCTCCTCCTCCTCCTCCCGCGCCTCCTCCGCCGCCGCCGCCTCCTCCTCTTCCTCTCCGCGCTTTCGCTCCGCGCCTGGCCGCCCGAGGCAGATCCAGGCGGCGGCGGAGGCGGCGGGCGCAGGAGCGCGGCTCCCGGGTCTGAAGCCGCCACCACCTCCGCCGCCTGCGCTTGGAGCCGGGCGGCCGCTGAACGTACCGCGCGCGGGGCGGGAGTTGGAGCCGAGGAGGCGCGGGGCTCGCCGGGGCCGGCGGGGAGGGCAGACGCGCTGGCCATGCTCCTGGACGCGGGGCCGCAGTTCCCGGCCATCGGGGTGGGCAGCTTCGCGCGCCACCATCACCACTCGGCCGCGGCGGCGGCGGCGGCGGCCGCGGAGATGCAGGACCGCGAACTGAGCCTGGCGGCGGCGCAGAACGGCTTCGTGGACTCGGCGGCCGCGCACATGGGCGCCTTCAAGCTCAACCCGGGCGCGCACGAGTTGTCCCCCGGCCAGAGCTCGGCGTTCACGTCGCAGGGCCCCGGCGCCTACCCCGGCTCCGCCGCGGCCGCCGCGGCCGCCGCCGCACTCGGGCCCCATGCCGCGCATGTCGGCTCCTACTCTGGGCCGCCCTTCAACTCCACCCGGGACTTCCTGTTCCGCAGCCGCGGCTTCGGCGACTCGGCGCCGGGCGGCGGGCAGCATGGGCTGTTCGGGCCGGGAGCCGGCGGCCTGCACCACGCGCACTCGGACGCGCAGGGCCACCTCCTCTTTCCCGGCCTCCCGGAGCAGCACGGGCCGCACGGCTCGCAGAATGTGCTCAATGGGCAGATGCGCCTCGGGCTGCCCGGCGAGGTGTTCGGGCGCTCGGATCAGTACCGCCAGGTGGCCAGCCCGCGGACCGACCCCTACTCGGCGGCGCAGCTCCACAACCAATACGGCCCCATGAATATGAACATGGGTATGAACATGGCAGCGGCCGCCGCCCACCACCACCACCACCACCACCACCCTGGTGCCTTTTTCCGCTACATGCGGCAGCAGTGC
This sequence comes from Physeter macrocephalus, assembly GCF_002837175.3. Classification (NCBI taxonomy): domain Eukaryota; kingdom Metazoa; phylum Chordata; class Mammalia; order Artiodactyla; family Physeteridae; genus Physeter; species Physeter macrocephalus. The sequence continues at coordinate 70,791,333 of NC_041226.1, forward strand.
ATCAAGCAGGAGCTCATCTGCAAGTGGATCGACCCGGAGCAGCTGAGCAACCCCAAGAAGAGCTGCAACAAAACTTTCAGCACCATGCACGAGCTGGTGACCCACGTCTCCGTGGAGCACGTCGGCGGCCCGGAGCAGAGCAACCACGTCTGCTTCTGGGAAGAGTGTCCGCGCGAGGGCAAGCCCTTCAAGGCCAAATACAAACTGGTCAACCACATCCGCGTGCACACCGGCGAGAAGCCCTTCCCCTGCCCCTTCCCGGGCTGCGGCAAGGTCTTCGCGCGCTCCGAGAACCTCAAGATCCACAAAAGGACCCACACAGGTAACCGCGGGTCGGGACAGGGACGGGGCGTAGAGGGGAAGAGAGGCCGTGGTTGGTGGGCTGGGAGAAACGCGCCGACCGCCAGCCCCTGCCCTGGGATGGGAGATGTTTTTGTGTGTGCGAGAGAGCCAGCAGCTTGTTTTTGTTGGAGAATGAAAGAATATTATTGGGTTGGGTTTTTCCATGTGCGGAAATTGAGTTTTAAATGATCACGGTAACATCAAAGGTATGCTTTGGGTGATGCAGTTGCTTGGTCTGCTCAGCCCCGGTTAATAATTTCCGTCCTAAATAGAACGCACAAAATAAAACTGCTCTCCAACTTGGTGTCCGGGGATCGAGCCTAGAGAGGATTCTGCCAGCTTGTCTGAATGTGCGTTTCTGCTCCGGGTGTGTGTCTGCGTTTGAGTGGCTTGTGTGTTTTCCCACTTCTTTTACTCGGGGTCCAAACGTCCTTACCCGGACTGTTTCCCATGAAAGATGAGTCTGGTGAGAGCCGAAGCTGTAAAGCGTTTCTCGTTTTTAAAGCCCATCTCGAGGTGGGTCGCGGGGCTCTACGGTGGGTTCGCAGCAGTTTGTGAAATTGTCTAATGGGCACCCTCTGAGATTCCAAACTTGGACCGACAACCGGGTCAGCAAGAGCCCGGGGCAGCGAGGCCCCGCGGGGCAAAATCGCGTGAGAAGAGGGAGCCGAGAAAGAACGCGCCTCTCGCCTCATAGATTATTCATCTATGACCGGGTCCCAGCCGAAATCGTGCCAGACGATTTCCTAAAAGAAAGCCAAATGTTTTAGCAACTTCCCCCGTCAATATTTACTCCGAAGTGGGGATGCGCCAGCGGCCTATTGTTCTCTTCCGGGAAGGGAGGGAGCCGAGGTGCGAGACAAGCTTTTAACAAGGTTTAAAATTTGAGAAATCTATTTGCATGAAATGCTCGCTTTCGAGTCCTGCGTCTGAGCGGATGTCTTTAAAAAACAATTTAGGTGCTAATGGAATTTAACGTTAAATGGTCCCCTTTCCAAGGGGAACAGTGTTTGAGTTCTCACACCTCTAAATGACTCCAAGCATTTGGAATTCTGGCAACAGGATGCAGGGACAGCCAGAAAATTAAACAGGGAGATTCTGAAAGCCTTTGCTGACACCCCCCCCCACACCCACTGCCCAGCCTGTGCCTCTCTGCAATCGCCAGGTGCTGCCTTACCTCTGATACTTATCTCTTTCCCAACTTCTCTTTAAAAAAGACTGGAAGTGAGCCTAGGATTATGGTTAATTCAATTTGCAGAATTTTGGACGAAAAATACTGGCTCAGTCACTATCCACAGCACAGTCCCCAAACAACACACAGCAACTCCAAACGTAATTGCCTACTGGCCCCAGAGAGAAGCCGACAGCAGCCCAGCAGCCTGTGTGATTCTGATAATGCCCCAAATATTTTGTCATAATAACAGCTTCTCCAGGGCGAGACCAACTCGTTAGAAGCTGCGAATCCAAGAAGCCCTATATAGAAAGGCAGGCAGGAGTGGGGTGCTACCCCACATTCGTCATAACTTTGAGGAAATGCGGGTCAGCCTGGAAGAAAAGTAAAATACGAAATCAATGAGCACGACTGTCAGGAGGGACGGCAGTTAATTTCGTCTTGGTTCTGCCACAGAGGGGTCCGCCTTGTTTAAAGAAGCCAGGCCCTTATCGCCCCTCTTCCCTCCTCCCGGAGGCCTGGCCCCCTCCGGGGTGGGGTGGGGGTCCCGGGGGGCTCTGGGCGTCGGCAGCAAGCGCCCATGTTCGTGTCCACAGGGGAGAAGCCTTTCCAGTGTGAGTTCGAGGGCTGCGACCGGCGCTTCGCCAACAGCAGCGACAGGAAGAAGCATATGCACGTCCACACCTCCGATAAGCCCTATCTGTGCAAGATGTGCGACAAGTCCTACACGCACCCCAGCTCGCTGCGGAAACACATGAAGGTACCACCGGGGAGGCCGGGAGGAGGGCGAGGTGGCCGGCCCGGGAAGGCGAGGGTTCCCCGGGGCCGCGGGGGGGGCATTTATGGGGGTGCTCCTCCCGGGGGCCCGGCCCCACAGCAGCTGCACTCACACCCAGTCCCCTTTGGTCTCCCCTCCCGGCTTTTGTCTTGAAGGTCCATGAGTCCTCCCCGCAGGGCTCCGAGTCCTCCCCTGCCGCCAGCTCCGGCTACGAGTCGTCCACGCCCCCGGGGCTGGTGTCCCCCAGCGCCGAGCCCCAGAGCAGCTCCAACCTCTCCCCGGCGGCGGCGGCGGCAGCGGCGGCGGCGGCGGCGGCGGCGGCGGTGTCCGCGGTGCATCGGGGCGGAGGCTCGGGCGGCGGCGGCGGCGCGGGCGGAGGCTCCGGTGGAGGCGGCGGCGGCGGCGGCGGGGGCGGCGGCGGGGCGGGCGGGGGCGGCGGCGGCGGCGGCGGCTCTGGCGGGGGCAGCGGGACGGCCGGAGGCCACAACGGCCTCTCCTCCCACTTCAATGAATGGTACGTGTGGGGGGCCGGGG
>NC_041226.1:70794245-70806170 GCF_002837175.3 Physeter macrocephalus
GGCGGCGGCGGCGGGGGCGGCGGTGGGGCGGGCGGGGGCGGCGGCGGCGGCGGGTCTGGCGGGGGCAGCGGGACGGCCGGAGGCCACAACGGCCTCTCCTCCAACTTCAATGAATGGTACGTGTGAGAGGCCGGGGCCTCTCTCCCTCTCCCGGTCCCCACCCTGGCGCGGCGGCCTCCGGTGGCGATCGCCCAGGGCACCCTGTGACCGTGTTGTTAAAATTACGAATCTGATTTTTATGATGATGAAAACGATTTTACCAGCAGAAGGATTTTTTAAAGTTTTGTTTTGTTTTGTTTTTCTAAATCTAATCTAGGCATGAAAAGCAAAAAGATCCCTTCCGGAGTCTCTGAAGCTAAAAATATAAAATAAGAAATAAAAAATTTTGAAAAACCATAAAAAAATTGAACCAAACCCCCCATTGCCTTCCCCCATGCGCGCTTTCCTTCCCGCCCCTTTCCCAGGCTTCTGACAAACTGTGTACATAGCGGACTCCTCCTTCCTTCTCCGACGTGGTTTTAATGGCTTCTTGGTGTATAGAAGTTTGTCCATTTGTACTTCTCTGTATTGCGTTCCTCCTGCCTTTCTTCCCTTCCCTTCCCCAAGTGATGGGCTTTTTCTTTTCTCTTTTTAGTTTCCCTGGTTTCTTTTTAAGTAATGTGGAAGAAAATGGTTTATTTTGTATTGTGGTATTGAATATTGTGTTCCTTTTTATGAGGCAACTTGATTGTAAACTTCATGCAACTATAGACTGGAAAAAACAAGCCGTGCCAAAGTCTCCCTTCTGTTTCTTCAACATGCTGATCCACAGCGCTCACGTACACATCACCACCACCAACGCTTGTGAATGTATTTTTCTGTTAGCTGGGTTTACATGTGATGTTTTAGTGCGTTTGCAAGTTCAATTTGTTAGTTCCTGTATGAAAGATTTTGGTGGGGGGGGAAATAAACGTCGTGCCGTTAGTTTTTTCCGTAATAACACCCTTCCTTCTGTAAATACCCGTTACCATATTTATCCATTTGTAATTAAATTATGGTATTAACTTGCTACAGAGGAAACAATATTTATAAAGAATGTTTCTTAACTATAAATATGTACAATTGTGGGCATAAACTGTTTCAGATTTTTTATTTGAAGGTTTTAAGTGGTTTGATCATTTCTTGTGATATGTTTTGAGAGTAATGCATACAGAAATATAATAAAATGTGTTGAAACTGCATGACCATACTATTTTTTTCTAGCAAACTTATTCAAGGAAATGGGGGGGAGGCAGCTGAGGGCTGACATGGGTCTGGATCAGCTGCCTGATTGAATGGGAGGCACCACCTCGCATTCTGGGGAGGAAGGTGTATGCTAGAAACTGGGCCAAACTACCCCTTTGGCAGAAAGTCTCAAAATTATTTTCTCTGTCCTTTGTGTCGTAGCTGAGAGTGAATTAAATTTTTGGAAATCCCCTGTAAGGAATGGAGGCAGGAACCTTCAGGGTTTCTAATGGCTCCATTATCTGAGGGAATGCCTTTCTTTCAGCTATTTGGGCTGGATTTAAGAGCACTAAACATTTCCTTATTCTTTGTTTTCCCTCTTCCCTGCCCCCTTTCCTTTCCCTCCCTCTGAAAAGCTGAGGTACAGTTATTTTTAATTGCACGTTTAAAACTGAGCTGAGTACTTTGTTTTTGAACTTGGCTCAATGATTATAGTTTAAAGGCCCCTTTCTACTAAAAGTTTTTCTTGAAATTTTAAACAGAGCTTGCTCAAGAAATCCTGCTTATCTGCCCAGCCGCTGCTCACCAATAAGCACGATGTTCAAGGGAGGAAGGTGACAAATAGACATTTTGATTTAGGAAAGCAACAAACCATCGGCCCCAAATGAAAAGAGAACCTCTTCAAGAATTCAGTGAAATCAAATAGAATAAGCTACAAAGACGAAAATGGCCAGGTGGAAGTGAGTGAGGCACAGGACGGACCACCAGCTTTCTCTAAGGTTTGCAGCCTCACTCCCCTACCCTGAAAGAGTTTAACAGAGTTTTCAAACAAGATGCTGTAAGGAAGAAGGGAAAAATAATTTTAATAATCAAAGGGTAGGAATGAGGGCATTTGTTTTTAAATTCCTGAGCCATCAAGACATTTCCAGAACTTCCTGAGTACCTGTGTTGCTCACAAAGGCCCTGGCAGTCCCGGAGTCACCCCCCAGCGGTGAAAAGGTTTGGACGTCAGCGGCGACACCCCCATAGGACTGCCTAGCGGCGTGCAGGGCTCTCCTGGCGGAGGCCGATGGCGCGGCTGGCTGCGGCGGCCGGCCGGCGCTTCTCTCCTTCCCCTCTGGCCCTGGACTGAGCTGCAGGGACCGGCAGGCTAGGCTGGAGGGCTGCTTGGGGAGAAGGGCAACCCTGACCTCCTGGAGGCCACGCTACCCATTCAATGGGGAGGGAAAGACTGTAGCTTGGGGGCTGTGTGTGTGTCCCAGAGGGTGACAGTCGCCGCCTGGCCAGCCCTCCCCAGCGGTCCAGCGAACTGCCTAAGCGCCAGCTCCTGAAGCAATCAATCCCTTATTAAAATCAAATTTATAACCCCTAATAATATTACGGAAAATTATTCAAATAAGTGGCATATGTTACTGATCCTTGGGAGATTTCATTGAACACATTATAAGCTGTGAGGAAAACGTGTACAGTTTTCCAACGTCCCCCGCCCCCGGGGGAGAGGGCGCAGGAATCTGATTAAATGTTTGTCATAACCTGTGCAAGAATGAGATGGTCTATTCTAAATGTTTTAAACTTTTTTTTTTTTTTGGTGGAAATTATTGGCTTTGAGACAACCTCCCGAGCCCAAGGAGAAGATCGGGGGGGGGGTGATTTTAGTATCAAGGCCTGGGGGCTTTTCTTCTCATTTGGGGGAAGAAGGAAGGCTGCAAGAAGAGGACGCTGTCGCAGCCTTGCGTCGGCGGGATCGCTTTCCAGATCTGAACGTCGGAGGGCTGCCGGGGGCCTGTTAGGTCCGGGGGCGCCCATCCTGGTTGTGAGCAGGAAAGAAATTCCAGATCTGAACGTCGGAGAGCTGCCGGGGGCCTTTTAGGTCCGGGGGCGCTCATCCTGGTTGTGAGCAGGAAATAAAACTGGGAAGGGGCCTGGCGTGAGGAGGACTGCAGCCCGGGAGCGGCCTCCTAGTCCACCCTAGGGTGTGAGGGGGCGGGTGGGAGCAGCTTTGCAGCGAAATCTCTCCCCGTTCTGCTGCCCTTGCGTCCCGCCGCTTTGTCCAAACAAGTCACAGACCTGACCATGTGGCCCGGTCTCCGCCTTTCACTTCGGCCCTACGCGTTCCCGGAGGCAGGATGGGGGAGAGGGAGATGGCGAAGGTGTGAGAGCATCAGAGATGTCAGGACGCCTCAACTTAGATGCGCGCGCGGGTCAGGCGGCCCAAGGTCCCGCTTGGCCTCGAGGTACCTGGGCCTGGGAGTGGGCGGTGCGGGCGTCTCCCCTCCCCCGCCTATAGGGACCCGAATCTAACCTGCCCCTGCCTCGCCTCCAGAACCACCCAGCTGAGGCCAGTGTCCGCCTCCCTCCGGGGATCCTGAGCTGCGCTGTGGTTCGCCGCCCGCAGGGAGGCCAACTGCCGGGCCGGGGGACTGTTGCTGCAGGTCAACGCTGTCAACTTGAACTTCAGAACTCGCAAGCTCGTTCCCTTTCCGCTCCGCTCCATCCACCACCGAGTAACTCCCCTCAACGCGAGAGTCGCTTTATCTGGAGGCAGCTGGAGCCCCCTCGGGAGGCCCATCATTATTACTATTATTAATTATCGTGACCCTCACTGCATTATTAATGACCACATGATAACTGGCATCGGTATCAGTATCTCCCGGTTCAGTGATGTCCCCTGAAGCCCCGGGAGGGCGGGGGAGAAGGTCACTCCGGGAGCAGAGGCTCGGTTCTGCTCCGGGCGCGAGCAAGGGAGGCTGTGCTAGGGCAGAGGCCCGTCGGCTCGCGCAGAAAGGAAACAGGTCACAGGCCCAGCACCCCCCTGTCCCACGCTGTCCCAGCCCCTTTCCTTTCCGCTGGCACCTTCTCTCTTCCTCCGCCTCCCCACCTCCTGGTCCCTTTGTCTCTTTCTCAGACGGATGTTTTCAGTCTCGAGCGGTGTATTTTCCGCACAAAACTCTGAGATCAAGGGCAGATCATAGGCTGGACCGGAGGTTCGGGTTTCTCTGTGCTCCCCACTGTTCTCTAGCAGCCCGGGGTTGGCTAGGAAGGCCTGGGCTTTCCAGGCGACCCGTTGCCCCCCTCTCAGGTCGGCAGGAGTGGGGTGCGGGGGGGACTCTGGTAGGTCCCTGGTGAGCGCACCGGTGGCATGGACGGACTCGAGGGGACCCACCGGGTACTCACTAGGGACTCGGGTCCTACCTTCCCCCACATCACGTCACCGAAATAACCCAAAGGGAGCGCTGGGCCTGCGACCAAGAGCTAAGAAATAGAGGCCTCAGAATAACATCCCACCAAGACTTGGCTGAACCACTGGATGCGTTTTCACTTAAGCGGACACGTGGCCCGGAAAGCGACCCTCGGGATCCAAAGCAGGCGTTCAATAAAGAAAGACTTGTGGATTGATTCATTACAGTCTGATATCGCTCTCGTTCCACAGAAAGTTGCAGCGCCTCGGCCCACTGCTACCCCCAGCAGAACGCAATGAATGGGTTCTATTTTTAACTGGCAGCTCAGAACAGGGCCTGAGAAATGTCGCCCTCTTCTCTACCCCCAACCCCACCGCGGGCCTCCAACAGATTGCTGCTGGGTTTTTATTTTAGGGAAGAATCTAGATCCTTCCAGACTGAATCGGGTGATCTGGCATAAACCCTCAGGCCCGACCAGCTGGGCGCCTGAGAACGAAAAGGCAGCGCTGGCAATCTGAACGGCGTGTTGCCAATGAGAGCTCCCGTAGACCATAACCGGGGCAGCCCGAGGATTCGAGTTCACGGTCAAGGCTGTGGGGCGACTGGGGCCGCAGCGTCCACGCCCCGCCCCGCCCCTGCGCGGCCACAACCCAGATCTCGGGCGGGGTACGTGGAGCTCGGGCCCTCCCACTCCCGCCCCGCCCCCCCGGGCCCTGTCGGGGAAAGGTCCGTGCGGGGGCTCCCTCTTCGCCCTCCCAAGTTTCCCTTTTGTTCCCAAGCTTTGGAAGAGATGGCACTTCGCTTCGTCTCCAGCCCTGCGTCCCGCCCTCGCCCCGCATCTGGCATTTCGCCTGCCCCTTATGCGGGGTGAGGCTCAGAGCAGCCGCCAGGCGGGAGCTGGGGACGCCTCTTCCCTCGCGTGCGTGTGCACACACAGAGCGAGTCACACACACATGCGCTCACACATGCCCACCTCCTCCGGCATCCCCCAGCCACGGGCTCGCGTGGGTGGGCTGGACCTGAGCCGCACAGATTTGGGGCAGGTGGCCACCAGCGTGAAACGAAGTTGGGTGGGAGCTACCCTCAGTCGGGGGTCCCTCAGGCCCACTTCCCTGGGAGCGTGATGGGCCAGACCATCCGGCCTGCCCGCGCACCCTCTGACCCCCGGGTGTGGGTGAGTGGGTGGAGGTCGCGCCGCATCTCTCAGTTAAACCAGGAGGAGCTGACTGTCCCCCGACACGCACACACCGCACCTCTCCAGCCCCTGCCTCAGCCTCTTCCTTGCCGAACCTCCGAAGCCAGTTTTATTTTCTGTCCCTGAGGCCAAGCCGGTGGTCCTGCGGAACGGAACGGAGCGCAGCGCCCCTAGAGAAGGTGGGGGATAGAAATAATGGTAATAATAATTTCAAAGATAACAGCTGTAGTTAAGGCTCTGACACTGGGTGGCTTCTCAGACGTCGGCGGAAGCCTGGGGAGGCTCCAGACCACGTTGGGCTGGGAAGGGCGTGGGGTTCTCTTTGGGGGGGCATGAAGGTGGCTCTTATATGTTGCCTCCCCCTAACAAAATCTGGGGTCTGGAACCAGGCCGAGCCAGCAAGGGCCTGGCCAGAAGCCCCGCTGGGACTCTTGCTGCAGACGCGGCTCATCCTTTTTCTTTTCTTACTCCTGGCCCACTGGGCCCACGGTGGTTGGTGTGGCCGCGTGCGGTTTCTCGAAACTCTTTGGAGTCAGTTGGGTCTGTTTGCCCATTCCTCCCCCTCCACCGCCCCGGGCCTGTTCCCCCTCCCTCTCCCCGCTGGCAGATGAATGGTGGCTTTAATGAGCATGGGCGCGGGCGTTGGCCGGGCGGTTCTGAAGATGCTCTGACCTGTAGGGAGGGCGCGAAAGGTCGGGCGCACGCGGGGCCCGGCATGGACTCCTCCCAGGCCCACGCTGCTTCGATATTGATCCTGGGAGAAAGATAAACAGAAAAGCTGGACATAAGGTCATGAATACTAATGAGCCGGGGTAGGGGTTTTAATTGCTATGGACTTCTTTTTTTCCATTTAATCTTTACTGCAGACTTCGGAGTCAGTATTTTCGAGCTTCGTTTTGTTTCCTTCTCTCTCCGCCCTCCTCCTTATATTTTCATTTGAAATGCCCAGGCGAAAGAGACCCGTGTCAACTTGACTTTCTCCCTCTCGCAGGGCCGGTGTGCACGCTAGAGCTCACAGCTCACGTTCCCAGTGTGGCACTTCTCTGCTCACTAATTCTGGAAATGTAGGGGAGACTATAAAATAAATTGTTTCAATGTGGTTTTGGTGAGTCTGCTTCTTGACTTCCTCACCCTCATTGTTTCAAAGACTTCGTCTGTCCTTGGCCTTTAAACTTCCTCTTGACAATTGCATCTTTTCTCCAGGCACTGAGCTCCTTTTTACTCCAAACGGGTGCATTCCATCCCAAAGTTTCCCGTTTCTCAAGTCTCCAGAATTTGACACTGGCTTTCCCAACCACAGTGCCTAGGTGTTTCAACTTGCAGTGAATTCCTAGGCAAGTGAATTGACCAGATTACGTAAAAGTGATATTTTCTTTGCTACCTATAAGCAACAGTGAAATCTGAGACAGGGGAACCTAAGGTAATTTCCAGAAAGATTTCTGCCTCTATTCTTGATATGTATTTGATAACTTAGTAATACTATTTTTCTGAAAATAAAGCCGTTCTTGAATTGAGTTTTCTCTTGAAGCTGTATAAATTGACTGGAAATCCCATAAAGCAGCTTCGGCTGTGTGATCAGGAGAGGAGAAAAAGTGCAACCCATTTCTGTAACAGACTATGTAAAAATGTGTTGAAACCCAAGGCAAAAAGAAAAAAAAAATCAGCTCTACTAGAATAATTTCCAGTATTGTTCTGATTCTTAAAGTTTTGGACAAAATAAACCCATATTTCACATCATTGCCAATAGGTCCCAGCATTGAAGTCTCCTGAGGATTCTGTTTCACTTACACTTTGGACTTTTTTTTCATTTCAAAAGTCCAAACTTTTTTTTTCTTCACACAATGATTTATTATGTAGGTAATTTTAGGGGATACAGTTTACGGCTTGAATTATTAGACTGAACACCTCTGGCTGACACCATGACGCCTTTTTTTTCTGCCTGCAGCTGTGAGTCACAACCCCATTTTCATACCCAACCGCTGCACATTCCTTCACAATGTATATTTCCTTCTTGCAGAGATCAAACATGCTTTGGTCAAAGTGTTTATTTTAAAATACAGGAAAATTAAAACTAAACACAGCACTACTGAAAAATCCCCAAATGTATCATATTTTCCTCCTCCTGTGCCCACAAAAAAAAAAAAGTAACAAATTGCACCACGTTCTGGAATAAAATTTCAAATCGAAGGAGAACACGTAGGCACACACAGACACAATTTTCATTTTACTGTTGAAACACATCAGGAGACCTCCCATTTCTCTTGATATTTGGACTCCTGTTTGGATGTCTTTAGTTTTTCACTGTAAAAATGTCACATGCGAAAACAACGAGGACAACATATTCTTAAGAAGATGCTGACAGACATCTATTTTATTCACCAACCTATACACTTCTCATTTCTCTTTCAGTTTTCCATCTTGGTATTTTTCTTTTAATTGTATCTTCCAGAATATATCTTCAGGGGGAGAAGGATATTTTGAAGTATTTGCCAAAAGGAAGCAAAAAAAAAAAAAAAAAAAAAAAAAGTAGCTCAGAAACAGGTTAACATTTCCCCAGCATCTCAGTAGGTCTTTGGTATGTGCACGTGTTTCCTTTCTCCCTTCAAATTAAGGTGAAACATTACAAGGTAGAATCGCTCTTTGTCAGCACCTAAATTGTGTAAAGTCGATTTCAACTTCGGATCTGGAGGACAAGTTGTCCTTCTGCAGCCCACCGTCTACTGCTTTTTTTTTTTTTTGAGCTTCTCTCAGTAACCATCTGAAAGGGATCTAGACCTCAGCCACCTCTGCTCCTAGGCAGTTTACTCAGCTTCTCAAGCCTCACAGTTCTTTAGCGGGGCAGAGACTGTTAGGCTGTTTTTAATCAAGTTTGGAAGCTGAATCTTTTCCCTCTGACGACTGTGCCCAGGGGTGGATCCGGCTGAATGTCTGGCGCTGCAGGCAGCAGGCTCGGCCACCCGTTTTTCAGACACAACACCAGAGAATGGCACTGAAATAATTCCGTGTGGCAGAAATGTTTTAAAAATATTAACCTCTCTTACTTCCCATACTTCTGAGCTAAAGGGCAAGAGAAACTAAAAGGAAATCTGAAATGATATTCATTTACCTACCTAAGGCAGACCGAGAAACTGAAAAGAGAAGATCCCTTGAAACTTATACTTTACAGAATCTTTCAAATTAGATGCTGCTTAGGATGAGTGGCAGTAAAGAGTTTTTAAAAAGATTTGACTGGTTAAAACTTTTCTAGATATGAGTGACAATAAATTAATAGTCTAAAGGTCTCTTTTGAGGGAGATTTTTGGGGGGGGCATATAGAAAATAATCTACATATGGTCTTCTTCCTATTCTTCAAGGGGAGGCAAATTATAGTACATACTATTTGGATGTTTTTTTTACTTTAGATAAAGAAACAAAAATATTTAGCATTCATATATTATTGAAAATTCTTTGCAAGAGTGGAGAATCAAGGATTTTCAAGACCAATAATAAAACAAGGAATCAAATTACAGTCTTCCTCTAAAATACATTTCTTCCTCTGCTGGGTTTTCAAGTGATCTCTTTGGTGATTCTTTGTTTGTTTGAACAATCTCTTCAAATTAAAATCATTGAATATTTCCCCTATATAGCTTAACTTCTGTCACACAAACATTTCTAAAAGTTATAAATGAAAAATCAAAGACTTTTTAGAAAGCCTTAGTAACAATATATCATATCATGCCCAAACCAATTTATTGTGAACTTCTTTCATCTTTGGTAGATTATTTGATACATCAAAAAAACTCACCTTGAAAGTGTCAACTCTTCTGTCAATCTTATGAGAAACTAATTTCTAACATGCAATTTGGGGTTTATGATTTCATTTCCATTTTTAAATTCAAGGGAATTAATTCAAAAATTGATTTGGTCTAGAGAGGAGACATTATCAGTGAAAAGTCGTAAAGTATAAATCAAACACATCTCAGCTACCTCCCAGCACATGCATACACACACCCTTCTTGAGGAAAAAAATTATCTTAACTGTGGAGAGCAGTCATATCAGTTATTTGACTTCAAATGCCTTCTAGAAAAGTCTAATATAGCTATTTCACAATATGGCAAAACTGTCATCTAAAGTTCCAGCGTGACATTTTTCTAAATCTTCACCTGATAATTAACTAATTCAGAAATGTAAAACACAATTGACTTCATTGGGCAGAATATTGCTTCATCTACTTGTTAACATAGACATCTCTCAAAGCGTGCTATTGTAATCTATGTAAGTTCTCTTTTATGGCCAATTGAGTTCAATTGTAGACAGTATACTATTGTCTCGTGCCCCCAACATTTTTGCCCTTGAAAGTGAATGTTGGGCACTCTGAGGTTGGAAACTAAATCGATTGCCTTTTGTGGGAGCAAAAGATGTCTCCCTCTGACAGATGCTACTTTGGGTGTATTTTCCGCTAAGCGGATCTCAGAGCTAAATTAGCTTCATCATTTGCGGCTCTGTTTCCGAAGATTTGTGGTCCAAGTGTCAGCCCTCCCTGAAACATACCATAGTTAGTTTCTGTCTCACAGTGGCAAAGCCGCCTGTTTCTTTGCTTCAAGTTTCGTTCTGTGTTTAAAATACAATAAGTTAAAAATCATTTTAAAGAGAGCACTTTCGAGAAACACCTCCTTTCTTACTGCCAGACAGCGTTGCTCCCCAACCTCTTGGCTGAAACCCTTGCTTTCGATTTGTTTGTTTCACGTATTTCCCTAAAGAACCCAGCTCTTTGCGCTATTTAATTCTGCTTTTAAAATGCATCGCTTCTGCCCTGAATCCTTCTCTGAAACAAATTACTATCGAAAGTGTATCAGGTTCGTTCCAAATATGGGATCTGAATCAATATTCCCAAGCTGGAAATATTTTTTAAATTGTTTTTGTCATAGGAGTCCATGCTTTTGCAAGATATTTTCAACTGAAGTAGGGTTGCCTGCATTTCTCATGATAAACAAACAAAAAGTGGCAATTACCGTCTGTTTAGACCTTCCTTTATTATTATTTTTAGCCCGTGTATCATTACCTAACTGGTATGTGTTCTTCCATCCAGCTCTTGGTGATCTAGTTGAATTCTAGACATTGTGCCAAGAAGTGTATTTGAAGCAGATAAGTGCATATAATACAAATGCGTTTTGTTAGACCTGATGGATGCTATTTTTCTTTTAATAGGTTTGTAGCAAACTAACACAATAACACAATGTATTCCTTTTCAAGGTACATTGTTGAAACAGGTCTATTAAGAGCGCGTTGAGCTATTTCTCGCTTCTATTGAACAGTCTGTTGCTCAAACACAACAGCCAACAAACGCCAGCTGCCTCAACAAAAGTAGAAACCTAACCCTTTTATGTAATGTTTTAACAGAAAGAGTAGCTGTTTAATTAAAAACATTGATGATTCAGTGAAACAATGGAAACTCAAGTTCAAGTGGTGCTCTATTGATTTAAGATGATTTTTACTAGCAGTGGGTATAATTCTTTTTTTTTTTTTTTTTCCCCAGCTCTCTCTTGGGTAAAGGGGTTCCTTCTTGGGGCATTATTTGGGTGAATAGGAAAAGACAGAGATGGCTATTGCCTTAGAAACCTGATTAACGCACGTTGCTTTCAGAGTAAGGTGTTTAATTTATAAGTGCACCCCATATTTTTTGTCAGTTTATTCGCGGTGGGGAAGCTTTGAAAGTAGCTCCTCTCAGCAGGTTAAAAAGTGAAGTCTGCGTCCTGGCATTTAAATGTCTTTGTTATTGTGTCAAGCAAGTTGTTGAAAACCGCATGCCCGGAATACTAAGGTTGGGCAGCTAGACGAGGCAAGTTGTGTGTGTGTGCGTGTGCGTATGCGTGTGCGCGCGCACGCGCCCCTGGCCGCAGGGTTGTGTGCGAGGACAATTATTTTCATCAGCTGCTTGCGCGCCAGACTGCTCCTCTTTGCAGAACCGACGGCCTCCGGGCTTTCAACTCTGGAAGCAAAGCAGGAGGAATTCCTGCATTGAGACTCCCTCCTTGGGAGCGTCGAACCCTCTCAGCCGTGGGGAGCGGGGCTCGGTCAAGGGTACTCGGGTCGCCCCCAGGGAGGGGAGCACTCGAGGGCCGCGAGGTTCCGGGTACCGGCCCCCGGCGACCTCCGCGAGGATGGCTCTGTAGCGGCGGCGGCCTCAGGGCCCAGGTGGGCGGAGGCAGGTGCGTCCCTTCGTCCCCGCAGCCGGCGCAGTCCCGGACGCACTCGGTGGCCGTGTTTCGCACTCCTTCCTCCCGACCGGGCCCTCAGTCCCCGCTTCCCAAATCCCTCCCCTCCCCCCTCCCCTCCCCTCCCCCCTCCCCTCCCCTCCCCCTCCCCTC
>NC_041226.1:70806216-70830027 GCF_002837175.3 Physeter macrocephalus
AGAACGCAGCTCGCGTTCACGTTCCCCCCGCACCACAGCGGCCACGAAGGCCAGAGGTCCGCCGAGCCGGCCGACGGGCGCCCCCAGGGCCTCCGCGTGGACCCTTTCTCTGTAGGGCGCCGTTTCCCGCCCGCCAAGGGAGAAGGGGCTGGGGGCCCGAGGCTGTGGCCTCCCGGATCCTCCACAGCGGTCGGAGAAGTCCCCGGGGTAGGGCCGGCGACAGAACACCTCGGGCACCGTTTGACTCCCTCAGCCGCCCACCAGGCCCGCCCGGCAGCCTCGGAGCCGCTGCCTCCAGGCCGCGAAGGGCCGCGACGGGCCTGGCGCCCACTTCCGCCTGCTCCCGGCGTCCGAGGTCAAAGGGCGCTGGCCCTCCTTCCGGGGTCCGACCTCCCCGGGGCGCGCCGACCCACCGTGGGCCCCCAACGCGTGGGACGGCAGCGAGGAGGCCTCGAGGCCCCACGTGGCTGCACGGGCCGCCCGTCAGGCCCACCGTCTGGGCCGAAATCCGGCGAGCACGTGGCCAGACAGGGAACCGAGAGGGAAACCTCCACATCATGGGCGCCACAGGCCTAGAGTGAATTATTTAAGGTGTTCCTGGTGTTTAAAGAGGTTTTTCAGTTTTTAAGGAATGTTGTAAAAAAATAGCAGCCCTTGTTAACTCCCTCATTATATGCTTTTTTTTCCTCTTCAGCTGAACAAGCCATATTTCCTGACACGGAGGAGCTATGTATGTGTTTAAACATGTGTCAAGTGTCGAATAAATAATACAAATTCATAAAGAAGAGGAGGAAATTTAACTGATACTTGAAGTACTTGGTGTAGCTCCCTTTCACTGTTGGGTTATTTTTGGCTGCGGAGTTGTAGAAAGGAAACTACTCTGAGATTACCGGGCACCTCCTGGAGCCCTTTCCCTTTCTTAGCTTACTCACTTTGAGTCTGCACTCAGCCCTGTCTAGAAATGCCTTTGTCCAGCCCACGAAAGAAGTTCAGCTGGTCTGCATAGTGTGTATAATACAGGGTTAATACTCAACTCAGTATTTGGGAATCATCTTTTTTTCTGTCGTTTCCTCTCAGCCTCCTCATATTCAAAGTTTCTGCTGCTGCTGTGACATTGCTATGACATCTCCCACCCTCTTTGTTGGAAAGAGGGTTAGTACTGCTTCTGGCAAAAAAGACAGTAGGAGAGATGAGGTCTGGGCTTTAACGTGGGATCTAGGCTAGTAAATCATTTAAGTTTTTGTGTTCTCTTACCTAGAAAAGCTGGGAAAAGATGTTGCCCTAACACGATCTGAGAACCTCTGAGGAAGGTGAGTCCAAAGTACTGTTTGATAGTAAAATGACATATATTGTTTTGAAATTGGATTACCCTCTATTTATTTATTTTTTTGGATTACACTTTAGAGTTACCCCCCCACCCCCATACTTTAGTTCCTTGGGTGACATTTTTCATCTTGGTTGTCGTTCTGTGAAAGATTTCTGTGGACATTCTATTTCTAGCTGTGAGCAAGTGTAAACTGGAACTTCGCAGGTGGTCCAGTGGTTAAGACTCCCTGCTTCCACTGCAGGGGGCACGGGTTTGATCCCTGGTGGGGGAACTAAGCGCATGCTGTGCGGCACAACCAAAAAAAAAAATGTGTAAACTATAGGAAAAAGTAGGAATTTTCAGTTATTAAAATACTCAAATGTTTTCGTAAAGTCAGAAGTATCTTAACTTTAAAATATCATATCATAGTGAGTGTGATTAACAAAAATCAACTGCATTGCAGATTTGAGGAATAGGTTACAAATTTACCTTCCCAAATAGTAGTCCCCCGACATTCTCAATTTGAGGCTGCATGCCTCTCTCTCATACCTTGACCATATTGTTAAAATAACCCTGCTCCTTGCGCTGTATGCATTTGGTAAAATTCCATCCAGATTTTTCTAGGGTGCTCAAGAGATATTGTAGGTATTTTCAGTAACAAGTCTGGTAAGCTGCCAGATTTAGTACTTAATAGTATTTTATGTTTTTAATCCATTCTCCAAAGATTTACCTTCTTCTGTGGGTTTTTTCATGCCTTTTGGTTGCTGGTTTTGCTGGGTGTTGTCCCTCTTGTCAGGCATCTCTTCTGTGTGCATTGTAGCTGCTGCTTTTGGATACAGCTGGTGATGAATGTACTGGTAATATGGAGATGCCAAAGCTCTGCAATTGTTGATTATCTGTGATATACTCCGTAAGAGAGTTCCAAAATGGTCTACAATGTATTCTATTGGTGATTTTAATAGAAAAAGGTATTTTCATTTTTAGTTATAGCCCTCTGTCTCCTTAGAACCTAGATTTGAACCCACAGTGGTCTGAACTAGGGGTAATGCCTAATCTCAGGAATTATGGTACATTCACAATTATGTCTCCTCTAGGCACCAAGACTTTGTTTCAAGATCAAGCTACCTGATCTTCTCTTTGCTTAAGATAATAAGTTTACTCCCAGGAGGCTTCTCAGTCTTTCATGTAAATAGATTTTAGGTGTTTATTTTCCTGTTCTTTCAAAATTGCTCAGATATGTTTGAACCCCAGTGATGGAAACAGCTTAGGTTGTATATTTAGAAATAGTTGGGACTATTCCCCTTCACAATAAATTCACTCAGAGTCAGATCTATATACACACTATAAATTACCATATTGGCAGACGAAATCTTTGCTGAGTTTAATGAATACATTTTTGATGTTTAAAAAATTTTTAATAAGAATGCTAACCGTCTGTTGAAAGCCAAACAATAAATTGTGCACAGAATAGTCAGTGCATAGGTAATTTACTCGTTTGCTGTTTGTACTTAAATATTAGCCAGTTGTCAACAGATTGATATCTTTGTTGACAAGCCTTTGTTGCTAAACTCAGATAGGGCATTTTGATCTTTTTTTTTTAATGTGCCACTCCCCATTCCATAAGAGAGCATGGTGCTTCTTTTTTTTTTTAATATATATTTTTTTAATTAATTAATTTAATTATTTTTGGCTGCGTTGGGTCTTGGTTGCTGTCCGCGGACTTTCTGTAGTTGCGGTGAGCGGGGCTATTCTTCGTTGTGGTGTGCGGGCTTCTCACTGCGGTGGCTTCTCTTGTTGCAGAGCATGGGCTCTAGGCACACGGGCTTCAGTAGTTGTGGCTCATGGGCTTAGTTGCTCCACGGCATGTGGGATCTTCCCGGACCAGGGCTCAAACCTGTGTCCCCTGCATTGGCAGGTGGATTCTTAACCACTGCGCCACCAGGGAAGTCCCATGGTGCTTCTTTATAGGAAAAGACTTATAGCATTTTGTACAGCATCAGGTAGCTTGTTCTATAATGGGGAAGTTGAGGCAATTATGTAAAACGACCAAATAATATGAGGTAAGGAATACTAAAGTATGCGATTGACTAAATAATATAAAGTATAGCATGTACCTTAGAAGAAATGCCAATAAATTGTTTTAGGGTCTTGAAAGATGAACGAGGTAACATCAGAAACTGTAAAAGATTATATATACAAGGAAGCAACATTTAAGCTAGTAGCATACTTCTCAACATTAACAAGAGATATCTGAAGATAAAGGAATAATATTTTGAAAGGGCTGAGAGAAAATAACTATAACTCAGAATGCCATACCTAACTACTATTTAAAAGTGAGGACTAAATAAAAACATTTTCAGAAAAAAAAGTGTGGGAATTTACCACTCATCTTTGATAATCATAATAAAAGTTATGGGAGGTACAGGAGGCAGAAGTCTGTTAAACCTAGAAGGAAAGAGTAGACAGCAAGAAGAAATGATACATAAAGAAAAGGATCCTCGGGGCTTCCCTGGTGGCGCAGTGGTTGCGCGTCCGCCTGCCGATGCAGGGGAACCGGGTTCGCGCCCCGGTCTGGGAGGATCCCGCGTGCCGCGGAGCGGCTGGGCCCGTGGGCCGTGGCCGCTGGGCCTGCGCGTCCGGAGCCTGTGAAAAAAAAAAAAAAAAAACACACTAGGCTGATAATGCTTTTAAACCTTTAAGGCTCATAATGATTTTTAACCTTCAAGGAACAGATAACTCCTATTTTATACCCACAGTTTAATAAAATTTAAAAAAAGAAGGCAAGTTTCCCAACTCATTTGATGAGGGTGGTAAAATTTAACAGGGATAGCAAGAGAAAGAAAAATTGTGATCTAGTTTCACTCTATGTTTATAATGCAGAAATCCTAAATAAAACATGAGCAGATCAAATGTGTCATGTATAAAAACCACAGTCTTAGTTAAGGAAGATTTACCTCAGGAATTCAAGGATGGTCTTACAAGTAAAAAATTTAATGATATAATCTGGGGCTTCCCTGGTGGTGCAGTGGTTAGGGATCCGCCTGCCAATGCAGGGGACATGGGTTCGATCCCTGGTCCAGGAAGATCCCACATGCCATGGAACAACTAAGCCTGCAAGCCACAACTCCTGAGCCCGCACGCCTAGAGCCCGTGCTCCACAAGAGTAGCCACTGCAATAAGAAGCCCATGCACTGAAGTAAGAGTAGATTCTGCTCGCCACAACTAGAGAAAGCCTGCACGCAGCAACAAAGACCCAATGCAGCCAAAAAAAATAAATAAAATTAAAAATAAATAAATAAAAGCTTGGGGGTAATATTATAAAAAATGATATAATCTACCACATTTACAAATTAGAGGAAGAAAATGATATGATCATCTCAAAAGATTCAGAAAAAAGTTTTGATAAAATTTAAAACATACTTATAAGTTTATCCAAGTAGGAATAATAAAGGAATTCTATTAACATGATAAAGAGTACCCCTTAAAACTCAGAGTAAGCATTAGAAAGCGTTCCCCTTTAAGTCAGGAACAAGACAAAGATGCTAATCTCACAACTTCTGTTCTACATTTTACTGAAGGTTCTATCCAGGGCAATAAGAAAAGAAAAGGAATGAAAAACGTGAAGACTAAAAAAGAAAATTAAAGTTGTTATGATTCACCATGACTGCCTGTATAGAAAATCTAATACAACCAAAACATTAAAATTAATGAGAGGGCTTCCCTGGTGGCACAGTGGTTGAGAGTCCGCCTGCCGATGCAGGGGGCACAGGTTTGTGCCCCAGTCCGGGAAGATCCCACGTGCTGTGGAGTGGCTAGGCCTGTGAGCCGTGGCCGCTGAGCCTGCGCGTCCGGAGCCTGTGCTCCGCAACGGGAGAGGCCACAACAGTGAGAGGCCCGTGTACCACAAAAAAAAAAAAAAAAAAAAAAAAAAAAAATTAGAATTCAGAAAAATTATAGGTTATAGGGTAAATATAAAAAAGACTGACAGCATTCCCATATGCCAACAACAAACAAATTGAAAATGCAATTTAAAAAATACCATATGAAATGACCAAAAACCTAAGGGTCCTTGGAATATATCTAACAAAAGATGTTGAGAATCTTTATGGAGAAAATTATAAAAGTGTATGTATTACATAGATATAACATGCTCATGAATGGGAAGACTCAACTTTGTAAAGATGTAATTCCTTCCTGTGTCAGTTCATGCATTCAGTGCAGTTCTATTATAAATCCTAATAGTTGTATATGTGTGTGTGTGTAATTTGATAGGTGAATGTTAAAACTCAAATGCAAGAGTAAAATGTCAAGAATTGCCAAGATAATTTTGAAAAATAGTGAGAGATTTATCCAGCCAAATATCAAGATTCAGTATAAAGTTTTAGTAATCATAGTAGTGTGACATTGGCACAAGGTTATAAGCATAGACCAGTGGAACAGAAGACAGTCATGTGTCTATGATGATTTGGTATATAACGGAGGTGATTATAAATCAATGGGATGGAATATTCAATAAACAGTGCTGAAACAACTGGCCAATCTCATATAAAAATATAAATCTTGGGCTTCCCTGGTGGCGCAGTGGTTGCGCGTCCGCCTGCCGATGCAGGGGAACCGGGTTCGCGCCCCGGTCTGGGAGGATCCCACATGCCGCGGAGCGACTGGGCCCGTGAGCCATGGCCGCTGAGCCTGCGCGTCCGGAGCCTGTGCTCCGCAACGGGAGGGACCACAGCAGAGAGAGGCCTGCATACCACAAAAAAAAAAAAATATATATATATATATATATATAAATCTTTATCTCGCCTATACACAAACCATATTTCAGTATTAAAGTCTGTATTTGAAAAGCAAAACTTAAAAATATTCTCCTGTATTTTTTTCCAAAAATTTTTATGATCTCAAGAGGGACTTTTTATACTAGACACAAAGAAAAATCAGCCTAAAATAATTACTGTTTGTTTGTCATCTAAAAAATCCTTCTTAAACATATTTGGCATATTTGGCCAAGTATCTGTAAAAAAGAAAAAAAACCCAAATGCAGCAGCTAATAAGACAGAAATTAATTTCTCTTTGATGTAATAGTTCAGAGTAGGTAGATAGGCTTTGCTCCATGAAACCCTCACAGAGACCGAGACTAGTTGGGTAGCTTTGTCATCCTCAACATACAGCTTGCAAGGTTGCTCTGGACTTTTAAATAAAATAAATAAATAAATAAATAAATAATAAATAAATTTATGGCTGCGTTGGGTCTTCGCTGCTGCGCACGGGCTTTCTCTAGTTGGGGCAAGTGGGGGCTACTCTTCGTTGCGGTGCACGGGCTTCTCATCGCGGTGGCTTCTCTTGTTGTGGAGCACGGGCTCTAGGTGCACGGGCTTCAGTAGTTGTGGCACGTGGGCTCAGTAGTTGTGGCTCGCGGGCTCCAGAGCGCAGGCTCAGTAGTTGTGGCACACGGGCTTAGTTGCTCCACAGCATGTGGGATCTTCCAGGACCAGGGATTGAACCCGTGTCCCCTGCGTTGGCAGGCGGATTCTTAAGTTGCTCTGGATTTTAACTTTAACATGACAGTGTGAAGGAAGGTGAAGAGACAGTGATCAAACACACGTCCATTATTTTAAGGCTTATACCCAGAAGCAGCACACATTACTTACAGGTACATTCCAGTGTTGGCAACTTAATCACCAAGCTGCAAGGGAGGCTGGGAAATAAAGCCTAGCTGAGTAGACGTATCTAGCTCCCACCATTATTGTGGAAGAGAGAGAGAATGGAATTTGGTAGACAGCTAGCAATCTCTGCAATAGCTACATTAAAATTAACAATTTCTCAGGGACTTCCCTGGTGGTGCAGTGGTTAAGAATCCACCTGCCAGCGCTGGGGACATGGGTTCAAGCCCTGGTCCGGGGAGATCCCACATGCCATGGAGCAACTAAGCCTGTGCTGCACCACAGCTACTGAGCCTGCGCTCTAGAGCCCGCGAGCCGCAACTACTGAAGCCCACATGCCTAGAACCCGTGCTCCACAACAATAGAAGCCACCGCAATGAGAAGCCCGCACACGGCAACGAAGAGTAGCCTCTGCTCGCCGCAACTAGAGAAAGCCTGCGTGCAGCAACGAAGATCCAACGCAGCCAAAAAATTAATAAATAAATAATTTAAATAAAACCCAATTTCTCATAATAAAAGACACCATCTAAAAATGGAATACTCAAACCAACGACTGGTAGAAATTATTTTCAAAGCAAATTTGTATCAAGAATATATGTAGGGCTTCCCTGGTGGCGCAGTGGTTGAGAGTCCGCCTGCCGGTGCGGGGGGCGCGGGTTCGTGCCCCGGTCCAGGGGGGTCCCGCGTGCTGCGGAACGGCTGGGCCCGTGGGCCATGGCCGCTGGGCCTGCGTGTCCGGAGCCTGTGCTCCGCAGCGGGAGGGGCCGCGGCAGTGGGAGGCCCGCGTACAGCAAAAAAAAAAAAAAAAAAGAATATATGTAGACTTCTACAGTAAAAAATGAGCAGGCAACCAAATAGAAAAATGATTAAACAGTCATTTCAAAGAATAGGAAACTAGAATGGTTGATGATGTTTATGCTTGGTAGTAATCAGGGAAATGCAAATTAAAACAACAGGGAGATAATAATATTTCATGTTCATCAGATTGGTAAATTAATATATTTGATAGCCCAAGTTATTGGAGAACATATGGGGAAATTGGAACTCTTACTCATTGTTGATGGGAATATAAATTGGAATAACCTCTGAAGTTTTCAAAGACATTTGGAAATACTTAAAATAGCAGCAGCTGCTGGTTGCTAGTTGCTTACCATAATGCCATTATGTTTTTCCCTTCTTCTTAGAAATAAAAACCCTAATTTTTAGTTGGGTCCATGGACTGCATTTCTCATCCTCTCTTGCAGGTAGGTATAGCCATGTGACTAATTTCTAGCTAAGTTCTGATACAAAAATGTCTGCTCTAAAGAAATTTTTACATATCTATGCAAGGAGACATATTCAAGGATTTCATTGTATCACTATTTATATCAATAATAGCAAATACAGGAAATAACCTGTCACTCAACAGGAAAATGAGGACATAAATTGTGGTTTATTCATACAGTGGGCCACCATACAGCATTTAAAATGAATGAACTGCATCTATATGATCTACATGGATCTCAGACATATATATGAAAAAAGTAGGTTTCAGAATGATACATGCAGTGTATTATTTATGTAAATTTCTAAAACATAAAACAGTAGTGAACATGTAAAAGCAAAAAACAAGCATGAGAAGAATACACACTAACTTTAAGATAGTGGTTATCAAACTTATGGTTACTAGGGGAGATTGGGATTGACATATATACACTACTATATATAAAATAGATAACTAATAAGGACCTACTGTATAACACAGAGAACTCTTCTCAATATTCTGAAATGACCTATATGGGGAAAGAATTTTTAAAAGACTGGATATATGTATATGTATAACTGATTCACTTTGCTGTACAGCAGAAACTAACACACATCTTAAATCAACTATACTCCAAATTAAAAAAAAAAAAGATAGTGGTTATCTCTGTGGAGGTAAAGAGGGCACAGGTAAGGTAAGACTTCAGTTGTGGGGACTTCCCTGGCGGTCCAGTGGTTAAGACTCTGTGCTTCCAATGCAGGGGGCGTGGGTTCGATCCTTGGTTGGGGATCCTGCATGCGATGTGACCAAAAAATCTGTAACATTCTTTACTTTTTTAAAAATAGTTGATATGAATCAAATATGGCAAAATAGTAATATCTTTAGGTATCATTTAATTTTCTGATATTTTCGATATGTTTGAAATAACTTAATTAAAAGATTTTAAAATATTAGAGAATACAATAATTGTAAACTGTTATGATCTTGAAATGTATTTCATAGGAAGATTCAAAAATCACAGACATAGAAAACAAACTTATGGTTACCAAAGGGGAATGGGAGGGGGGAGGAAAAGATTAGGAATTTGGGATTAACAGATACACATGACTATATATAAAATAGATAAACAAGGACATACTGTATAGCACAGGGGATTATATTCAATATTTTGTAATAATCTATAAGGTTATAAATAATATATATATATCTCTGAATCACTTTGCTATACAGCTGAAACTAACGCAGCATTGTAAATCAACTATACTTCAATAAAAAAAAGAGTGCTTAACAGCTAATTTAGGGTGAAAAAGTAGAAGAGTGCAAGATAAAATTGATGAGACAAAAGATGAAAGAATGATCACTAATTGAAATAGAATTCAGAAGGAGCTGTGGGTTTTGGAGGAGAAGACGATGCATTCAGCTTAGGGCTATTAAAATTCATATTTTAGTTCTTGGGGAATATCCTAGTGGAGATATCAAGAAGGCAACTGGAAGTGCACATCTGCTAAGGAGGCAGGTCACAGACTTCAAAGTCACTTTATGGCCATTGACATCACAGGAGTGGATGAGATGCTTGCTGCAGCTTGTTTTGTTAGGGATCATGCCCTCCTTTTCTGGTCTCAGTGCCTGGTGGCCAACATTCAGTAGACTCTAAGTAGTAAAAATAGGCCCAAATGCAAAGGCTAACATAGGCTTACTCCCAAGAACAGCAAAAAGAGTTGTGTTTTTTTTAAATTTATACATAGGTATATAACTTTATCATCAAAACAATTTTTAAAATCCCACAACTATATAAACATTCTTTGGAAAACTTAAACTTGAAAGCAACATAGTATAAAAAGTAAACACAATATTTTCCTGTCTCCAACAATGTTTAAATTGTAAACAAACTTAAAATAGTTTTTGTGCAAGATTACCTAAGTTATGCAGCTTCCATTTTTTAAGATGCTTACATTTCCATCCTAATAAGTAGTAACTCAGTTACATGTTGTCTCATTGTGATCCAGAAATGGTTTATAATTCATTTTCATTAAGAGAAAGGATGTCTTAAACAACAAGGTCCTAATGTATAGCACAGGGAACTATATTCAATATCCTGTGATAAACATAATGGAAAATAATGTAAAAAAAGAATGTAAAAAATAATTTAGAAAATAGAAAGCTCAAAAATTAAAAAACAAGAGAAAGAATGTCTTGCTATAAATACAGGAATAGATTTCTCAAAAATAAAATTGAAAAGAATACACTTGGCATAAAAAACGTACTCATGTGATATTTTGTAATTCAGCAAATTTATGGATTTTTAAAATCTTTTATTTATTTATTTTTTTGCGGTACGCAGGCTTCTCACTGCTGTGGCCTCTCCCGTTGCGGAGCACAGGCTCCGGACGCGTAAGCCCAGTGGCCATGGCTCACGGGCCCAGCTGCTCTGCGGCATGCGGGATCTTCCCAGACTGGGGCACGAACCCGTGTCCCCTGCATCGGCAGGCGGACTCTCAACCACTGCGCCACCAGGGAAGCCCTAAATTCTTTTATTTTAATGAATTTAAGTAAAGCAGTAAAGCATTGCTAAAAATTGTGTTAGATTACTTGGAATTTTCTTTTGCCATCTTCTCTGTATTTCTCACACTGGAATTTTCTTCCATGTGAAGTATCTATGCAGAAATAAGAAAGGTAAACAAGTCAACCACTATACTTGGCCCTTGAGATTAGGAGACAGTCTTATTGGATTATTGATATACTAAAACAGGCCATGCTGAAATCTTTTGAATATGGAAACATATATGAGGAAAACTTTAAACATTAAGTAAAAATAAATTCAAATAATAAAGACTTAAGCAGGACGATAAATACCATAAGCAATGTAAAAAGACAAAAGATCACGTGGGAAAAATATTTGTAATTCATATTACAAAGACGTAAGATCCATAAAATATAAAGAGTTTTTAGGAAAAAAAAAATCTAAAAACAAAGTAACAACCCAGGAGAAAATATTTTATTATTTTCATTTAAAAAATTTTTATCAAAGTATAGTTGATTTACAATGTCGTTTTAATTTCTGCTGTACAGCAAAGTGACTCAGTTATACATATATATATATATATTCATTTTTATATTCTTTTCCATTATGGTTCATCCCAGGACATTGCATGTAGTTCCCTGTGCTCTACAGTAGGACCTTGTCCGTCCATTCTGTATGCAATAGTTTTTTTTTGTTTTTTTTTTATGCAATAGTTTGTATCTACTAACCACAAACTCCCAGTCCATCCCTCCTTTCCACCCCTTGGCAACCACAAGTCTGTTCTCTATGTCTGTGAGTCTGTTTCTGCTTCGTAGATAGGTAGAAAATATTTTAACAGATAGTTTCGGCAAAAGAAATCTTTTAAATCAGCCTCACTGGAGAATTAAAACTCTATTGAGATAAATCATTTCTCACCTATTATATGGGCAAAAATTCAAAAGTTTGATACAACATTTTGTTGGAGAGATAGCGGAAAAATAGGCACATTGCTGGTAGAAGTACAAAAATGTACGAACTTTATGGAGAGGATTTGGTAATATATAGAAAATTTACATTGTACCTACCTTTTGTATTAGTTTCCGATTGCTACTGTAACAAAATACCACAAACTTAGTGGCTTAAAATAACCCAGATTTATTATTTTACAATTCTGGAGGTCATAAATGTAAAATGGGTCTGTAGGGCTATGTTCTTCCTGGAGACTCTAGGGGAGTATTTGTTTCCCTGTCCTTTTCTAGTATCTGGAGGCCATCTACATTTCTGGGTTCATGGTCCCTTCCTCCATCTTCAAAGGCAGTAGTGTAGCAGCTTCTCTCCTCTCTGACCTGGCTCCCTCTTATGAGGACCCCTGTGATTACATCCAATCACCCATAATTTGGGGTGAAAGTAAGGAGGTCCTTAACCTTAGTCATATTTATAGAGTTCCTTTTGAATGTAAGGTAGCAGTTTCCTGGGGTTAGGATGTCCACATCTTTGGGAAGCCCCTATTCTGTCTACCACACCCTTTGACCTAGCATTTCCACTTCTAGGAATCTATCCTACAGGTAACATCTGCGTGTATTAGGATATCACTGCTCATAATAAATAGCCAAAGACTGGAAACAATGCAAGTGTCTGGTAATAGGGGACTGGTTAAATAAACAATGGGGTATCTACAAAATACAATACAATGAAGCTGTAAAAGAGAATGAGGAAGATCTCATTGTACTGGTCTGTATAGAGATGTCTAGGATGTATTGAAAAGCGAAAAAAGAAAGGAGCTGAAAAGTTTATATATTATTCTACTTCTTCCCGGACCGGGGCACGAACCCATGTCCCCTGCATCGGCAGGCGGATTCTCAACCACTGTGCCACCAGGGAAGCCCTATTCTACCTTTTTTATAAGGGAGAAAATACGTTTTGCTTATGTCATAAATACTGGATTGAAGCATAGAAAATGAGTATGAGGGGGACTGGAGAAGTAGCTGAGACTTCTCAGTGAATTTTTTTGTATTATTTTGGTTTTTGAATCAGGAAAATATGTAGTAAAAATAAGACCTCATGAACTAGACAGCTTTTTTTTCTAGACAAATGTTTATAAGGCTTAACTTTAAGGAGGCTGTGAGCCACTGGCCTGCCACCAAAGTGCCTGAAGTTTCTAATTTGAGTCCTTGACCTCAACTAAGGGGTTATGTTCAGTGGTTCCTAGTTAAAATATAAATGTGTAACCTGCTAATGCAGATAATTATCCATTTATAATTTAATATACTTTAGAATCTAAAGTTTTGTTCATTAGTTTCATGGAATACTCAGGAAAGTTCTGTTGGAAGCTGGGGGGTGGGGCAATGTCACAATCATGGGCCACGATATGTTCTAGGAGTGGGTCCTTGGGCAACTAAGGAGCCACATGAAAGCACTTGACTGCTTGGGGCTTGGTATTAGGGCAAAAGATCTCAAATGCAAGCTTTATTTAAGAGATAGTTTTACCTATGCGTTAGTTTTTGGTTTAGCCCTGTCTGGAAAACCATGCTTTTATCTTTTGTTTTCCCCTAATCTTTAAAAATTTTTTTTATTTTATTGAAGTGTAGTTGATTTACAATGTTGTGTTAATTTCTGTTGTACAGCAAAGTGATTCAGTTATACATATATATACTCTTTTTCATATTCCTTTCCATTGTGGTTTATTATAGGATATTGAATATAGTTCCCTGTAGTTCCCTGTGCTATACAGTAGGACCTTGTTGTTTATCCATTCTATATATGATAGTTTACATCTGCTAATCCCAAACTCCCAATCCATCCCTCCTCCAACCTCCCTCCCCCTTGGCAACCACAAGTCTGTTCTCTATGTCAGTGAGTCTGTTTCGTAGATAAGTTCATTTGTGTTGTATCTTAGATTCCACATATAAGTGAAATTATATGGTGTTTGTCTTTCTCTTTCTGATTTACTTCACTTAGTATGATAATCTCTGGGTCCATCCATGTTGATGCAAATGGCATTATTTCATTCTTTTTTATGGCTGAGTAGTATTCCATTGTTTATATGTACCACATCTTTTTTTTTTTAACATCTTTATTGGAGTATAATTGTTTCATAATGGTATGTTAGCTTCTGCTTTATAACAAAGTGAATCAGCTATACATATATATACATAATCCCCGTATCTCCTACCTCTTGCATCTCCCTCCCACCTTCCCTATCCCACCCCTTTACATTTGGTCGTGTATATATGTCCATGCCACTCTCTCACTTCGTCCCAGCCTACCCTTTCCCCTCCCTGTGTCCTCAAGTCCATTCTCTATATCTGCGTCTTTATTCCTGTCTTGCCCCTAGGCTCTTCATAACCATTTTTTTTTTTTTTTTTAGATTTCATATATATGTGTTAGCATACAGTATTTTTTCTCTTTCTGACTTACCTCACTCTGTATGACAGACTCTAGGTCCATCCACCTCACTACAAATAACTCAATTTCGTTTCTTTTTATGGCTGAGTAATATTCCATTGTATATATGTGCCACATCTTCTTTGTCCATTCATCTGTTGATGGACACTTAGGTTGCTTCCATGTCCTGGCTGTTGTAAATAGAGCTGCAGTGAACATTGTGCTACATGTGTACCACATGTTCTTTATCTATTCATCTGTTGATGGACATTTAGGATGTTTCCTTGTCTTGGCTACTGTGAATAGTGCTGCTATGAACATAGGGGTGTGGGTATCTTTTTGAATTATAGTTTTGTCTGGATATATGCCCAGGAGTGGGATTACTGAATCATATGGTAATTCTATTTTTAGTTTTCTGGGGAACCTTTATACTGTTTTCCATAGTGGCTGCACTAATTTACATTCCTACCAACAGTGTAGGAGGGTTCCCTTTTCGCCACACCCTCTCCAGCATTTGTTATTTGTAGACTGTTTAGTGATGGCCATTCTGACCGGTGTGAGGTGGTACCTTATTGTAGTTTTGATTTGCATTTCTCTGATAATTAGCAACACTGAGCATCTTTTTATGTGCCTATTGGCCATCTGTATGTCTTCTTTGGAGAAGTATCTATTTAGGTCTTCTGTCCATTTTTTGATTGGGTTGTTTGTTTTTCCCCAATCTTTTATTTTGAAAAATTTCAAACATATTTGGCTGTACTGTGTGACATCATGAAATTTCACTCCTAAAGTGTCAGCATGAACCTGCTAAGAGTGAGGATATTCTCCAGTATAAATATATTACCATTATTACAACTTAGGTACCATCTGCTATTCAGTTAATATTCAGATTTCTCTAATTGTTTCAACAAATGTCTTTTATAGCTTTAAAAAAAGATATAGTGAAAGATTCCACACTGTTATGTCTCTTTAGTTATTTTTTTTAAATCTAGAGTAGTCCCTCACTTTTAATTTTCTTTTTATTACATTAAGTTTTTAAACAGTCCAGGCTACTTTTCTTATAGTATGTCCCACATTCTGTGTTTATCTGCTTGTTTCCTCATGGTGTCACTTAACCTGTTCTATTGCTTTTCTTTTCTATAAACTTGATGTAAGTCTAGAGGCTTGATTAGATTTAGGTTAAATATATAATGTCAGCTTGTCCCATTATTAGTGATGCGACATTTGGTCACTTGGTTAAGGTGGTGATTGCCAGTTCTCTCTATAATTTTCTCCGTTGTTGTTACAAGTAATCTGTGGAGTGATGCTTCAGCACTGTGCAAATATCCCTTCACCCATTGAGTAAGCATACATTTAACTGCCTTATCTGGCTTGCCCTGATGTGGGTTGATTCATATTCATAGGCTCAAGATCAGAAGACACCTCCATCTAGATCAGTGGTTCTCAGCTGATCTAGAGTTGATTTGGCCCTCAGGGGACGTTTGTCAGTGTCTGGAGATATTTTTGGTTGTCATAATTGGGAGGGGTACACGCTACTGGCATCGAGTGGGTAGAGGCCAAGGATGCTGCTGTGCACCCTACAATGCACAGAAAAGCCCCCACAAAGAATTTCTGGTCCAGAATGTGAATAATTTCACTGTTAAGAAACTTTGATTTAGATGTATAATTAAGCTTCTCTCTCATACACAGTTCATTGACCTTTTTGGAGATGCTAGTAAAGTTTTAGAGCCTATCTTCAGCAATGGTAGAAACCAAGCAGATGTTAGATTCCACCAGAATTTTCCCATGTTTCAAACCACGCAGATTTTTCTACCCACCTGTTCTGTCTTTCCATTTCTTTTTAGGTGTCTTCTCCAGAAGGATTTAAATTGTTTTCCTCTACTCTCAAGAAACTAATAAAATAAGGATGAAAAAAATCCTAGAATTAATACATTGAAGCATTTTTGTCTGCTTTTGTGTTTCCTAGAAGATTTTGGAATGTCATCGTGAAAGCCCCAGGGCCAGGGAAGAGAAAATGGAGAAAGAGAAATTTCAAGTTAAGAAGTCACTGTTACAGAAATGGCCCAGAGAGAGTAGCCAGAGTTCAAGAAGGGGCAGGGGAGTGCAGAGGGCATTTCCACTCTCACACCTGTAAGTTATTAATGACCTTTGAAGTGATTGTTGATGGAAGCACTTGTACATTTGAGCTGCTTCATGTGTATACTTAGTGTATTCAGAGAACTGCCTAGCTTCTGGAGCCCTGAAATATCTTCAAGGTACATCAGAGATCAAACGGCAAAATCCATGACTTGGGAATATCATGTAGCCATGTGACATGTGGAAGGATCCAGAGTATGAGAACTGATGCCTAAATAACTACACTGTATATTTTTAACTCAGAGATTTAATATTGCTTTTATAACTTTAAAAATAGCAATCTCAGAAAATAATGTTCCACAGTTTCAAGATACGGTAATAAGAGGTAAAGTTTTTACACATTTATTTTAGGTTCCTATTCTTAAAAGATTAGAACATAATTACCTTGTTTTCATTCAAATTGTCATTTGGTAGTTTATACAGCATTTGGTTTAGGTTTTGAACTCCTGGGCCAAGGACATTGCCCTTCCCTGTTGAGAACTGAATCAACAGTTTTGTTTGTACTTAACAAATATGGAATTACTTCAAGTCCAACTTTCCTCTCCTGTACTGTGGAGCTAGTACACGAATGCGTTCAGCAGCTGTAGTTACATTTTTGGAGGAAGCAACAAAATACATAGGTCTTTGCTTTTATTTTTAATTTTTTTCCTATCAGTATTTCTTAAAATTGTTTTCCATGCTTATTCATTAACATATCTTTCTAAGTGGAATAACATAGCAGCTGTTGGCATGACATGGTATTAAGAAACAATTATAAAGAATTCAATGGAGAACTTCCCTGGTGGCACAGTGGTTAAGAATCCGCCTGCCAATGCAGGGGACATGGGTTTGATCCCTGGTCTGGGAAGATCCCACATGCCCCGGAACAGCTTATCCCATGTGCCACAACTACTGAGCCTATGCTCTAGAGCCCTCGAGCCACAACTGCTGAAGTCCACATGCCTAGAGCCCGTGCTCTGCAACAAGAGAAGCCACCACAATGAGAAGCCCATGCACCACAACAAAGAGTAGCCTCCGCTCACCACAACTAGGGAAAGCCTGTGTGCAACAACGAAGACCCAATGCAGCCAAAAATAAATTTATTTATTCATTTATTTATTTATTTTAAAACAAATTCAGTGGAAAATTATAGAACATGATTTATTTCCAAAGTATAATTTTTACTCCTTATTAGTAAGCAAACTGTTTTAGGTAGATAGCTTGATTAGAAATTAGGAATTGTAACTTAAGTATTTAATTCTATTCATTATTTACATTTTTCCTGTACTTGCTCAATTTCTACAAAATATGAAAACTTGAAGAAAAAGATGTGACAATATATATCATTATTCTTTTACTTATAAATGAGAAGAGGGTATAAGAAAGGGGGGGTAGGAAGATGGTGAGAGTAATTTTTCTTTTTAATAAATTTATTTATTTACTTTTGGCTTCATTAGGTCTTCGTTGCTGTGTGCAGGCTTTCTCTAGTTGTGGTGAGCGGGGGCTACTCTTCGCTGTGGTGCGCGGGCTTCTCATTGTCGTGGTTTCTCTTGTTGCGGAGCATGGGCTCTAGGCACGCAGGCTTCAGTAGTTGTGGCACGTGGGCTCAGTAGTTGTGGCTTGCAGGCTGCAGAGCTCAGGCTCAGTAGTTGTGGCACATGGGCTTAGTTGCTCCGCGGCACATGGGATCTTCCCAGGCCAGGGCTCAAACCCGTGTCCCTTGCATCGGCAGGCAGATACTTAACCACTGTGCCACCAGGGAAGCCCGAGAGTAATTATTTTAATATAAGGGATCTTATTTATTGTCACTGTCAGTAATGTTTCTTTATGAAATTTTCATTATTCTTTATGAAAGAGATTGACTTAGAGCAACACCAAAAGCTAACAAAGATAGTACAAGAAAAGAAACTTATAGGGAACTTCCCTGGCAGTCCAGTGGTTAAGACTTCACTGCAGAGGGTGCAGGTTCAGTCCCTGATCGGGGAACTAAGATCCTGCATGCTGTGTGGTGTGGCCAGAAAAAAAAAAAGAAACTTATAGGTACATCTCATTTATAAATCCTAGGTAAGATCTTAGCAAATTGAATCCACTGTTGAATAAAAATGATAAATACATCATGACCAAATTGGTTTCATCCCAGAAATGTAAGTTAGTTTAACATTCAAAAATCCATTTTATTACGATTAATATATATAATTTATTAAATTAAGAGAATAAAGGATGAAAACCATATGATCATCTTAAATGCAGAAAAATAAAAAGTGAACGCTCTTAACAAGCTAGGAACATAAAGTAACCCCCATAACCTGATAAAGCCCATATGCAAAAAACAACAGCAAATATACTTAATTGTGAAGTGTTAACAACATTTCTTTTATTGAATAAGACAAAGATGCCCCAAATCATCATTTCCATTCAGATTTTGTATTGAGGGTTATTCTCAAGTAATGTGAGAAGGAAAAGAAGGTGTAACATTTGCAAAGAAGAAACCAACATTTTTATAAAAGATCTGATTGTCAATATAAAAAAGCTAAATAATCAGATGAATTATTAGAATAAATAAGAATGTTTAGCAAGGTCACTGATACAAAAGCACTATTAAAAACTCAATTACAGTTAAACAGTAGGAAAAAATCTATAAGAAATAGGATTTTTAAAACTCCATTTATTATAACACCCAAAATTATGAACTACCTTAGAAAAATGAAAAGAGTTTATTCAAGAGATCTACAATGTAGAGCTCTTTTATGTGGGTAGGCAAGACTCAATATTGTAAGAATGCTAATTCTGCCCAAAGAGTCATTGAAATTGCAGTTCCCCAACAGATTTTTTTTTTTTTTTTTTTTCCAACAGATTTTTTTCTTTGAATTTGAGGTGCTGAATCTATAACTGATATGAAGGAGCAAAGATCCAAGAATACCAAGACATTCCTAAGAAAAATAGTATGGTTGCTACCAGATCTTAAAATTTACTCTGTAGGGGGCTTCCCTGGTGGTGCAGCGGTTGAGAGCCTGCCTGCCGATCCAGGGGACGCGGGTTTGTGCCCCGGTCCGGGAAGATCCCACATGCCGCGGAGCGGCTGGGCCCGTGAGCCATGGCCGCTGAGCCTGCGCGTCTGGAGCCTGTGCTCCGCAACGGGAGAGGCCACAGCAGTGAGAGGCCCGCGTACCGCAAAAAAAAAAAAAAAAAAAAAAAAAAAAAAAAAAAAATTTACTCTGTAGGTATAGTAATTGAGACAGTGTCGAACTGACATGGGAATAGAGAAATAGACCAGTGGAACAGAATAGAGAATCCGTAATCAGACCCCACAGATATATAGACAGTAAGGGTAATAAAAAGCAGTGGGCAGAAAAGATGGTTATTTTAAAAAATGGTCCAAGAACAATCCAATTGGAACAGCAATATTATTTAAGAATGACAAAAACATAGAAGCAGCACCAGGTTCATCAATAGTAAGCTGGATAAAGAAATTATGGCATAGTCATACATTGATCTATTTTATAGCAATGAAAATTAATGAATCTTAGCTGTACTCATTAGTAAGAATGAATCTCAAAAATTTAATATTGAGTGAAAAAAGCAAGTCATAGAAAACAAAATATTATCCATTTAGTCTTAGTCCATTCAGGCTGCTGTAACAAAATACCTTAGACTAGGCGGCTTATAAACAGCAGAAATTTGCTGCTCACAGTTCTGGAGGCTGGAAGTCCAAGATTAGGGTGCCAGCAGGGTTGGGTAAGAGCTGGCTTCTGGTTGTAGACTTCATATCCTCACATGGTAGAAGGGCCTAGGGAGCTCTGGGGATCTCTTTTAAAAGATCAGTAATCCTACTCATGAGGGTTCTACACTCATGACCAAATCACCTTCCAGAGGCCCCACCTCCTAATGCCATCACCTCAGGGGCTAGGTTTCAACATAGGAATTTTGGGAGGGGACACAAAATTCAGACCATAGTATGTTGCATTTGCTTAAAATGTAAAAGAGGCACATTTAAATTACACACTGTAAAGCTTTATATACATTTGTGGTAAAACATGAGGAAAAGAACAATTATCACAAAATTCAGGATAGTGATTACCTGGAGTGGAATGATGGAGGTGTGATTGGGAAAAGGCACACTGTAGGTGAGGGAGCTCCTAAAATGTTGACAGTGTTCTGTTTTATAAGCTATGTCCTAGTCGCACAGGTGTTTGTGTTATTATTTTTCAAACTGGGTTTTCATAATAATACTCTTCTATTTGTGTGCTATTTTTTACATTAAAATGATTATAAAGAAAGATCTGTTAAAAATCAGATCTATGACTCTTGATCCCTTTACCTTTAACAGGGATACAAATGAGTCCTGTTGTTGGAGACTTAAAAGAGAGAGCAGTTTTTTAAAAAATAAAAAGCTTTTTATTTGGAAATACTTTCAAACTTACAGAAAAGTTACAAGAATGGTACAAAAGAACACCTGTTTACCTTTTATCCAGATTCACCTACTGTTAACATTTTACGTTACTTGCTTTTTTGTTAAGGAGAGATTTATTATCCATCTCTGTTTTTTTCCAAATTAAGTATAAGGTGCAGACATCATGCCCCTTTGTCTCCAGATACTTCATTGTATATTTCCTGAAGAAAAGGACATCTGTTACATAACCACAGTACAGTTATTAACTTCAGGAAATTTTTAATATTGAAACAGCACTTTAAAATAATCTACCATCTGCTATCCAGTTTGTCAATTGACTTAATAATGTCCTTTATAGCATTTGTTTTTTCCTCCGCTAGAGGTTGCAGTATACGTATTGCATTTGATTGTTTCTTTAGTCTCTTTCACCTGAACAGTTCCTGAGCCTTTCTTTGTCTTTTATAGCAATGATAGTTTTGAAGAATACTGTAACGATTTTTTATTTTATTTTAAGAGAACAGTTCTCATTTTGAGATTGTTTACTGTTTTCTCATGATTATATTTTTTATGATCCCTAGTCAAAATGCTACACAAATGATGTATTTTTCTCAGAGTTATCACATCTTGAGGTGCGTATCTATATGGCTCTCATTGGTTACATTAATTTTGATAATTTGTCCAGGGTGTTGCAGTTTCTCCACTGTAAGGGAGAGGAATTTTTTTAAGGATTTCTTTGGAGAGAGCTGTTGGTGAGTGTTGAACCCTGCTCCCTTCTCAACAGAAAGAAATAGGCATGTGACATCCCCCTCACCTCAAGTCAAAAGAGAGAGGCCACTTGGAAAGCTTAATGTGTGTCCTCTGAAGTTATCAGCTCACAGCTCACTGATGTCTGCCTCCTTTTAAGGAAACCTAGAGATCAAGGGAAGAGCTGGCTTGCTGCTTGGAAGTGGAGCAAGGAGAGTACCTAGTAGATTGGAATCAACCTGTTCTTACAGAGTTTGTTAGACAATCAGCACACAAGTGTTCTCCGTGAACGAGATGTAAAGAGAGCCTGTTGGGGTCATTGCATAATCTGACCTAAAGGCCATGGAAGGGTGAGCAGGCTCACAGAGGAGAAGTTATCAGGGTACCATGGAATTTCTAGTGGTTAGGAGTGAATAAATTACTTGGAATAGAGTGCCTCCTTTCAGGTCAAGGGAACTGCAGGTGAAAATCCAACGATTTGTGGGTGATATCTCCTAAGAACCCATGAAGAGCCTCCGAAGGGAAAGATCTTTAAATATCTGCAAGCACAGAAAGCGTGAAACCATCTCATGACTTTACTGGTAAAATAACATTTCCTCCCCTCCGGGTGGAGTGGGATGGATCAGATAGGAAGGTTAGTAAAATCCCAGTGAGGAAGGGTAGACACTTAAAGAGGGGAAAGAGGGCCATGCTCTCCTCTGTCATTGAAAGGGGTGTACCCATGGCAGAGGGCATCTGTGGGACAGGATAAGATCTACCATTGCATTAACTTTGAAGCTTTCACTATTTTATGGGATCAAACATTTTTATTTAAAATGGAATCGAGGGTCTTCCCTGGTGGCACAGTGGTTAAGAATCTGCCTGCCAATGCAGGGGACATGGGTTCGAGCCCTGGTCCAGGAAGATCACACATGCTGTGGAGCAACTAAGTCCGTGTGCCACAACTACTGGGCTTGTGCTCTAGAGCCTGCGAGCCAGAACTACTGAGCCCACACACTGCAACTACTGAAGCCCGTGTGCCTAGAGCCAGTGCTCCGCAACAGGAGGAGCCATCACAATGAGAAGCCCGCGCACTGCAATGAAGAAAAGCCCCCGCTCGCCGCAACCAGAGAAAGTCTGTGCGCGGTGAAGAAGACCCAACGCAGCCAAATCAACAAATAAAATGGAATCGAGACTATGTTTGTGATTTAAAGTAACTACAGGACCTTTAATTATGTAAGAATGAGCAAAAAAATCATGTGACTGCTTTAGTTTTCATTGAGGGGCAGGGAAGAATGTTTCTGAATAAATTTTATTTGTTGGAAAAATCTATTCATTTTTGAATAGGTAATACATTACATGATTTAAAATAAAAGTGATATGAATAGGGTACAGCCACTATGGAGAAGAGTATGGAGGTTCCTTAAAAAACTAAAAATAGAGTTACCATATGATCCAGCAATCCCACTCCTAGGCATATTTCCAGAAAAGACCAAAACTCTAATTCAAAAAGATACACTGCAGTGTTCATAGCAGCATTATTTACTATAGCCAAGACATGGAAGCAACCTAAGTGTCCATCGACAGATGAATGGATAAAGAAGATGTGGTATATCCAGTATGTACAATGGAATATTAGCCATAAAAAAGAATGAAATAATGCCATTTGCAGCAACGTGGATGGACCTAGAGTTTATCATAGTAAGTGAAGTCAAGTCAGACAGACAAATATCAAATGATATCACTTACATGTGAAATCTAAAAAAAATGATACAAATGAACTTATTGTCAAAACAGGAACAGACTCACAGACATAGAAAAAAAACTTATGGTTACCAAAAGGGAAAGGGGGTGAGGGGGATAAATTAGGAGTTT
Organism: Physeter macrocephalus; assembly: GCF_002837175.3. Taxonomy (NCBI): domain Eukaryota; kingdom Metazoa; phylum Chordata; class Mammalia; order Artiodactyla; family Physeteridae; genus Physeter; species Physeter macrocephalus. Next base: position 70,829,410 of record NC_041226.1, read on the forward strand.
GGGATTAACAGATACACTCTACTATACATAAAATAGATAAACAATGAGGTCCTGCTGTATAGCACAGGGAAGTATATTCAATATCTCATAATAACTTATAATGGAAAAGAATCTGAAAAAGAATATATATAAATGTATAACTGAATCGTTTTGCTGTACACCAGAAACTAACACAATATTGTAAATCAACTATACTTCAATAAATAAAATGATATGACGAGAGTACACTGAGAAATAGTCTTCTCACATCTGTCCCCATCTACTCAATTGCCATTCTCCTCTTACAGGTAAACATTTTTATGTGTTTATTGTTCCAGTATTTCTTTATGCAAATATAAGCAAATATGAATCTAATACTCCCGTTTCTTACAAAAAAATAGCATGCCTTTTAGAACTTTTATTTCTTTTTTAAAATTGCTGTAAAACACACATAATGTAAAATTTACCATTTTAACCTAGAAGTAGAATGGTTGGATCATATGGTAACTGTATGTTTACCTTTTTTTTTTTATTTTTTTATTCTGTGGTACGCGGGCCTCTCACTGTTGTGGCCTCTCCCGTTGCGGAGCACAGGCTCCGGACGCGCAGGCTCAGCGGCCATGGCTCACGGGCCCAGCC
>NC_041226.1:70832392-70912867 GCF_002837175.3 Physeter macrocephalus
GTATGTTTACCTTTTTTTTTTTTTTTTTTTATTCTGTGGTACGCGGGCCTCTCACTGTTGTGGCCTCTCCCGTTGCGGAGCACAGGCTCCAGACGTGCAGGCTCAGCCGCCATGGCTCACGGGCCCAGCCGCTCCGCGGCATGTGGGTTCTTCCCGGACCGGGGCACGAACCCATGTCCCCTGCATCGACAGGCGGACTCTCAACCACTGCGCCACCAGGGAATCCCTGTTTACCTTTCTGAGGAACCACCAAGCTGTTCTTTTACAGTGGCTGCACCATCTTACATTCTCACCAGCCATGCAGGAGGGTTTCAATTTCTCCACATCCAGTATTTCTCTTTTTGTGATTGGCTTATTTCATTCAGCATAATGTTCTCAAGTTTCATCCACGTTGTAGCATGTGTCAGAATTTCCTTACTTTTTAAGGCTGAAAAATACACCATTTTATGTATATACCACATTTTGTTTGTGCATTGATCTGTTGTGGACATTTGGTTCTTTTCTACCTTTTGGCTATTGTGAGTAATGCTGCTATCAACATGGGTGTACAAATATCTGTTGTAGTCTCTGTTTTCACTTCTTTGGGGTGTATACCTAGCAGTAGAGTTGATGGATCAGATGGTAATTCTATATTTACCTTTTTGAGGAACTGCCAAGCTGTTTCTCACAGTGGCTGTAGCAGTTTACATTCCCACCAGCAATGCAGGAGAGTTCCAATTTCTCCACATCCAACACTTATTTTCTGTTTGTTTTTGATAACGGCCATCCTAATGTGTGTGAAGTGGTATATCATTGTAGTTTTTTTAAATAATCTTTTTTTTTTTTTTTTTTTTTTTTTTTGTGGTACGTGGGCCTCTCACTGTTGTGGCCTTTCCCGTTGCGGAGCACAGGCTCCGGACGCACAGGCCCAGCGGCCATGGCTCACGGGCCCAGCCGCTCCGCGGCACGTGGGATCTTCCCGGACCGGGGCACGAACCCGTGTCCCCTGCATCGGCAGGCGGATTCTCAACCACTGCGCCACCAGGGAAGCCCCTTAAATAATCTTTTAAAAAATTTTATTTATTTTATTTATCTTATTTGGGCTACTCTTAGTTGCGGTGCATGGGCTTCTCATTGCGGTGGCTTCTCTTGTTGCGGAGCGTGGGCTCTAGGCACACGGGCTTCAATAGTTGTGGCTCTTGGGCTCTAGAGCGCAGGCTCAGTAGTTGTGGCGCACGGGCTTAGTTGCTCCGCGGCATGTGGGATCTTCCGGGACCAGGGCTTGGACCCATGTCCCCTGCACTGGCAGGTGGATTCTTAACCACTGTGCCACCAGGGAAGCCCTCATTGTAGTTTTGATTTGCATTTCCTAATGACTAATTATGTGCCTTTTCACGTGCCTTTTGGCCACTTGTTTGTCTTCTCTGGAGAAATGTCTATTCTAGTTCTTTCTCCATTTTTGAATTGGGTTAGTTGTTTTGTGTTGTTGAGTTGCAGGAGTTCTTTATGTATTCTGGATATTAACCCCTTATCAGATATATAGTTTGCAAATATTTTTTCCCATTCTGTGGGCTGTCTTTTCACTTTCTCTGTAGTGTACTTTGATGTACAAAAGCTTAATTTTGCCTGTGCTTTTGGTATCACATCCAACACATCATTGTCAAATCTAATGCCATGAAGATGTTCCCTAGGATGTGGGCTGTTGTATGCAAGGCTGCCTGCTGTGGGACTGAGGCATGATGGCTGTTATGCAAATGGTTAAAATGCACCAAAATTTACCAACCTCTTTGTCAAGCTCTGCTACAAATGTTGCACGTGTTTGACTAAACTCCAGAGTTCCAAAATATTTACCTTTAGGCAGTTCCTGCTGGTTCTGTAGTTGTTTAGGTAGAGGGATGGTTTCCTGGATATGTTCTGTGAAGTCCCCTTGCGTTTGCTTTTTTTAAAAGTTGACAATATATCCTGGAGATCTTTCTATTGATATATATATATCAGTACATAGAGATCTACCTCATTCTCTTTACAGCTACCTAATTCTAGAGTTCATGGTAGATGTACCATGGTTTATTTAACCTGTTCCCTACTGCTGGATGCTTGGATTTTATACAGTCTTTCACTATTACAGACAGTGATGCAATGAAAAACCGTGTGTGTGTGTGTGTGTGTGTGTGTGTGTGTGTGTGTAAATTTGTACATGTACAGGTTACATATACAGGTATGTTGGTGGGACTCATTTCTAAAAGTGGAATTTCTAGATCAAGGGTGAATGCATTTGCAGTTTTGGTGAATATTTCTAAAAGACGCTCCATAGAAGTTGTACCCTTATAAATCCCACCAGCAATGTGTGAGAGTGCTTGTTTTCCCACAGATTCAATAACAATGCATATTAAACTTTTGGAATTTTGCTAGTTTGGTAGGTGAGAAATGGCATCTCAATGTAATTTTAATTTGCATCTTTCTTATTAGGAGAGAAGGTGTGTATCTTTTCATATATTTAAGGTCATTTCTGGAAAAAAAATTTAAGAGGACACAATGAACACAAATTACCTTCTAATTTCATCCCTTGAATCTTGCTTGTTCAATGCAGTGGTTATAATTTTAATTGGGGAAGCTGTCCCTGGGAGCTGAAATGTGTTGCTGCTTCATAGTAGAAGACAAAGCCGGAGATGAGAAAGGAGAGCCAGGTGGAGAGGTAGGGTGGGAGAAACGTTTTCTTTAAAAAACGCCAAATGAATATTGTGGAATGTATGTGAGGGTGCTGCAGGACTTGAATTGGATGATGTTTCTCAGTTTCTCCCATCCTTTTTAAAAAATGGCTTTGAGGGAAGACCCAGTGTGATTATTCTAGGAAGTAAATTACGATAGGTTTTAACTGGGCCCCAACTGCACAGGATATTCAGGATTCTTCAACTACCACTTACCATGGGTGTTCTAAGGCGCCTTCTGAGTTACGTGGCTTACTATATAGCCTATATAGCTACCTCCTATTTTTCTGGTGTTTTGAAAGTGTGTGTGTGAATCCTGTTTTAAATAGTAAATGTTATAGAGGATACGCAATTAGGTTGCCTACTTTTCTGATAGCATGAATACCAGGAGAATTTGCTTAATAAGAATCTTAAAAGAGATGAGGGTTTGGGGGCCACTGAGCAGATGAGAGGTTGAAGGGGGATGGGGAAGTAGCACAGGGACACACACTTATGGCTGTTTCCTTGGGGAGGATCTGACCAGGATTTGAGTCTATATAGCCAAGGGCAGTATAGAACAATAGACTAGGAGCCACTCCTAAGGAGACAAACAGGATCCTAATCAAGGAACATGCTCTGCCACCAGAGTAGAAGATCCTGGCAACATTGCCAGGCTGAATTACGAAAGTGCTGTGAACAAGTAACTGTTATGTGTCTGTTATGTGTCTCCCATTCTTCTCGTGTATGATGGGACTCTTTATTATGGTTATCCTTTCCGTTTCTCACCATGTTGGGTGTGTGTGAGGCAGATGATTTTAGTTCATGGGTCTCGAGCAGCCACACCAAAGGAGCTGCACTGGATCTGATATAGATCACAAAAATTGGACTTTGAGCCTGATGCTGTAATTGGATAAAACAGCCAGATCACAAAGCACCACGTATTATATGATTCCACTTACAGGGAATGTCCATAAGAGGCAAATATACAGAGAAAATAGATCAGTGGATACCTAGGATTAGAGATTGGAGTGGGGTGTATGCATGACTGCTAATGGGCACAAGGTTTTTTTAGGGGGTGATGAAAATGTTCTGAAATTGATGGTGGTGATGATTGCACAAGTCTGTGAATATACTAAAGCACTTTGATTTGTACACTTAAAATAGGTAAATTGGATGGTATGTGAATTAAAATTCAATGAAGCTGTTATTTTAAAAAAAAACCTTCAGACTAGCCAATAGTTGGGAGAAAACAAAACAAAACATTTATCTAAAAAGGATTTCTATCACTGAATAGAAATTAGGTTTATTATATATTCATTCAAATTGGTACTTTATCATCACTAGCATCCCTCTTTATCTTCAGTAATATTTTTTGCCTTAAAGTCTGCTTGTCATATCTCAAAATAAAAAGAAGGAAAAAAAATTTTTCTCATCTGGCTGATCCATACCATGATTGGAAATCAATTTTGTAACCACAGAAAGATGGGTTTGTAAAAGTGAAAGAAAAAGAGTACAGCCATTTCTATAGATAAAGTTCTTTTTTTTTTTTTTTTTTTTTAGCGGTACGCGGGCCTCTCACTGTTGTGGCCTCTCCTGTTGCGGAGCACAGGCTCCGGACGCGCAGGCTCAGCGGCCATGGCTCACGGGCCCAGCCGCTCCGCGGCATGTGGGATCTTCCCGGACCAGGGCACGAACCCGTGTCCCCTGCATCGGCAGGTGGACTCTCAACCACTGCGCCACCAGGGAAGCCCCTAGATAAAGTTCTTTATATGTTGTACAATATATTTTACACATATTCAGTTATATTTGTTTGTGAATCCTGAAAAAGAGAATGACTTAGCTTTTTAAAAGACCTTTCACTGAATAGGTTATAACTCTGATTTTTAGTCTATTTCTTTTATATGTTTTTGTTTTATTTATAATCAGTTAAATAAAATCACTTTCATAATTAAAAAAAGTCTACTTGTCAGATATTAATATGACTATACCAGCTTTATTTTAGCTGGTGTTTGCATGCTTTTTTCATACTTTTTCTTTCAACTTATGTTTTCATATTTAAACTTAACTTGTAAATAGCATATGGTATATTTTTATCCAATCTGAGATCTTCATCTTTGAATTGGACTATACAGTCCTTTTACAAATAACATAGTTACTATTATAATTGAGTTTAAGTCTGTTCATTTTTTAAAAAATTAATTAGGGCTTCCCTGGTGGCGCAGTGGTTGAGAGTCCGCCTGCCGATGCAGGGGACACGGGTTCGTGCCCCGGTCTGGGAAGATCCCACATGCCGCGGAGCGGCGGGGCCCGTGAGCCGTGGCCACTGAGCCTGCACGTCTGGAGCCTGTGCCCTGCAACGGGAGAGGCCACAACAGTGAGAGGCCTGTGTAACGCAAAAAAAAAAAAAAAAAAAAAATTAATTAATTTTTTGGGCTGCATCGGGTCTTAGTTGCCGCACACAGGCTCTTTGTTGCGGTGCGCGAGCTTCTCTCTAGTTGTGGCATTTGGGCTCTAGAGCACACGGGCTTAGTTGCTCCTCAGCATGTGGGATCTTAGTTTCCCCACCAGGGGTCGAACCCACGTCCCCTGCATTGGAAGGCCGATTCTTAACCACGGGACCACCAGGGAAGTCCGTAAGTCTATTCATTTTATTGGGTTTATTCCTTGGTTATCTATTGATTCTTTCTGTTTTTTGTCCCTTTGTTTGTACTTTCTTGCCTTCCTTTACATGAATGAAATATTTGTATTAATCCCTTTTCTATTCTCTTTTCTTTTTAAATTATTTTTTGGCTGTGTTGGGTCTTCGTGGCTGCGTGCGGGCTTTCTCTAGTTGTGGCAAGCGGGGGCTATTCTTTGTTGTGGTGCGCAGGCTTCTCATTGTGGTGGCTTCTCTTGTTGCGGAGCACAGTCTCTTTCAGTAGTTGAAGCACGCAGGCTCAGTAGTTGCGGCACACGGGCCCTAGAGCACGTGGGCTTCAGTAATTATGGCGCGTGGGCTCAGTAGTTGTGGCACGTGGGCTCTAGAGCGCAGGCTCAGTAGTTGTGGCACACGGGCTTAGCTGCTCCGCAGCATGTGGGATCTTCCCGGACCAGGGCTTGAACCCGTGTGCCCTGCATTGGCAGGCGGATTCTTAACCACTGTGCCAGCAAGGAAGCCTTGTGGACATGTTTTAAGCTTTGCTTTTATTGTCTTTAGGAATGTTATTGATGTTACCCTAACATCTTTTTCCTCATAATAACTTTGAGATTTGATTGCTTCCCTTTTTGTTATTAATTTTCATGTGGAATTAATTTACCCAAACTTTTATTTTTTTATTTTTAAAATATTTATTTTTGGCTGTGCCGGGTCTTAGTTGCGGCATGCGGACTTCTTAGTTGCGGCATGCGGACTTCTTAGTTGCAGCATGCAGACTTTTAGTTGCGGCATGCATGCAGGATCTAGTTCCCCCACCAGGGATCGAACCCGGGCCCCCTGCATTGGGAGCGTGGAGTCTTACCCACTGGACCACCAGGGAAGTCCCTGTCCAAACTTTTAGATGGGAGGAATTAGTCAGGATAACTTTTCTAGCTTCATTTGTAAAGCTCCCTTTTCTGTTGTTTTTACAAAGTGTTAAAAAATATTGCCTTCTACTTTCTGAGATCTCTTGGCTTCACTTTTTATCTGGACCTTCTTTTACCTTTGCCCTCATGTCCCTGAATTGGTCAATTCAGATTCTACTCCCTGCATTTTCTCTCATTGTGAGCCTTTATTCTGTCCTATTACTGATTTTTGCTGTTTCCATTTTGTCAAGCTTATAAGATACCCTTGCTTCTATCTGCTTCCTCCCTCACAAATACTGATATTATGCAGGTCTTGTGGCTTCTCATGTTTTTTTCCTACCCACTCCTATTTTGGTGTTTGTGGGCATAGCTTGTCACTTAGTTTTGTTGTAGGTGTTGTTTAATGCTTTTTAGTTTTGTTGCCCTAGTTTGTCTGTTTGGGTGGATTTGGGAGATAAAAACTACATCACTATCACCACCATCTTCTGTAATATATGTAAAAAAGAATCGTTCTGTGGCTTATTAGATTCTGTTAAGGTAACTTTGTGCTAACTGGTTAAGTATGGATTTTCTCCTTTTGCTTTATCAATAAAACTTCTGTCAGTTTGTCAGAAATTAGCAAATCTCAGTCTTAGATTCTTTGAATTTCATGACTCTTCAGTATATAATTCACTTTTATTTATTTATTTATTTTTATTAAAAATTTTTTTTTGCGGTATGCAGGCCTCTCACTGTCGTGGCCTCTCCCGTTGCGGGGCACAGGCTCCGGACGCGCAGGCTCAGCGTCCATGGCTCACGGCCCAGCCGCTCTGCGGCACGTGGGATCTTCCCAGACCGGGGCACGAATGCGTGTCCCCTGCATTGGCAGGCGGACTCTCAACCACTGCGCCACCAGGGAAGCCCTATAATTCACTTTTAAATTGATGTCTCTGTTGGAGATCCTACTATCCTATATTTTACTCTTGGGGAAGAAAATTAGCTGACTTTCCCTTTGATTCCTTGTGGGGTCAACTCTGTTCTTCCAACTCTGTTCTTTTTTCCTCATTTTAGTCTTCTCTTTTTTCCTACTTTCTTAGCACCATATACCCAGTTTCACTGCTTTCAAAAGTTTATAGTCTAGGCAGTGGAGAACACATACCCACAGATATAATATGTGTCACAATATAATAAATATCATAAGAGAGATTTTATGTTATCAGAGTGAAGAGGAAATAATAATTAATTTTGACCAGAGAAATCTAAGAAGGCTTCACAGAGAAGTTAATATCTGAGGGAGGTGGCTTTTGAGGAATGGACAGGAATTTAGTAGATGTGCGAAACAGCTTTACTCGAAAAAACTGTCAGAGCAGTTCCCTTGAAATTGAGTCTCCCATGACAGCATTTCCCTACAGTAGATCAACTCATATTGATCTTAAATTTATTTTCTCATAATCACTTGATGTAAATGTGTCTAATAGAAGCCAGGGGAGTATATGGTTTTACTGCTGGGAGTGGGCAGGAGATTAAAAAAAGTAAATTGAGAATATGGGAACTACCTATGTTGAGAAGACAGGTAGAAGAAGAGGGCCCTGTGAGGGATACTGAGAAGTGAAATCAGAGACTTATAAGGTAAACCAGGGGAGATTGGTCTCAGAAAAGCCAAAAAGGAAGAGAATTGTAATAATTAGTCATTGGTCAACAACGTCAAAGATAAATTAAGTTGAGTGTGCCCTGAAGCAAGTCGTTGGATTTAGTAGTTAAGAGGTCACTAACTGATTTTTTTTGTTTCATTTTGCTTTGGATACTTAGAGATTTCTAAAATTTGATTTGTTTTAGATCTATGTAAAATATTTACATAGTTTCAAAGTCAAGTATGCAAAACATGTCTGGCTTCTATCTCTGTCTCCTGCATCCTATTCCTTCTTCCACCCCATTGGTAACCATTTCTTTTCAATTTTATGATTTATTTTTCCTTTGTTTTTTAGGTTTGAGACTCATTTTTTTAATGCCCAAGTAAGTCTGGGTGGTTGACCCTCACTGCTACTTCTACCCACTGCCTCCAAACCTGCTACCCTTCACAAGAAGAAGAAACACTTTCAATCTATAGCTTAGAGAGTGCCTAAGCTTTGTAGCTGACTTGTAATGGGTCAAAGTGCAGGCAGAAGGGTCAGTGGCATTGATCTACTTTGGCATCCAGGAATTAGTCAGCCTCTCAGCCTGGCCTGGGTAGTGGCATTCAAAGATTTGATGGTAGTAATAGCTGTCTTTAGTTTTAGGAGTACTGAAGGGACATGTTTTTCCTGTAGTTGCCATCCATTGCATCATCGACCTGTTCAGTATATTTCTGTAAACTCCTAAACCAGAAATTCTTAACTGAGGCTATCCCATCACGGAAGGATTTTTTTTTTTTGGTCACCAGAGAATCTCTTTACATATCAGACTAGAGTACTTAAATATCTCTCTCAGGAGATATTTTCTATCCCATTCTTTGGTATTATCATTTCTGGTGGCAGAGACAAGTAATAGGAAGAAAATCAATGATCCAGGAATGGGATCCTCAGTTCAAGGCCATGGGCAGCAGTAGTTTGATCTGTGCGGAGAACATCAAACAGAGTTCTTTCAGGTGTCTTTTACTCTGTTCCTTGGCCTTTTTAGAAGAAATTTTTGTGAAAATATTTGTATCCCTGTGTGAGTTTGTCTGAACCTTCTCCAGAGAAGATCACTGTGGTATCTGTGCTCTTCCAAATGTACTTGGAAATTAAATACATATCTACTGAAGCATGGGCTGTTGTAATGTCATAAGTTTCCAGGTAAAATATGACTTCGTCCAGGACCCGAATGCCTTACTAAGAGTTAAAAAAGACTTCATGATATTCCCTCCCAATATGATTTGCCACCTTTCTAGCAGCCAGTAAATTGAGACTGTCTTCCATGACAGTTGCAAATGTCTGGAGCCTGCTATACTTGGGTCACTTTTAGCTGCTTCAACACGGTGACAGCAGCCAAGCTGGAATCCAAGTCCCCTAATTAAAAGCATCCAATCCTTCTGTCTGTCATCAAACATTTCTTAGTAACATTGTCAAAAAGGATCCAGAAGTATGCATGTATGTGAAGTAGAAAAAATAACATGAATAAATCTATTTCCGTAGACAAACATTAATTACTTTATTCCAGTGGAATCACAGGATGTATACGTTGTTTGAGTTTCAGTTTAAGGACGTTCCCTATCTCTTGCATCATCAGTTTTTCTCCTGTCTACTGGATATCATTTATAGCATATGCATATCTGTACATGCTGTAATATCTCTCTTCTATTTCTCACTCTCCGTTATAACAAAAGTCCTTAAAAGAGTTGTCCATACTTCCTCTCTCCAATTCTCCTCACCTTTCTTCATAATTTCTTTTCTTTTCTTTTTTTAAAATTTATTTATTTTTGGCTGCGTTGGGTCTTCCTTGCTGTGCGCGGGCTTTCTCTAGTTGCGGTGAGCGGGGGCTGCTCTTCGTTGCGGTGCGTGGGCTTCTCATTGCGGTGGCTTCTCTTGTTGCGGAGCACAGGCTCTAGGCTCACGGGCTTCAGTAGTTGGGCTCGCAGGCTCTAGAGCGCAGGATCAGTAGTTGTGGCACACGGGCTTAGTTGCTTGGTGGCATGTGTGATCTTCCTGGACCAGGGCTCGAACCCATGGCCCCTGCATTGGCAGGCGCATTCTTAACCACTGTGCCACCAGGGAAGCCCTTTCTTCATAATTTCTATCTCAAAACCTGTGAGTAGTTTCTCTACACTGTTATAGAGGGCAGACAGAAGTTCATCTCTACAGTGTTCATTTCCACTGATGCAACTTTGCCATTTGGCTTTAAATCCAAAACTTTATAGTGTGCTGGAAAAAAAGGCTCCACTTTGAAAAAGGAGTTGTGGTGTGTGTCAAATTAACAAGACCTTTAGTTTCTGAACACACAGCCAAAAATCCATCTCCTATCATGGCTATAAAGAAAGGTCTGACTGCATAGGTGTCTCTCTGTCTAGGAACACTTTCATATTGGTAGTATCCAATAAAATAAATGCATACACCGCATCTAACATACAAATCGTTTGCTCAGTTCCTCCTTTGTCATAAAGATGAAGGATTATCTCACCATTTTTTTTGGTCTGGTGATCAAATTTAAAATGGTGTTGTATCTCCTTGTGGTTATAGATCTCACCATTGTAACAGACCCACAATTAACGATATTTCTTTGCTCAGATTAGCTTCATTCCAAACAGTTGTTCAACTACTGCCAACCAGTGAAATCCAAAGCAGCAGTTGGTATAGCCATTGACATTCTAAAGATGAAATGTGTCTATCTGGACCTTTGTGTGCAATCTTCATATCACTCACAGACACTGATCAGAGGAACAGTCATCACTACCAAAGAGTCCAAATGCCCCACATGGTGCAGTGGAGCTACAGGATCTCCGGGCATGAGCTGACCAGGCTGGCAGGAGTAGAGACAAGGGCTGTGGACCGTCTCCATTTTTTGTTATTAATATAAGCATATCTATGTATCTGTATCTGTAGTTCTCTTTTTTTTTAAAGATTTTTTTTTGATGTGGACCATTTTTAAGTCTTTATGGAATTTGTTACAATATTGCTTCTGTTTTATGTTTTGGTTTTTTGGCCGCGAGGCGTGTGAGACCTTAGCTCCCCGACCAGGGATCGAACTCACACCCCCTGCATTGGAAGGCGATGTCTTAACCACTGGACTGCCAGGGATGTCTCCATGTATCTATAGTTCTCTTTTCTTAGATAAAGGCTAACAACCTTACATAGTTTATCTACCTTGATTTTTTTCTCTCAGCAATATATCCTGGCAGTCATTCCACTGTTGTATGTAGAGATTTTCCTCATTCCTTTTTACAGGTACATAGTTCCCCATTTTATGAACGTTCTGGTACATTTTAAGATAGAATAAGGGTATTAGGAAAGATTCAAAGCAGTGGAAACCTTTTGGAAGAGGAGGCCTTTTATTTTTTTGCCAACCTGTGGGAAACTCAAGGGTCCCATAGAGGCTAAGATGATTGTGCCAACAAAGAGATGGCTGAACCTATTAACACAAGATTGCTTCTGGTCCTACATAATACACCCCTTTGTTCTCTGAGCTGAGAGGAGCTGGAAGGGTTTGAAGAAAGAAATTGGCTTTTTCCTTTCCTCCTATACTTCCTTATTTTATATACGCTGTTATGCTAGTAGGTTTTAAAGCATGCCTAGGGTTAGCCTGGAGTACAGCTGTCTCTCACAGGAGAGGCAGCTAACACAGTTATCAGGGAAGTCCTGCTTTCACCTTTGGGAAACCATTTTCCGGACGCTTGATGTTTCTCCTTTCACTCTTTCTGGAATCAGGTCATTGGGCAGATGAGGTGTCTCTTCAGAAGTCTCTGAATTGAGCGTAAAATAGCTGAACTCCAAAGCCCTGTTATACACTAGATCCAAAAATTCACTGTAGTCTATTTCCCATCTTGCATTCTGCACAGCCATATTGTCCAGTAAAGCTTACTAAAGACAGGGTTTCAATGAGTTCTGTATAATAGCATAGCCAGCAACGTACACATATGCAAACCCTCAGTGGAGTTAATGGAATTAAAATCAGGGAAAGTAGGACATAGAAAGTGTTTGCTCTTCTGTTTCCCTTTCTGTCAGCCCATTGCCTCACCTCAAAGAGAAGAGTTGCTGATATGATTAGTCATATTCAACTGACCTAGTCACATAGAGAACGGGATCACTGTGCTTTTAAAAGATTATGCACAAAGCCTATATGAGGAAGATTTTGAATCAGTCCTGAAAAATCACAAAGGTAGGATTAAACAAAAATAGAAACATTCCTTGTTCTTGGATAGGACCATTCAACATCATAAATAAGTCAGACCTCCTCCTCAGGTTAATATATAAATTTAACGTAATTCCCAAAAAAGATATCAGCAAAACTTTTCCTGGCACTGGATCCTAAACTTCAAATGGAAGAATAAATAAGCAGGAATACCTATGAAAGTCTTCAAAAGGAAGAGCAATGAGAGGGGGCTGGCCTTACCACATATTAAAAAAATATTATAGACCCTATAATTAAAACATTGTGGTGTTGATGCCTGACTAGATAGCCAAACCAATGGAAATAGTTCCAAGTACACATGGAAATTTAGCATATGACAAAGGTAGCATCTTAAATCATTGAGGGAAAGGTTTAACTTAAAGTTGAAAATGGTGTTAACACGACTGGAGAGTCATTTGGAAAAAGTATGTATTTGGATTTATGTTCCCCTTAATTAACATTAAAATGTACTCCAAATAGATGAGTTATTTCGATGTACAAAAATGAAAATATAAGTTTAAGAAAAAAACATATGTCTATCTCTTTATAACCTGGACATGAGAAAAGCCTTTATATTATAATTTAAATTCCAGAAGGTCGATACATTTAAGTACTCAGAGTGAGGGCAGCTTGTGCCTAGAAATGAACAACTGGGATCACTCCACGTGTGTGGGAATGTTAGTTTTCTAATGACAGAAATTAAACACACAGGCTGGTGCCGAGTTGCCCAGGTTTGTGCTGACAAGCCGTGCGGCCCACCTTTCCCAGACAAGATTGAGAAGTGTTCTGCATCTTCCCATCTCCCTCTAATAAGAAACATCCTGCTTTGGAGCCAAACAAGGTGTGAGAGGAACTGACAGCTAGTTTTCAGCCCAAAATTTTCATGGGAAATAAGTGTTCACCGCCTTGAGTGATGGTGTCACTTATCAAGATTGGTCCAGCACCAGTGACTAAATTCATAGTAGAGAAATCATGAGCTAGATCTAAAGCAAAAGAGCTCAGGGTTGAGCTTAAGTGGTGTGCCAATCTCATAAGGTGTGTAAAGGTGAGATAACCTCTGAATATACACCATCTGTTTCTTACTTCTTTTTAAAACCCTGTTACTATGAAAATTTAGTTGCTAAGACTAGCACCCATGGAAGGTCCACAGATGGAGATAGGAATCTCCCTTTCTAGTACAATGTGATAAGAGTTTCAGATTTCTTTTTCTTTTTTTCTGGCTGTACCTTGGCATGTGGGATCTTAGTTCCCCAACCAGGGATTGAACCCGTGCCAACTGCAGTGGAAGTGCAGGGTCTTAACCACTGAACCGCTAGGGAAGTCCTGAGTTTCAGATTTCTTGTTGTCTGGCCTACTGAGGTGTTTGCCATCTAAAAAGTCACTTAGTGGTTAAGTCCAATTACCTAGGGAACCATCTGATACCTAGGAACTGATACCAAGTGAAGCTGGGTGGTGCCCAAAGGAAAGTGAATACAAACTCAACAGTTGGTTTAATTGTATATTTTAGCCATGTCATAAGCAGATTGTAGCCAGTATTGGACATATGCCTAGCAGTGACTAGGATCCAAGGGGCAACATCAAGGATAGGTGCCTTTTAGGCAGTGGTGTGTTGATAAATGTTTAACAGCATATTCTCTGGGAGAGCGGGAGTGAGCGGGGCCATGATTTGTAGTGTTTTCTGATTTCCGTTGTGTAAATATTTCCACAGGCTGATTTCAAGCTACTAGGAATTTGACAACTGTCTGGCAAGATTCCTGACAATTTAACAATGGGTTCTCCTAAGCTGGTTCTATCTGGCTCCAGCAAACTGTTGCTTACAGATACCATAGTTAAGACGTAATCAACAATTCAGAACCTTAAAGCAACAGAGGTGAAGGAAAATATCTAGGAAAATTAAGAAATCTTGCATACAGATTGAAGTGTAACAATGTATAGCACCAGCTCCTTGACTTTCCATGTCTTGGGCTGTCTCCTTCACACAGTCATTCCTTTGTTGATAGTCTTGAGTGAAGGCTGTTTTCTGCTTCTGGAGGATTCCTAAGAATTCTCAGGTTGAGGTCCCCGGCAGGAACAGTCTTCTTGATTCAAGAGGGATTTATTTCTCCAAGGGTACAAGAATCGAAGCCACAGACTTTAACTGTTGTGTTAGTTGTTAATAGTGCCTGTAAGGTCCTTTCGGCTGCCGGCAAGGGCAGGCTTTTTCTGATGTCTCTCTCAGAAGATGAAGCTTCTGAGTGTTAAAGAGTGAATAGGGTTGTTCTGAAGGATGTTTTGGAAAAGCTACTCACATCTGTTGATACAATTGTATATTGATTCCACTTACGTGAGATACCTAGAATAGTCAAATTCATAGAGACAGAGTAGAATGGTGGTTGCCAGGGGCTGGTGGGGGAGGGGAAAATGGGGAATTAGTTTTTTTTATTAATTAAATTTTTAAATTTTATTTATCTATTTTTGGCTGCCTTGGGTCTTTGTTGCTACGTGTGGGCTTTCTCTAGTTGGCGGCGAGCGGGGGCTACTCTTCGTTTCAGTGCGTGGGCTTCTCATTGTGGTGGCTGCTCTTGTTGCAGAGCACGGGCTCTAGGCACCTGGGCTTCACTGGTTGTGGCACACGGGCTCAGTAGTTGTGTCTCATGGGCTCTAGAGCACAGGCTCAGTAGTTGTGGCGCATGGGCTTAGTTGCTCCGGGGCATGTGGGATCTTCCCTGACCAGGGCTTGAACCTGTGTCCCCTGCATTGGCAGGTGGATTCTTAACCACTGCGCCACCAGGGAAGCCCTCTATTCTCTTTTCTATTTTTACAGTTTGCCCAGGGTTTTGTTGCAGGCAGGTAGGATACACTCTAGAAATATCTTTGACAATGCTTTAAAGTGTTTCCACCTCCATTGTAGGATTAAGATGGTGGCCAAACTATCTGGGCTATGGTAATAAGACTGGAGAGCTTACCTGCTGTGTTAATCAGCACTTCAGGAACGGAAGAGGGTGGGATCCTTTCTGGAAATATGACACACAATTAACTTAGAAGGGTATAATCAATGATTACCTTGGGAGAGAACATGTTCTGGACAGTAAGGACATCGACAAATCTCTAGGGACTTTTTAAAGTCATAAAGTGTACTATGATTTTCCTTGATTGATAATGGTATTGAAACCTAGAAACAAAATAATTTATTGACAATTATTGAACCAGTTTCAGTGCTTAGCAATTGGGTTATCTCAGTAATCTTTATTCATGAGATGGGAGCAATGAAGCAGAGCTGAGGAGGTCATTGGTAAGTGCGCATAAGTTAACATAGCAAACCTGAAGTGACTGTCTTTAGAAGGGCCTGCTTGCAGGGTTGGCCTTGGCTGGATTTTGGGAGTGTTCCCACTATTCCCCACTGATAAGGGTGGCCCACTATACTCAGACTGTGCAAACAGTGTACAATGTTCAATAATTTATGTGGAATGCCTGCTTTCTTTCTGGGAATCTGGAGTTTTGGTATGTGCTAGGCAGAGAGTACCTACATGACTAGCCCTCCCAATAAAAACGTTGATCACTGAGTCTTTAGTAGTCTTCCCTGGGCAGAAACATTGCACATATGCATTTTTATTGCTGGGGGAAGAGTATGCTCTGTGTGGCCCCTCATGGTAAAGTGTTATGGGCTTCTCCCAAATTCATATGTTGAAGCCCTAATCCCTCAGTGTGATTGTATTTGGAAACAGGACCTTTATGGAAGTAATTAAAGGTTAGATGAAGTCATAAGGGTGGGACCCAGAACTGATAGGATTAGTGACCTTATAAGAAGAGACACCAGAGAGCTCTCTCTCTTCTTCCTTGCATACACATTCTTGGAGGAAAGGCTATGTGAAAACACAATGAGAAGGCGGCTGTCTACAAGCAAGGAAGAGACCTCTCTCCCCAAACTGAATTGGCCAACACCTTTATCTTGGACTTCTAGCCTCCAGAACTGTGAGGAAAAAAAGCTTTGTTGTTTAAGCTACCAGTCTATGGTATTTTGTTGTGACAGCCCTAGGAAATGAATACAACCTCCCTCAAGAAGGGCAACCTGTCTCTCAAATTCATAGACCAGCGTTCCCAGACATTATTTCATCCTTTATTATTTACGTATGTGGTTTTCAATAATATGAGATTGTTTCACCTATCTTAAAGCTTTTATAAAAATGGTGTCAAACTATGTATTCTTCTGCAGATTGTTTTCCTTTTATTTATTTTTTGTTTTGTTTTTTGCTTCATCTTATATTTGTGAGATTTATTCATGTGGAGACTTTTCTCTAGTTCTAGAATGATGCACAATACTTTCTAAAATGCAAATACAGCATCACTTCCTGGATTAAGATGCTTCAGGTTTCTCACCTCAAAGAACATCGATAAAAAACACAAGCAGTTATGTATAAAATAGATAACTAATAAGGACGTACTGCGTAGTACAGGGAACTCTACTCAATATTCTGTAATGGCCTATATGGGAAAAGGATCTAAAAAAAAAAAAGAGTGGATATCTGTATATGTATAACTGATTCACTTTGCTGTATACCGGAAACTAACACAACATTATAAATCAGCTATACCCCAATAAAAATTTAAAAACAAACAAACAAAAAACCCCCAAACACAAGCAGCTAATGAGGATGAGTAAAGGACCTGGTGGGCAAAGGGAGAAGCCTTTGAGTGTATTTGGGGAATCCCTGCATTGTTAAGTCTTTTGATCTCTCAAGAGAAGTAGAAAATTTGGAATTTTATGTGAAAGCTACCATATTTTGAATATAGTTAACTAACTCAATTTAACACACACACACAACCAGGGCTAAAACCAAACTTAGCCTTGTGCCATATGTGGCCCATTATTGTGCCACAGTGTGATTTCTGGCCTCGAAGATAAAAACACCCAACTCTGTAGTATAATATTTACTCTCTTCAGGATCTGGCCCTTTCCTATTCCTTCAGTTTTGTCTGTAAATGCTTCCTTTGCTGAAGTCATACCATTTGTGATACAAAAGCATGCTGCTGGACCCACAGCTCACTATCATACACATGCTATTCACTCTGCTTGTAAGTCCTTTACCTAGAATATCCACTTATCTACCTTTCTATTTTTTTCTTCTTAATACTTCAAAGTATATATTTTTAGGAACAAGGACATTCTCTTACATTACCCCAGTACAAGGATCAAAAGCAGGAAATTTAGCATAGAAAAACCCAATTATCTAATCCAGTCACATGTAAATTTAGTTAATTGTCCCCGGTGATGCCCTTTATACATATTAAAAAAAATTTTTTATTGGTGTGTAGTTGATTTACAATGTTATGTTAGTTTCAGGTGTACAGCAAAGTGGATCAGTTATACATATACATATACCCGCTCTATTTTTTTAAGACTCTTTTTCCATATAGGCCATTACAGAATATTGAGTAGAGTTCCCTGTGCTGTACAGCAGGTTCTTATTAGTTTTCTATTTTATATATAGTAGTGTGTATGTGTCAGTCCCAATCTTCCAATTTATTCCTCCCCCTCCATCCCCTGGTAACCATAAGTTTGTTTTCTACATCCGTGATTCTACTTCTGTTTTGTAAATAAGTTCATTTGTACCTTTTTTTTAAGATTCCATATATAAGTGATATCATACGTTATTTATCTTTCTTTGTCTGACTTAACTTCACTCAGTATGACAATCTCTAGGTCCATCCATGTTGCTGCAAATGGCATTATTTCGTTCTTTTTGAACAAATATTTTGGCTGAGTAATACTCCATTGTATATATGTATCACATCTTCTTTATCCATTTCTCTGTTGATGGACATTTAGGTTGCTTCCATGTCCTGGCTATTGTAAATAGTGCTGCAATGAACATTGGGGTGCATGTATCTTTTTGAATTATGGTTTTCTGTGGGTATATGCCTAGGAGTGGGATTGCTGGGTCATATGGTAGTTCTATTTTTAATTTTTTTAAGGAACCTCGATACTGTTCTCCATAGGGGCTGTATCAATTTACATTCCCACCAAGAGTGCAGGAGGGTTCCCTTTTTTCCACACCCTCTCCAGCATTTATTGTTTGTAGACTTTTTGATAATGGCCATTCTGACTGGTGTGAGGTGATACCTCATTGTAGTTTTTTTTTTAATATATATAAACTTATTTATTTTATTTTCAGCTGCATTGGGTCTTCGGTGCTGCATGCGGGCTTTCTCTAGCTGTGGTGAGTGGGGGCTACCCTTCACTGAGATGAGCGGGCTTCTCATTGTGGTGCTTTCTCTTGTGGAGCATGGGCTCTAGGCACTCAGGCTTCAGTAGTTGTGGCATGCATGCTCAGTAGTTGTGGCTCGCAGGCTCTAGAGCGCAGGCTCAGTAGTTGTGGTACACTGACTTAGTTGCTTCGTGGCATGTGGGATCGAACCCGTGTCCCCTGCATTGGCAGGTGGATTCTTAACCACTGCGCCACCAGGGAAGCCTCACTGTAGTTTTGATGTGCATTTCTCTAATAATTAGTGATGTTGAGCATCTTTTCATGTGCTTTTTGGCCATCTGTATGTCTTCTTTGGAGAAGTGTCTGTTTAGGTGTTTTGCCCAATTTTTGATTGGGTTGTTTGTTTTTTTGATATTGAGCTGCATGAGCTGTTTGTGTATTTTGGAGATTAATCCCTTGTCAGTTGCTTCATTTGCAGATATTTTCTCCCTATTTATCTACCTTTCAATTATCCTTTTTTTATGGTGATAAATTTTTTATTTTTGAATAATTTTAGATTTATAGGAAAGTTGTAAAGACAAAATACAGAGTTCCCATGCACTCCTCACATAATTTCCCCTAATGTTAATGTTTTATGTTACCATGGTACGTTTGTTAAAACTAAGGAAACAACATTGGTACATTATTTTTTTTTATTTTTAATTTTTTAAAATTTTATTTATTTATTTATTTTTGGCTGTGTTGGGTCTTCGTTTCTGTGCAAGGGCTTTCTCTAGTTGCAGCAAGCGGGGGCCACTCTTCATGGTGGTGTGCGGGCCTCTCATTATCGCGGCCTCTCTTGTTGCGGAGCACAGGCTCCAGACACGCAGCCTCAGTAGTTGTGGCTCACGGGCCCAGTTGCTCCGCGGCATGTGGGATCCTCCCAGACCAGGGCTTGAACCCATGTCCCCTGCATTAGCAGGCAGATTCTCAACCACTGCGCCACCAGGGAAGCCCCGGTACATTATTATTAACTAAACTCTAGACTCTATTTGAATTTCAGTAGGTTTTACAGTTTTTAGTTTTTGTATCCAGTCCAGGATATTGCACTGCATTTAGTCATCATATGTCCTTAGCCATCTCTGGTCTGTGATAGTTTCTGTCTTCCCTTGTTTTTCATGACCTTGACAGTTTTGAGGAGTATTTAAAAATTTTTTATTTATTTATCTATTTATCAATTTCAGCTTTATTGAGGTATAATTGACATACAAAATTGTAAGATATTTAAAGTCTACATTGTGGTGATTTTTGATATATGTATACATTGTGAAAGGATTTCCACCCATCCAGGTAATTAACACATCCATCACCTTATATATATAACTTTTTTTTTATGGTGAGAACAATTCTACTCTCTTAGCAAATTTCAGTTATATGATACGGTGTTATCAACTATAGCCACCATGTTTTACATTGGATCCTCAGAACTTATTTATCTTATTGCTGAAAGTTTGCACCCTGTTACCAATCTCTCCCTATTTCCTCCCCTGCCCCAGCCCGTGGAAAGCACTTTCCTACTCTGTGTCTATGAGTTTGACATTTTTTCTTATTTTTTAGATTCCACATATAAGTGACATCATGTGGTATTTGTCCTTCTCCCTGTGGGTTATTTCACTTTATATGCCATATCTTTATTCAGTCATTTGTTGATGGACACTTAGATTGTTTCTATATCTTGGCTGTTGTGAATAATGCTTCAACATGGGAGTACAGATATCTTTTCAATTTTCTGTTTTCATTTCCTTTGAATATATACCCCAAAGTGGGATTGCTGGATCACATAGTAGCTCTATTTTTAGTTTTTTAAGGAACCTCCATACTGTTTTCCATAGTGGCTGCACCAATTTACATTCCCACCAACACTGTAGGAGGGTCCCCTTTTCTCCTCACCCTCTTCAGCATTTATTATTTGTAAACTTTTTGACAATAGCCATTCTTACTGGTATGATGTGATAACTCATCATAGTTTTATTTGCATTTATTTCTCTGATAAGTATCAATGACGAGCATCTTTTCATGTGCCTATTTGCCATCTGTATGTCTTCTCTGGAGAAATGTCTATTTAGGTCTTCTGCTTATATTTTGATTGGTTTTTTTGGTTGTTTTTGTTATTGAGTACAATCTGTAACTTTAAGTGGAGAGAACAAAGGCATAGAGTTGTGTTCTATTAGTTAGGGTACACATTCGGCTACTGTAACAAAGCCAAAACAAAACAAAACAAAACAAAACACAGTAACTTAAAAAAGATACAGTGTTTTTCTCTTTTGCATAAAAATCTGAGCAAAACTTTCCGGGGCTGATATAGCAGCTTCATGGTGTCAGTACCTTTGAGCTCCTTGGATATTGTTTTGTCTTCCTCAACGCCTGACTTCCTTCTTATCATCTAAGATGACAACTTTGCCCCCAACATTATGCCCACATTCTGGCAAGCTGGGAAGAGGAGAAGGGAAAGTGGAAGGCATGCCCCTTCCCTTTAGGGGCACAACCCCAAAGTTACCCATGTCACTTTTGCTTACATCCCATTGGCCAAAACTTAGTAACCTAGCCACTCTTGCTGTGATGGAAGTTGGGAAATGTAGTTATTCCCTGAGGGCCATGTACCCAGCTAATTGTGAGAGTTCTTTTATTAAAGAAGCAAGAGGAAGGTGGGTATTAGGGGACAACCAGCAGTCTCTGCCACAGTCCACCCCTTCATCATTCAAAGAGTTATGCACGACTACTCTTCTCACTAGTGTAACAGTCAGGATTCAGCCAAGGAAGCACACCTCCATAAGACTCTACTTTTACGGGGGGAATACAATAGCATTTTGGCTCTCTAGGAATTAGCATCAGTTCAGAGCTAGAGTCCAGTAATCCCTGAAAATTTTGGTTATTTTCCCTTCCTGCAGTACATACTCACATTCATCAGTGGCTACAGGCTACTGGCAGAGAAAGAGTGATTACAAGAGTCTGCCTGAAGCATTGGTAGACAAGTTGGACAAGCTGGATAAGGGGGATAGCAGAGAAGCTAAGCATGTCTGGCTGCCAGATAGGAATGTGAGGAAGGCTCTCAGAAAGGGGTCATGAGAAGCAATTGCTTCTGGACAGCTACCACCTCTGTGGGTCTGCAGCCAAGTGTCTGGTGTTGGGCCTGGGGTTGCTGGTGGTCAGCAGTGCTAGCAGTTGGGAAAAACAAGCTGGATGCAGAGTGGAGGCTGAGGACACGCGGTCTTCCAGGAAACTGTGTTCCTTACCTTACGGTAATAATCTGGAAGTATTGGCTGCCACTTCACTCCTGCTTTCTTTTTTAAAATTTATTTTATTTATTTATTATTTTTGGCTGCGTTGGGTCTTTGTCGCCGTGTGCAGGCTCTCTCCAGTTGCGGCGAGTGGGGCCCACTCCTCGCTGCAGCGTGCGGGCCTCCCACTGCAGTGGCTCCCCCCGTTGCTGAGCACGGGCTCCAAGCGCGTGGGCTTAGCCACTACGTGGCACGTGGAATCTTCCTGGACCAGGGCTCGAACCCGCGCCCCGCATGGCAGGAGGACTCCTAACCACTGCGCCACCAGGGAAGCCCCTGGTCCTGCTTTCTTACAAGGTCCTCTTTTGGTTAACTCTAACCAGGAACCATATAGGGCAGAGGATTTGGGGAAACATAATTTCCACTCCGGTTTACCTCGTCTGTAAGTGCTCCCAACTCAGGGAGAGCCAAATATATGTATGTAGCTCAAAGTTCAGGGTCTCTAGGTGGAGTGCAGTCTTGCTATTTATTGCTCATGTGGCTGCTCATGATTCCCTGATTTACACCCCAGCTTCCCCCGGCTCCAAGCACACCATGCAACAGTAGGGCAGTATCTTGTAACAGGATACGGGGGATCACAGGGGAGATTGGCATCTGACTTCCCAAGAGCAACTCCGGAAGCTAGAAGATGATGTAAAATGTTTTCAGAATTCTGAGAGGAAATTTATTATTTCTAGCAAAGGCAGAGTAACTGGTTCCAGACTGGTTCTAGATGGAGTAGCTGGTTCCCTTCCACTATAGATAAATAGAAAACTGGACAAAATATATGCAACAACTATTTTCAGACATTGGTAACAGGAAGTGGGTTTTGGAGATGATAAACATCCCAAAATGTGTGGCATAGCTCGGAGAAGGTAGAACTGTTCAGCTCAAAACTGGCAATTATATTCCCTTGAAAACATGGTATTAGAATTACAGGCTATATCAAAGAAAGCAAAAACAATATTGTCCCAGGCTTTGAAAGCAGCCGTTTTACTAAAGAGGTACCATGGTATAACAGGGGTCATCAGCTTTCAGATTCTGGTTTGCTGTATTGGGGTGGTCACCATTAAGTTATCACCATATATATCAGGTTTCATTTTGTCAGTACCTCACTTGTGAGTTGATTAGGATACAGTTCTGGCTGCTATAGTAAAGACAGAAATAACAATGATTTAAACAAGATACAAGTTTATTTCTCTGTCATGTAACAGTCCATGCATTAAGCAGTAGAAGACTGATAAGATGAATCCACAGGGTAGGGGACCTTGGCTCCTCCTATCTTACTGCTCTGCTATTTTCAACATGGGGCTCCTATCTCACGAGTTAAGATGGTTGCTCCAGCACCCACCAGTATGTCTTCTTTCAGGAAGGAGGGAAGAGGAAATGGAAGGCATGCCTCTACTCTTTAAGGGCACAATTCTTACATTCCATAAAGCACACCTTAGTCACATGTCCACACCTTGTTGTTAGGGAGGGTGGATAGTGCAGCCTTTAGCTGGGTGGCCATGTGCTCAGCTAAAGCTCAGGAGCTCTTTTACTAAAGAAAGGAGTGGAGAATAGATATTATGGAACAAGTAGTTTCTGCCACAACTGCCGTTCAAGAAGATAACTTCTATAAGACAAAACAGATAGGATCTAAGGAGAATCACTCCAAAGGGTAAAAAGGAGGAAGGAAAAGAAAAAAAGAAAAAAGAAAAGCAGGTTTCCTGGGTAGGAAATGAGCCCAGCCTTAGATACCTAAGTGAGAAATCCTGTGAAACTGATATAATTTTTTATATTGTGTGTCATGCAAGTTCCTGCTTACATTTTAAAATTCCATTAAGTGTCACCTCTCAGCTATCCTTAAACAGTTTGTATCTCTTTTGGCATTTGCCATGTTGTAAGACATTCTGTGTCATTCCTAGCTTTGTTAACTGTCTCAAGGTGACTGTACGAGAAGCAAAATAGTTAAGAGAGAGCCCCTGATGCTGTCGTATATATAGGTGAGAGGACCTGATGTCTGAGATTTGCTTCAGAATACTCCAGCAAAAAATAAGCAGGGGGAATAGATGAAACAAGATTGACAAAATGTTGATTTGTTGAAGCTGTGTGATGGGTGCCTGGGTGATCATAAGACTATTTTCTCTCTTTTGTGTCTGTTAAAAACTGTCCATAATAAAACAAAAGTCCAGTCCCTGAAGACAGCCAGACCTGGGTTCAAACCCTAGTTTCACTACTTACTAGCTGAGTGGCTTTTCCTCTCTATAAATTCAGTTTCTTAAATGGGAAATGTATAGGCCAATAGGGTTTTTGTAAAGAGACAAAATTTGAGGCATCTAACAAGGTCTGGCCCTTAGTAGTTGTATTAATAGGGTGCCTACTTGCAAGCAACAGAAACTGACTTTGGTTATGGCTAATTCCTCTGACACGCAGATGTTAGTATATGCAGAAGAGGTAGGGCTTGAGCTGGGATCTCTGACTTCTAGACCTAGAGCGTTTTCTATGTTACCACATTTGTCCAAAACCTTACCTTGGTTTGGCGCTTTGCAACTTATGCCTTCAAACATACAGGATCTTAGCTTGGGTACCTGCCTGGAACTTAGGACACTCGAGACTGTAGGGCGGCCCTGGGCTGAGGGGTGGTCAAGGGGCGGAGGTACCTCACTGACGTTCGCTGGCCGCACTGCGTGTAGGTTGCTAAGTGGAAGCTGGCGCAATACGGGCTTTACCCCAAGCAGGTGCGGATCAACCGCCGCCAGAACACACGCGTGTCCTCCCTGCCTCGCTCATTGCCGGGATAGTGCCGGGCCAGCAGCCCCCAGCTGGCTCCTAGCGGGCCGCTCGGCCAGCCTCCCTCCGGGCCCAGCACGCGCTTGCCCAGCAGCCAGTCTCCCGGCTCCCCGAGTTGGGCGAGTCCCGCTCCCGGTCCCTCCCTTCCCCGCAGTAGGGGGCGGGGCTACGGATCCCAGGCTCGTGATTGGCCGAAGCCTAGGCGCTCTCCTCCCCCTTCCGCGGGGTGAGAGGTCAGCGGAGCTCCAGTCTGCAGGGGCAACAATGGCGGGGCTCTGGGTCGGGGAGGCAGCGCTGGTCACAGGACGGCGTGGACGGTGGTGGCCGCAGCCACTGTTGCGGAGCGCGGCGCTATGGACCCTGAAGGTGAGGAGCGCAGGGACTCCCCGTGGGCCTGGGCCTCACTGGGCTCCCAGGCCCGCACCGCCAGGCGGTGGCCAGTGCTGCGGAGAGCGCTCCGTAGGTGTTCGGGCTACACTCGGCGCCGGGTTCCGCGTCGGACCGCGCCCCTAACTCCCTCTCCCTCCGGAGTTCGCCCTGGAGCGGGGCAGAGCCGGCGTCCCTCGCCCCAGCTGTTACTCGGAGTATCAATCATGGAGGGCCGAGCGGCCCAAGGAGCCTGTAGGCGTGAGTTTTCTGCTTTCTCGGGAGCGGCTGACAGCCATCTGGCTGTAATGTACGTGCATTTCTCGTGCTCCCGCTCTTGGGCCATGAGGTTTTGGCTTGTCTTGAGCTTTCCAGGTGTATTTTTAAGGGTCCTTATCGTTTCCATTTTCTTTTGCCTCCTTCCTGCTTTGAAGGGACACTAAATTGCTCAAGTAGAGTTAGGGTTTTGAGTTTGTCTCACCTTTTAAAGTATCATAAGATGTCAGGATTGCTACCACCTTTGTTTGAGTTGAGAGCCTATTTTAATTGTATTACATCACATTATATACTGTATATGCATCTTGTTTTTCTCTTCTCTGTAGTGGTTAGCCTGGTGTTTGTGCTGTTCTGAACACATCTCTGCACTGTATGTTCTAGGGTTTTCATGGTGGCAGCCTTGACTTATACGTTGGAGTGTTTGTGTGTGGCTCTTAACACTTTTTCTCTTCAACATGGAGTCTCTTGTAATTTCTAAACGAAGACTACCTAACTTACCTTATTAACAGAGTTTAAGTCACTTGAACAAATTATTTAAAATAAAGGTTTCTCTGAAAACCACCTGTTATCTTCCTTTTAAAAAAATAGGCACGTAACTTGATTTATTGTCATTGAACTTTTAGAATTGGAAGACACGTTAGAGATGATTTGGCCCATCCTACTCTTTTAAAGAGGAGGGAGCTTAGGCCCAGGTGAGAAATGTTCAGCTAGAGCTGAACATGGAAGTGAAAGTAAGTCTGCAAGTACATTAGCTTAGTGTCAGCTTTAGAATGCCCACTCTCAAAAAAACCCAAAGTTTGTGTGGGCACACAATTTATTGTTTCTTAATCTTTAGTGTTCTTTCATCTTTTAATCTTTTTTGGCCACATCACTTGCAGTTGCAAAACTCTGAATACATTTATTGATGTGTAGGAGGCAGCATGGTGTGGTGGGGAGGCATGGGCTTTGGAGTCACACAGATGAAGTTTGGTATATTAAATAAGTCACCTCTTTGGGCCTCCGCTTCTTCCTTTCAGCTGTTTTTTTTTTTTTTTTTTTTTTTCAGCAAGTCTTTCTCTACTTCCTGTGTTCCATCTCTATGAAATGAATATAATTTCTCTTTTAGAAATTTTAGTCTGTTAAGGAGACAAAAAAGTGTAAAATGCTATTAGGGGAGAGGTCCTGGTGCTATATAGAAGAAAATAAAATGGAGGGATTTGACCAAGTCTAGATTTTGAGCTTTGTGTCCTAGATACTGTTCTGGTGCTCTGCTTGAATTAATTTATTCAATCCTCACAACAGCCATATAATCCCCATTTACAGATGAAGAAATTGAGGCACAGTTTTATGTGACTTGCTCAAACCATGCCTAAGGTAAGGGAGTTTTCCTTTGGAAGTGAAAATTGAAACAAGTTTTGAAGGACAAAGTGACTTTTTTCTAGGCAAAGAGAGAAGAAAGAGGTGAGCGTTATATGTGAGAGAGTAGCACGTGCAAAAGTCCTGGGCCAGAGGGCATGACAAGGTAGGAGAACTGAGAAAAGGCTACTGAGGCTCTGGTATCTAGATTAGATGGTGCTGGCGAGGTAGGTGGGAGTCAGACTATGCTGGGCCTTGCTGTAGGCCGTGCTTGGTTTTATGGGAAACCATTCATGTTGGAGTTGGGAGGGATTATTACACTGACATATTTTAGTGTGGAGAGGCTGAGAGTGAAGGAAGTTTTTACTCTATTTACTGCTGTACACTTACTGTACAACATATAAACTGATTTTTCTTACCCAGTTTCTTCCTTTTAATGTGTTGGCAGAGCCTGCATCTTGTCTATTTCTGTTTTCTTTCTATTTTAAAAAATATTTGTTTATTTGGCTGCACCGAGTTTTAGTTGCAGTGTGCAGGATCTTTAGTTGTGGCATGCGGGCTCTTAGTTGTGGCATGTGCGATCTAGTTCCCTGACCAGGGATTGAACCTGGGCCCCTTACACTGGGAGCGCAGAGCCTTAGCCACTGGACCACCAGGGAAGTCCCTATTTCTGTTTTCGTAACACAGCGTTTGACAAAGTAGTGCTGAATTTGTGGCAGTACTGACTGGAGTAGAGACTTATATTTGTGCCAGTAAAGAATTTCTCCTGCAAGTGGGAGGAAACTCTCAAGATCACTGTCACTTTAGGGGAGCTTGAGCTGCTTAGCTCCTCTCCATGCTTCTTTTCTGGGAACTTGAAATGTGCTCCATTGAGTCTGTGTTTGAAGCGGAACCTTTTGAAGATTTTATTCCTCCCATTCCTCCCTCCACCCCTGCAAATTGCTTGGTTGGTTGGAAAGCAGACTGCTAACTCTAGAGAGTTCTAACCATTCTTTTTTTTTTTTTTTTTTTTTTTTTTGGTGTTACGCAGGCCTCTCACTGGCCTCTCCCGTTACGGAGCACAGGCTCCGGACGCGCAGGCTCAGCGGCCACGGCTCACGGGCCCAGCCGCTCTGCGGCATGTGGGATCTTCCCGGACCGGGGCACGAACCCGCATCCCCTGCATTGGCAGGTGGACTCTCAACCACTGCGCCACCAGGGAAGCTCCAGAAATCAGTTTTTGCTATAAGAAAGTGCTTATGGACATTTGTGTATTTATACATCTGCTTTTTTGGATTTTTTTCTGTTCTTAAGAGGTTCAGAACAGAGGAGTGATTGGTAAAACCCTTTTCTAAATCAGGGGAAGAGATAGTGACATTTTTGATCAAGTGAGTGAAGGAATACGAGTTGTTTAAGTGATTCCAGTTTTTTAAAAAGTGGGTAAATGGGAGAACAGGGATGAAAAAAAGGAATTAGGAAAGAAAAATTTGGGGGTGGGTAGTGTTTCCTTTTAGGTATCTGGAATTAGATGATTCCAAGAGTCATGTTGAATTGCTCGGAAGAAAGAAGGAAATCAATGGCTGGTTTTTGGGTCAGTGATCTGAGGTAAACGTTGGAGTGTGTGCACTCTGAAGGATATGCTTGGTTAAGTTAATGTTTAATTGAATAAATACTCAGTCTTATTACCCTAAATTTGGATTTGGAAGAAGGAAGAAGAGACAGTAGGAT
The DNA here is from genome assembly GCF_002837175.3 of Physeter macrocephalus. Lineage (NCBI taxonomy): Eukaryota > Metazoa > Chordata > Mammalia > Artiodactyla > Physeteridae > Physeter > Physeter macrocephalus. Next base: position 70,860,350 of record NC_041226.1, read on the forward strand.
TTAGAGGAATGGTTTGAGAGGAGCCAAAATAGCATTCGTTCATTCATTCATCTATCTAGAGATGTAGCTGTCTGTCTTTCACAAAGTGTTTGTGGAATATCTACTAAGTTGCTGGCACTGTGGTACGCGCTGAGGGGACCAGAAGAAACGAAAACATGTTCCCTCACCGTGTCCCAAGTGTAGGGAGGTCAAGGAATAAAGATAAAGATTGAAGGGAGGCTATGATAAGGTCTTCGGTCTTTTTTTGGCTGCGAGTCTTGCAGGATCCTAGTTCCCTGACTAGAGATCGAATGTGGGCCCCCTGCAGTGGAAGCATGGAGTCCCAACCACTAGACCGCCAGGGAATTCCCAAGGTCTTTGGTCTTTAATGAGAGTAATTTCAGTAGCATGGTGAAGTGTCATATGCAGAAGTATTATTTTGTTTTGAAGCTACTCTCTAATAGCTGAAGCAAATTTGTACCTTTTTGAAAAGTGAGGCTACTGTATGATTTAAAAAATTAGTTTATTTTAAGTGCTTATTGACATTTTCATTAAGAAAAATAAGACCATAAACTGTGATGGGACTCAGTATAATAAAAGTGAATTTCAAACATGTTGGAAGATGTTGACTTATAATTTCAGTGAATAAAACTAATACGGTACTCATGGGACACAGCTGGTGGCTTAAAACAATGCAGATTTGTTCTCTCACAGTTGTAGAGGCCAACAGTCTGAAATTAGGATGTCAGCAGGGCCATGGGCCCTCCGAGGGCTCTAGTGAAGAATCCTTCCTTGCCTCTGGTGGCTCCACTTGTTCCTTGGCTTGTGGCCGTATCACTGCAGTCTCAGCCTCTCTCTTCAGAAGCCTGGCCTTCTTTTCCTTCTCCCTGTGTGTCCTCTTCTTTCTCTTATAAGGACACTTGTCACTGGATTTAGGGATTGGCAGGATCCAGGACATCATCTTGGAGTCCACCATTTCAACCCACTACACCTACTATGTGCCAGATACTGTTTAGTGCTGTGGATATAATAGTGAACATTTCTGCCCTCATTGTGGTTATATTTGACTAAAGGAGACTGACAGTATTCACATAAATATGTAAGTTCAAAGAGTGGTAAATGCTGAAAGGAAAAAGAAAAATAGAATAATGGGATAAAAAGTGGTAGCGGTGTTGGGGGGTTGTTACCTAAGGAAAAGAGAGGAGATATTTCTAAGAATGTGGTATTTGATAAAAAAAACTGACCCAGCCCACCATGTGATGACCTGGGGACTAGCATTCCAAAGGAAGGCCAAGGCAACAGCTCTGAGGTGAGAGTGCGTTTGGTGTGATTAGGGGGGCTACATGGCCACTGGTTGGAGCACAGTGAATGAGGGGGGAATGAAGGTAGACAGGACAGTCATGTAGGGGCTTATATTCAGAATTTATCCCAATAATGGGAGTCCATTGGAGGGTTTTAAGCAAGTTGGATTTATGTTTTGGAAAGACCACTCTGCTGTGTGGAGAATGTCCTAGTGGGGGCTGGGAAGGGGAAGAAGGGTAGGAGCTGGGAGACCAGTCAGGAGACTGTTGTAGAAGTTCAAGCTGGTAACATCATGGTAACTTGTGCTAGGGTGGTAGCACTGGAGTTGGTGAGAACTGGTAAGTCTTGGGATATATTTTGGAGCTAGAACCAATAGTACATGATGTTGGGTTAGAAGGGAGGTGAAAGGAAAGAGAGGAATCAAGGACCTTTGAAAGGTAGACACGAAGGGCCACATATTGTATGATTCCATTCGTGTGAAATGTCCAGGGTAGGCAGAGCCACAGAGACAGAAAGTAGATTAGTGGTTGCCAGGGTCTAGGGGGAGGGATGAGGGAGGAGATGCTAACAACTGAGGGGTATCTTTTTGGGGTGAAGAAAAACTGTTCTGGAATCAGATAGTGGTGATAGTTCTGCAACCTTGTGAATATACTAAAAACCACTGCGTTGTAGACTTTAAAAGAATGAATTTTATGGTATGTGAATTATATCTCAATTGAAAAAAAAAAGAATGATTCTTACGTCCTTGACTTAAGCCCCTGGATGTGGTAGTGTTTTAGAGATGCAGAATGCTGAAGCTTGGGAGGGAAGATCAAGACAGTAGTTACATTACAATAAATTGATTGAATTTACGAAATACAGAGAGGTGGTGATTTTGTTGTTTGTGGGATCATGTAATGGGTATGGGAAAGGAGCAGTAGTTAGAAACCACGTTCTCAGGTTGATAGATGATTCTGGGGTTACTGAAAATGGCAAAAGAGGAGGAAAGCTGTGTTAGCGTTTAATTATCAAACAACCTACAGATGATTCTCATTTTTACAGCTGAGGTTAAGTAACTTGCCCAAGGTTACACAACAATTAAGCAATAGATCCAGGATTCAAACTTAGATCTGACTTCAACACTCTTATTATACCATATTAACAAACTTAGTAAAAATGAGAAAGGTCAGATTTATACATCTCTGGGGACAAAACCTAGTTTGAGCTTCATAGCAGTTATGGAAAAGAGGGTTAGGCTTCCCTACAGTAAGGAACGTTCGTTAATCAGGATAAACAAACCTTGTCCTAGCCCTGAATGTGTAGAATTCGTTATATAAGGGCAACTAACAAGCCAATAAAAAAGTTCTTTGTTACTGTTTTACAAAAGATGCAGTGATAGTTCACATCTCATTGGTTGCTATTAATCTGGCACTTTGTGAAAGTTATAGTGTGTCAGAATAGTTCTATGGCAGTGGGATGGTTAGGCTTCCTAGAAGAAGAGCTTGAAGAGGGATTTTGTGCAGGTGGTAGTAGTTGAGAAGAATGAAGAAAGCAGGCTAGAGCAGGGGAAAAAAATCTAAGCAAGGAAGGGGCTCCAGATCGAAACTAGATTCAGTTTCATCCCCCAGGGGAGCCCTGGAGCAGTGGTTCTCAAAGTAGGGGACTCCTCCAGCCAGCAGTGACAGCAGCCACAGCAGCATTACCTGGGTACTTGTTAGGAATGCACATCGTCTAGCTCCACGCTAGACCTGCCAAGTTTGAAAATCTGGGGTTAGAGCCCAGCCATCTGCCTTAACAAGCCCTTCTCCAGGTGATCCTGATGCACAGTCGGGTTTGAGAAGCACTGTTCTAGTTCAGCCCTGTGCAATAAAAATAAAATGTGAGCTGCAAATGTAATTTAATATTTTCTAGCACTCACATTAAAAAATGTTTTAAAAGGTTAAATATTAATGTATTTTATTTAACCCAGTATATTTAAAATATTTTAATATGTTAATGTAAAAAATTAACAAGGTTTTTTTTGTTGTTTGTTTTTGGTATTAAGTCTTCAAATCTGGTGTGTATTATACACTTGGAGCACATTGGAATGTGGACTGGCATATTTCAAGTGCTCAGAAGCTGCCTGTGGCTAGTGGCTGCCATATTGGATAGCCAGCACTAAAGCACAGATTGCAATACTAAATTGGACCCACCTTGAGATGAGGGGCAGGGGCAGCCTTTTGAACCCTGTGTGAGTCAGTCATTGGCTGTGGGCTGGGAGCGATGTAGCTCCCAGGCTTGATGGAGAACTCCCGTCTAGTTGAGGCAAATGGGGCACACTAGGGAGCAGGTGTGAGCCATGAGTAGGACACATGTACAGAGTACACCAGCTGGGGGCCGTCACCGCCTGGTGCACAGGTTCTGGATGCACACCAACAGCCTCTGCTACAGGTGGGGTGGGAGGAATGGCCTGGTTGGGGAGCTGTAGTGGAATGAGGAAGTTTTAAAGTTGACGTATATAGTTCTCTGGTGTTCTATGGAGGCAGAGCTGGAGAATCTTGAGTTTTATTCCCCCAGTTTTATTGAGAAGTAATTGACATGAATCTTGAGATTTGATCATCTCTCTCAAATATTAGATATTCAGCCTAGCTTGTAACAGAAGGTCTTGGTAGACAGTTGAAGATTGGGATGGCTAGTGAGGTCCTGAAGGCTAAATAGTCAATGTCTGTGAAGGAAAAGCTGTGCTTAAGTGAAAAAGCCTGACTTCCGGCAGTGTTTTTAAAGGGGTTTTTTTTCTGGTCACTGTGGTTCTGTTAAAATGCTGAAAGAAATATTTGGCTGGTGCGTCCCAGCTCTGTGTTGTGAAATGTGGAAGAGAGGACCTTTGCCTAGAAGATTTGAAGATGAAGCACTATCAAATATTTACTTTTACTTGGTAAGAGCATCTTATGGCTCCATTAATCCACAATTTTGAGGATGGTTTCTTTGAAGTATTGGTTGGCCAAAAAGTTTGTTTGGGGTTTTCCGTGACATCTTCTAGTAAAACCCGAATGATCTTTTTGGCCAACCCCAATAGCATGCATCCTAATAATGAATTAACCTGTCAACAGAATTGTTTTAGTATTATGCACCTGAATGCTGCTGTGGTTATGTTAAGAGGAATACTTTTGGTTTGGCAGGATTAGTGTTTAAGTTCTTCTTTCAACATGAGTCTAGTGGATTTACCAGTTTGGGCTGCCACCTGAGGCCACATCCAGAATGTGAAAGTAGGTGGTCTCCTAGTTAGAAAAGGGCAGTCCTTGTTGGCAATGGCCAGAAGGCATGTGAACAGTTTGTGTAAAAGCTGTACCCCTTTTTTTGGTTAACAGTTATTGTATGCTTACTTTAACATATGCAGAACTGTGCTAGGCATTTTACACATTCTCATTTAATCCTCATGGCAGCCTTATGTCCTAGATAAGTAGTTTTTATGCCCAGTTTATATGTGAGGAAAATTATGTTTAAGAAATGTCAGAGCCAGCATTTGAACCGGGGTCTGAATCTGAGTCTAGATCACAGCTCTTAATTACTGTATTATTACTTTTATGGGAACTCCCAAACGGCCTGGTTTTATTTATTTATTTATTCATTTGTTTTTTTAATTTGTTTTGTTTATTTTATTTATTATTCACTTATTGGTTTGTTTTTTTATGGCTGCGTTGGGTCTTCATTGCTGCCCGCAGGCTTTTTCTAGTTGGGGCGAGCGGGGGCTACTCTTCGTTGCAGTGTGCGGGCTTCACATTGTGGTGGCTTCTGCATGGGCTCTAGGCGCGCGGGCTTTGCGCGGGCTTCAGTAGTTGTGGCTCGCGGGCTCTAGAGCACAGGCTCAGTAGTTGTGGCTCACGGGCTTAGGTGCTCCACGGCATGTGGGATCCTCCCGGACCAGGGCTCGAACCTGTGTCCCTTGCATTGGCAGGCGGATTCTTAACCGCTGCGCCACCAGGGAATCCCTGGCCTGGTATAATTTTAAGAAAGAAAGCTACAGCTGCATGATTGGATTTAGTTTTTGTGTAATATCTTCCATTTTCTTGGTGCTTTACCATTTATAAAGGCTTGATTTTTTTTTTTTTAACAGCCCTGTAGGAAAGCAAGGGAGGTGTCATCTAGTACATTTTATAGTTGGAAGCTGGAGTCCAGAGAAATTATTTGCTCAATGTTTCATACCTATAAAGCAGTGGAGCTAAGAGTTGACCCAGGTCTTGTGACTCTGAAGGTCGTGCTGCTACTTCCCACGTGCCACATTGTTAGCTGGCATTTCTTTTCTAAGTGTGGAAAATATAGGAAATCTTTATTCTTTTTTTTGTGTGTGTGTGTTACGTGGCCCTCTCACTGTTGTGGCCTCTCCCGTTGCGGAGCACAGGCTCCGGACACGCAGGCTCAGCGGCCATGGCTCACGGGCCCAGCCACTCCGTGGCATGTGGCATCTTCCCGGACCGGGGCACGAACCCGTGTCCCTTGCATCGGCAGGCGGACTCTCAACCACTGCGCCACCAGGGAAGCCCCAGGAAATCTTTATTCTTGTAGAAGAGAACCAATGCAGTACATTGTTGGGAAATCATTTTGCATACACTGACCTTTCTCCTTTTGGCTGTCATAGGCTAAATAGTCTTTATAAATAGAGTTGATTAAAGTTTCTCCTTCAAACGCTTGTTCTAGGAAGTATCTTGAAAGAATTTTGGACTGGGCTTGTAGCCAGTTTTTTATATGCTTAAGAAAAATAATGAACATTAAAAATGCTATGTAGAGGTCTAAATTAGCAGAGTTCTACTAACTTGTCCCTTGTATTTAAAAAAAAATTATGTTGTAGCTCTACAAAATTATCTGATTTTTGACTTGTGTTCTTTATAACTTTGAACTTCCGTGAAGGTCTGCCAGGAGTAAACAGGAACACAAGAGAGCCATTGTGGGGCTGACTGCAAACCAGTTTGGGCTTGCTGTGGGAATGGCCCAAACTGTTGTTTTAACGCAGTAGTTTGTTCTGATTGCTTGTACCATTTCTACTTCTAGTTCCTTGGCTAACTAGAGGCATCTTATGTTTTTTAAATTTTGGGGCTGCATTATCACAAATTCTTATGTGTACAAGCTGTATGCTTTCTTTTTTTAATGTTTTTTTTATGCTTGCTGTTTTTGATAATGGTGGTAAAATATAATCTGTTAGATCTTCAGAACCAACTATTTAAAAATAGTAATAAAAAGATTTAACAAACCCCAGTTTGATCAGTTAGGTGTAGTGCTAGTTCTTCTCCTACATTTCGGTCAGGTGTAATTTGTAAGAGTTGATTTAGCTTTAAGAACTGTGTGGTATAGACATTTTTGAGTTTTATGTTATTGGTAGTTTCCTGAAAGTAAATGTGTATTATATTGAGTCAGCTGACCCAAACATTTCTCAGAGCTTGAGTTGTTCTAGGTTAGAAACTGTTCTGTTGGGACAAAGTTTAGCTTAGTCCATTTTTCATGAGACCATCTGATGAGATAGAGTCCTGAGGTTTTTATTCCCAAAGGTATTCTAGAAACTTAATGCTTAATTCATATTTATTCACATCTCTGAAATTAGCTCTATTTACACCAAATAGCTCAGCGTTTGTTGCTCTCGGAGCAGTTCAGCAGTGAGATCTGTGTCACCATCTTCTTGGCCCACATGTTCAGTTTGGATTAACTGCATATCCTTCATAATTGTCCGATGCTTGCACACGTTAGACTCCCTGTACTAAGCTCTTGTTTTTTGAATAATAGTGGTGTAGGTTAGTCGGGACCTTAGAGAAAACTTATCTGAGCTTTCATTTCTCAGTAGAGGGCAGAAGAGTTAAAGTGGTTTGCTCAAGTCCTAGAAGTAGTGTCAGCTGAGCTAGGGTTAGAACTCAGGTTCCTTGCTTTCTTCTCCCAGAGTTCTTTCCCAGGCGGTATTCTGGGACGTGTTCCCTTCCCCAGACATAAACATCGCTGTTTATTCTCTCTCTCCAAAGCTAATTAGAATACCTAAAATGTCTACCCCAGATTGTGTTTTGTCTCTGGAAGACTCACATTTGGTTTTTGCCATCAGGAATCAGTTACACCCTTTATTTGTTAGTGACTGAAGACACATGTATGATTTTGCCTTTTGTAAAAGGATATGTTGACATGTTCCTACAACAGACCATTATGTGCCTTATGATATTAGGAAAAATTTGTAAAACTGTAAACTGTTTTGTTTCATTTTATAAAATTGATAGGAAGCTGGTATGCTATTTAATTTCTTGTGTAAATATCCTAGCGCTACCTTGTGGCAGAATAAATGTGAGAAATTCCCAGGTAGTTTTTGCTTTTTTTTTTTTTTTTTTTTTGTGGTATGCGGGCCTTCCACTGCTGTGGCCTCTCCCGCCGCGGAGCACAGGCTCCGGACGCGCAGGCTCAGCGGCCATGGCTCACGGGCCCAGCCGCTCCGCGGCACGTGGGATCCTCCCACACCGGGGCGCGAACCCGGTTACCCCTGCATCAGCAGGCGGACGCGCAACCACTGCGCCACCAGGGAAGCCCTGCTTTTCTTTATGTTTAGAGTTTGCTTTCTGCATTGGCTGAGGCTGTAAACACAAGATATGATTTTTAGGGAAGGGAGTATTATCTTTATCCTATTAAGTTTGATATGAGAGTAGAGTTCACAGATTATAGCTATTCTGCTGAGGGCAGTGGAAGACTGAATTTTTATTTGAACACATAGGAGTGGTGAGACTCCCTTGGTAGATAGTTTTTTACCCCAAATCATATCTTTGCACAGATGTTAGTGTTAATGTGGGAAATGCCACCATTTGTATTATCTCAAAATAAAAAACTTCAGAATGCTTTTAATAGATCTGTGCTTAAATCTTGTTACCCTTACAGCCTAGCCCTTGTGACTTGAAAAATTAAAATTCTTGAGGCTCAGTTTTCTCACTTTTAAAATTGGGACTAATACTCTTGAACTCACAGGGATGCTTGCATGACTATGAGAGTGAGTTTTGGTCTGTGAAAGAGACACAGTAATAAAGTCAGTTTTCTTGCCATTCTCAGTTCATTGTTCATCACCAGTCCTTTTTACTTGGTAATGTAGGTTTTGTTTTGTAAAGTGTATCTTTCGTATCTGTTACCTTCACTTTTGCATAAAGATTACATTTTGTAATTTGGGGCTTGATACTTCTAAAAAATAACTATATACATCTTTTTCATTTTAAAATGTTGTTATAAAAATTTTTTGCTTCCTATTTGAGTTATGCTATTAGAAAATTCTCTGACGTAGTACCTGTTGCCTTTTGCCCTCGTCCTCCCCCCTACTTTTTTTTTTGGCTGCGCTGGATCTTGGTTGCTGCTTGCGGGGTCTTTAGTTGCAGCGAGCAGGGGCCACTCTTCCCTGAGATGCGTGGGCTTCTCATTGTGGTGGCTTCTCTTTGTGCGGAGCATGGGCTCTAGGCGTGCGGGCTTCAGTAGTTGCAGCACATGGGCTCAGTAGTTGCGGCATGAGGGCCCCAGAGCACGTGGGCTTCAGTAGTGTGGCTCACGGGCTTTAGAGCACAGGCTCAGTAATTGTGGTGCACGGGCTTAGTTGCCCCTCAGCACGTGGGATCTTCCCAGACCAGGGATTGAACCTGTGTCCCCTGCATTGGCAGGTGGATTCTTAACCACTGGACCACCAGGGAAGTCCCCCCCACCCCCTGCCTTTTTTTTTCTTGGTCTACCTTCATCAGTGACTACTGGCTAAATTATTTTCTTAAACTTTGGCTATAACCTTTATTGGTGATTATTCTTAATGTTTTAAAGGCTTAAGATATACTTTTTCCACAAACACACAAAAATTCGTTATAGTAATGAATTAGAAGTGAACTTGATTATTACTAATACCTTTTCATTTTTATTTGCCAAACCACGTTTATACCAGAATAAGTAAAATAAGAAATCATGTTTAAGACATTAGCAAATAAAAAATAATATTTTGTCATTTTCTGGCAGCTGTTAAAATTGAAGCTCTTTGAAGGCCAAGTCGCTTGTATTATGTTGTATAAAGTTCTGCATTAGTATGTGACATTCTGATCCTGCCATATCAGTCTGCATGATCAGAAAGACCTTTCTTCTAATTTTACTTGGCCCACTGACTCTTATTATACTTTTCTGGAGATTGTTTTGATGCCTTTGGTTTCCTCATGTGTGCCAAGGGGATGTGTCTAGTTACGATTTACCTTCTATAGTTATGGTATGTTGCTTAGAACTACATATATTGATTGATGAAACACTGTAGCTAGAAGCATACTGGAAGAATTACCCTGAAAAATATTTACTTGAAAATAAACTTGAAAATGAATGAACTTGAAAAGTAAAGTTCATTCAAGTATCTGTAGTTTATTTCACTTCCTTTTTTTTCTTTTGGTAGCATGTTCCACATTATCCAAGACAGCATTTAGTGGTGTCTCGTAGTCTCTGTTCAGCGGGATATGATTCTAATGAAAAAGTAAGTATTTAAAAAATACTTTTTGTATCTAATGTACCACATATATAATCATGAAAGTATAAATCATATCTTCCACAGTGAGATTTCTTTAGTGTATGGAGGGAGTAGTGATGTTATGTTTCATCATGTATAAATTAGAATTATTGCCAAAGGATAAATGTTCTGAAAGAATATATATTTTTCTTCTTCTTCTTCAAAAAAATACTTTTAACAGCTAAGTTATAATGGTTTTACTTTGTTGTCTCCACGTTATGTTCACTGGGCAGATTAAATTTTATTGATGCTGTGTAATTATTTATTGCTCTACATCATAGGTTTTATAAGTGTTCAATCTTTGTTCCTTTTTTCACTGTGGGCCACAACCTGAGTCTTTAAATTTTGTATTTTTACCTATACCACAAATCAAATAAATTTACAATGTGTTTCCCGTGTTTTCAGCAGGATCACTAATACAACATTCTTTCTTAGACTAGGCAGTTGAGAGATTTTGATTAAACTATTGGGTTTTTTTTTTCATTTACTTAATATTTGTAAGATTCATTTTGAGTGAAGGCAATTATGGGTATTGTAAATTTTGGGACAGGGAAATTCCAGTTAAAATCTTGATATGTGATAATGTTTGAGGCTTGTGAGAGGAGAGATAAAGGAACTAGAAGTGGTGATTGGAGGTAAAACATGATTTGGTGACAATAAAGGCATCAAAGAAAGCAGAAGAAGAGTTTTGGTTAAGAAGAGATGGTTCAAGTTGAATGTCATTAAAGTAGAACTAATATGAATGATTATCTGAGAATGAAATAGTCTTCTAACTCGTCTGTTGACGTATGCAAAACTATTCAGAAGAATCTGGAGGCTGGGGGAAAAAAGGGTGTATATCACTGCAGTTCAAAAGAAATATAATGTGGACACAATTGTAGGGCATATGTAATTTTATATTTTCTAATAGCCACATTAAAAAGAAACAGGTGAAATTAACTTTAATGTATTTTATTTTATTTTATTATTTTTTATGTTTTGGCTGTGCCACAAGGCATGAGGGATCTTAGTTCCCCGACCAGGGATCGAACCCATGGCCCCTGCATTGGAAGCGTGGAGTCTTAACCACTGGATCCCAGGGAAGCCCTGGCATTGATAATACAGTGTTTAAAACTTGCACCATTATACTCTGATTATGTCGCATCATGGTGTGTTTTGACACAAATACCCTGGCTTTACTGCTAGTTAACTTTGCTGGTGACTTAGGCAAGTGATTATGCTTCATCAGGCCTCAATTTTCTCATTTTAAAATTGGGATTTTATCAAAACTGACCTCATAGGACTCTTACGAGGATTAAATGAGGTAGTATGCAGAAGGGATTTGCCACAGTACCTGGCATATAGAAAGCATGCGCTCCAAATGTCAGCTGCTTAATATTATCCTTAACTGTTTTGTTCATTCAATTTTGTACTTTTGGGAACTGAAGCTCAAAACCCACAATAGTAAGTATAAGCTGGGTGTAAACGCAAGTGTGTCTTTCTCCTGAGCTGGTGGGTTTACCCACTGTGCTGTACTCCTTCTCGGAAGTGCTTGGTGAGTGACTCGGGGTCTAGGGTTCTGCCGTCATACCTCCAAGTACCCAGTGGATCAGGCCAGCTCAGCCCTTTTCTTGGTCCCTGAATGGAGAGAAGTGTCCTTGGTGGTTTTAGACGCCAGCTATGATCTAAACTTAGGGAAGGGAAAAAAAGGAGGGGTAGAGAGAGAACGGATTAAAAGAAAATAACTTAAAAAAATTCTCATGAAACTTCCAGTGTGTTTTTTACCCCATGACAGCAATAGCAAAGGTATAAAACAGTTGCTCCACACCCCAGTGTTCATAGCAGCATTATTGACAGTTGTCAAGACATGGAAACAACCTAAGTGTCCATCACCAGATGAATGGATAAAGAAGATGTGGTATATGTACACAATGGAATACTACTCAGCCATAAAAAGGAATGAAAATTGACCATTTGCAGCAACATGGATGGACTTGGAGGACATTTTGCTGAGTGAAATAAGTCAGACGGAGAAAGACAGATACTATATGATACCACTTATACGTGGAATCTAAAAGATACAATAAACTAGTGAATATAACGTAAAAGAAGCAGACTCACCCCTATGTTGTGGGGGTGCAGCAGTGGGAGGTACAGACCATTGGGTACCTCAGTACCCAACAGGCTCAAGGATGTATTATACAACACAGGGAATATAGCCAATATTTTGTAACAACTGTAAATGGAAAGTAACCTTTAAAAATTGTATAAAAATAAAAAATTAAAAGAACAGTTGCTGCAAAAGTTCTTTATCTCTCATGGTACCTGAAAGCCCCCTGGCTTCAAGGATTCAGGTTCCTGGCGTAAGGTTGTTGTTTTTGGTTTTCCCCTTAGAGTATCTTCGGAGTGTCTTGTATACGGCTCTCCAGATACAGGATAAAGTCCCAGGTCTTTAAATGACATGAACGAGATGAAATGAAATGAAAGAGGGTGCTTTCTTAATCCGGCCTTTTTACCCCAGCTTTATTTGCCACAGTGCCCCCATACTTGTTTTGTGCTTGAGCTGTCTTAAAAATTACTTGTAGTTTTTCAGTGCTACCGTCTGCTTTCAATGTCACTGCCTTAACGCATGCTGTTCACTCTCTCCCTTTGCTGCACTTAACACAGCCGTGTTGTAGCGCTTAACACATTTTGTTGTGATTGTGCCATATTGTACACTGAAGTTATTGAATGCACTTGATGTTTACCTGTAATTGTTGATGTAGAGGGAGAGATTGGTTTAGGGAATTCCCTGGCGGTCCAGTGGTTAAGACTCCACACTTCCACTGCAGGAGGCGTGGGTTTGATCCCTGGTTCCAGAAACTAAGATCCCGCATGAAGCATGGCACAGCCCAAAAAAAAAAAAAAAAACAAAAAAAAAAACAAAGGCTAATTTAAAAAATTATTTGTATATATATTCTTTTATATGCATAGCCTACCTGGAAGAATATTCAGGAAACTAGTAGTAGTTGCCTTTGGAGCAAGGGCCTAGGTGTCCGTACAGTGTGTCCCCTTGTGTACCTTCTAAATTCTGAACCATATTCATCTGTTATTTAGTTAAAAGAAATTCTTAGGTATGGAAGATTAATTGATATTAGCTTTATTGAGCTTGTGTACTAATTGGTAATCCATTAATAGTCCTGTATTAGGGTTCTTCAGAGAAACAGAACCAGTAGGAGACAGAGGGAGATTTTTTTATTGACTCACATAATTATGGAGGCTGAGAAGTCCCACCACAATCTGCTGTGGCAAGCTGGAGACCCAGGAAAGCTGGTACTGAAATTCTAGTCCAGGTCCAAGGGTCTGGGAACCAGGGGAGCTGATGGTGTAAGTCCCAGTCCAAGGCTAGGAGAAGACCAGTGTTCCAGCTCAATCCGGCAGGCAGAACTAATCCTCCCTTCCTCCACTTTTTTTAGTCTGTCAGGCCCTCAGTGGACTGGAGGACGCCCACCCACATTGGGGAGGGCTGTCTGCTTTACTGAGTCCACTGATTCAGTGTTAGTCTCGTCTAGAAACACGCCCACAGACACCGCAGAAAAAATGTTTAATCTGAACACCCTGAGGACCAATCAAGGTGCACATAAAACTAACCATCACGAGCCCTGAACAGAGATGAACAGAAACGTGTGAGGTGCAGTGATCATTCTGGTACAGGTTTATCCCTGTTGGAATCACACTCCTGGGTTTGTGATCTGGTATGTGGCCCAGAGGAGTGGATAACAGTACTCTGGCTAACACCCACCGAGTATATGTTATGTGCTAGGCGTTACTCTAAACACTTTAGAGGTGTTAATCATATTCCCGCAACCTCTTGTGGCAGGTGCTATGCTTATTTTCATTTTACATACCAGGAAACGAGGGTTCAGGAGGACGACTTGTCCACAGAAGAACAAGTGGTAGTGCTGGGATTCCAACCTGGACACGTTGGCTCCAGACTGGCTCTTAACCATTATTCTGCTTCTTGGATAGGAATTAGGGTGGAATTTGTACTCCCGCTAATATTATGATGTCAGTAATTCGTTATATTTACTGTAACAGTTGCTTAATGTGTAACTTCCAGTGTTTGTGCTGCTTTTATCAGATGTAGTCTGTTTAATACTTAATAAAAATTCACATTTTAAAATGCAGTTCAAGGAAGTATGAACGTTTTTTTTCTTAGAATATGCTTATTGTTTAACAGGAATTTACCATGAGCAGATGAGAGTAGAAAGGCAGATGATTTTATAGCCTCACGCCTGAGGTGAGATTAGGATATTTTAAGGGCCCATCTGCTCAGGGCTCTGAATGACTCAGGATTCTGTCAAATTGGGAATTTACCAGTTTTAAGGCAGAGGCTTGTCTCAGTTTGGTGGAATAAGCCATGTGTGATATAAAGGTTAAATCAAGACTTTAAAGGCCTATTCCAGTTCTGAGATTCTGTGATTCTGATTACCTGTTAGGTTAAAATATAGCTTTAAGTTATATGAGTACTTTTAAGATCATATATAACTAACTTTTCTTTTAGAAATATAACTAAAACTTTAAAAAATAGTTCCATTTAACGTGTAACAATTCACTAACCTCGCAATCGTTGTGTACTAAAATGTGTGGCATCCAAATTACTTATAATTGTTTGTGTGTATTTCTTTAAAAGGATTAGCCTGTACAGTTTTAGAGTAGGGAGAGAACGTTGTTAAATAGTTTCCCATTAGAATGCTATCAATTTGTATATGTGGAAGTCAAGAGATTTCAATCTACAAAAATTGATTTGCTTAGAGTCAAATAGATCATTAATGGCAAAGCTGGGCTTAGAATTTAGGTCTCTAGCCCCACATAGAATGGAACTTCTTTTTCTATTATATGGCCTCAGCTGTTTAAAAATTTGGTGGTTATTCAAACTTAACATTGTACTCAAATAGCATAACCTGCTTTGTCTGGGAATCTTTGGAAATAAGCATAAATAGTATCTGTTCTCATTTATCAAAAGTATCATTTAATGCTATGGCCCAATCCCAAAGAGATAGCACGTAAATTATATCAGACTTCCCTTTGATAAACATAACACTTAGAATTTCCCTGAATTTAGAAAATAATCAAGTAAATTCTCAAGCAGTTTCTTCTAAAGTTTCTTAGTATTCTGAAATATTTGAAGATTATCTTTTGGCAAGAGAATTTAGTCCCCTTATGAATTATCTAACCTAGTCAATTAATGCTTTAAGAGGATAATTATAACGCCAGATCCTAGCAGATGAGTTTAGTAGCCGCCTGGTTGTAAATGAACATATGTATAGTATTTAATACTACTGTAGGAAGTAGTGTTTCTTATGATCATTCCCAGTGGTAATTGTGGAATAGCTTGGTGTTTTCTGGTCCCAAAGTGAGAGTAACAATTTCTTATGTGTTTTTTCTCTTTTTAGACTTTTGATAAAATTCTTGTTGCTAATAGAGGAGAAATTGCATGTAGGGTGAGTGGAATTTTAATCTTATTTTCCATTTTACTCTGTGAATTTTATTATTATTAAATCCCTTTAAATATGAATTACTATTAATAGATAACATTAATGTACTTTAATATAGGTTATTAAAACTTGCAAGAAGATGGGCATTAAGACGGTTGCCATCCACAGTGATGTTGATGCTAGTTCTGTAAGTATATTTGCTTTGTTTGAATCAGGACCTTATTTTGGATCAAATAGAAAAAAAGTGAAAGATGTAGGGTTTTTTTTGTTGGCCTGAAAAGGTACACAATTAAAAAAAATACCTGTTTAATTACTCACTCTTGTATTAAGCAAAATGGGAGCATCATGATGTCTTCAATATGTGTCTTAACTCTTTTATTTTCGAGGCTTTAAAAGCCTAGAATAGAAAAAAAATTTCGGTAAACTGATTCTGGTCACCAAGTACATTTAAGCAAAGCATGAGAAAGTTAGATTCAAAGATTAATGAAATGTTTTTTGTTTTTTTTTTTTCAAATTTATTTTCTTTTATTTATTTTTGGCTGAGTTGTGTCTTTGTTACTGAGCGCGGGCTTTCTGTAGTTGGAGCGAGCGGGGGCTACTCTTTGTTGTGGTGCACGGGCTTCTCATTGCGGTGACTTCTCTTGTTGCGGGGCACGGGCTCTAAGCGTGCAGGCTTCGTTAGTTGTGGCTCGCAGGCTCTAGAGTACAGGCTCAGTAGTTGTGGCGCACAGGCTTAGTTGCTCCGCGGCATGTGGGATCTTCCCCGACCAGGGCTCGAACCTGGTCCCCTGCATTGGCAGGTGGATTCTTAACCACTGTGCCACCAGGGAAGCCCTAATGAAATGTTTATACAATGTTGCCTTCTGGGAGCACATTTCCGCACAGGATAACTCCACTGACACTCGGGATGCTGTAATTGTTTAACCTTCCTAAATGCTTTACCATGTGCAGCTGAAAGTTTGATAAATGAAAGATAGGCTGATGCTAATTGGACATGAACAAAAGAAGGTATAGCGTAAAGCAGTGACTGATATTTAATTTTATTGGGGATTTTTATCAAAACAGGCTTTTTTAGCAGTAATAAACTATGAATGAGTAGAAAAAAATCCCATGGGAAAAGTGTATGAATTATTGGAACTGTATGAAATGAAATGTAAGCAGTTGTACTTTGATATAAGTTACTGTTTTTCATTCTTTCACACAACTTCTGATAACAGGACCTATTGGTAATGTCAGCTTTTATCGTATAGTAATTTTTTTTTTTTTAACATCTTTATTGGAGTATAACTGTTTTACAATAGTGTGTTAGTTTCTCCTTTACAACAAAGTGAATCAGTTATACATATACATATGTTCCCAT
The DNA here is from genome assembly GCF_002837175.3 of Physeter macrocephalus. Classification (NCBI taxonomy): domain Eukaryota; kingdom Metazoa; phylum Chordata; class Mammalia; order Artiodactyla; family Physeteridae; genus Physeter; species Physeter macrocephalus. Next base: position 70,876,929 of record NC_041226.1, read on the forward strand.
ATCTCTTCCCTCTTGCGTCTCCCTCCCTCCCACCCTCCCTATATTGTATAGTAATTTAACGCAGAGAATTTTCAGTCTTTGTGATTTTAAAATTTTATCTAGAAGTATGTTGTTCCTGTTGTCTTATTGTGACTCTCTTCCTTTTTTATAAAACAAAATGGAAATGATTGCAAGCTACTCTAATTTCCCCAGAATAAAGGTTAAGTATTTATATTATCTAGTTTATTTGGCTGGTGCATTTAAAATATTTATCCTTTACTTTAAAAGTAATTAAGCAGTTAAAAAAACTTGTTTTGCGTATATACTGTTTGATTTTTTTTTGAATATTAGTTTCTGGCTTCTTTACTAATCTGTTTTAACTGTGATAGTTTCAGTAGTTTATATTCCTCACAAAATATTAATGAAATAATGAGAAAACTGTTGCTTTAATGTCATTCTTGGTTGGTAAACTAAGGCATTTACCAATAGTAAAGCTACTTCAGAAAGAAGTTTGTGTTACTGGCAAGCTAGTAGTAGATTTAAAATTCACTCTTCTCATCTTGTGTTTATTTTTCAGTGTATTAGCTGTGTTTTCATTCATGGGTAAATTGAGAGAGAAAAATGTTTGAATTGTGGACAATCACTGTTTATATTTCAAGCCTAACAACAACCTTTCACTTGTAATTTTTTTTTTCATATCACAGTATATAGTTAATTCTCTATGCTGTGTTCTCATAGAGGTGACTGTTGGCATATAGCCAAAATTATTTATATTTCAGCTTTTTCCTATTTGTTTATATTTCAGTGTGGTATTACAGAATAATCTACTTCTGTAAGCTGTTGCTCCAAAGAGCATGACTAACTTTTCTCACTGTTACATTTCTAGCTTTGTGGACAGTCACTTTCCAGACTTTGGCAAAACTGGTTTCAAAAGAGTTGGTTTGAGTTTTAAGTCTTTCTCATTTATCCTTCCTGAAGCAGAGGTGGTAGTTTTTATATTTTAGAGACTTTTAGCCACTTTTTTTTTTTTTTTTTAACCGGAGATTATGATATATAGTTTAAAATAAGATTTGCCAGGCCCCACGATGGGAAGCAAGCAATGCATGCTCGGTCAAAACTTCCTTTTCATATGACCTCCTGTAATTCGGTTTCTAGAAAGATACTATAAGTAAAAGCAGGATAATAATGATGGTTAGAAAGTTCGAAGTTTGATTTAAGCCTTAGAAATAGGGCCAGATTTGCTATTTGGTTTCTGCTTCAGCCTCAAGAAAGACAAAAAGGTGAATTCCTCTAACAGCATATTTTGCTTCTTTAACATGTGATCACAAAGGTTACCATCATATCTAATGAACTGTATAATATCAGTATTATGAACAAGGCATGCTATTTAGATGTATTATAAATGTTTCAATACTGATTTTCAAGAGGTGAGCATTTTCAGTGTTACTTGGAGTAAAAAAATCTTACATGCTTCATGTGTTAATTTCATAAATTGAAATGTAAATACTATTATAGTAGGAAAATACTGCAACAGTTGATTGTGAAAACTATTAATTTTGTGTTAAAAACAACTAATTTTTAAGCAGTTAATCAGGGGAAGAAGACTAACAGTTATTACAGCTATTAAGTGGTAAGTCACACAAAGAAGGAAAGCCCAAGGAACTTGCAAACAATGAATGTTGAATGGGAAAAAGTTGGCTTTTAAAGACGATTATGCAGTTTTCTTCCATTGGTCCCTTCCATTACAATGGTGCATTCCCCCCCTTTTAAAATTAATTTTGGGGAGGTGAATCTTTGAATCCACGTGCAGGTTTTGTCCCACAACAACCTCTCATCTAACATTTTTGCATTCACCAATGAAAATTGCCTGACACTGATTACTTTGGTTGCATTTGTCATCTTTGCTGTCTTTTGAGGAATCTGTTGGGTCTACTCCTTTTTGAATCTGCCTGGTTTTTTTTTTAAAGCACATTTTATTTTTATTTTTGGCTGTGCCATGTGGCTTGTGGGATCTTAGTTCCCTGACCAGGGATTGAGCCCGCGCCCTTGGCAGTGAAAGTGCGGAGTACTAACCCCTGGACTGCCAGGAAATTCCCTGCCTGATTTTTGTTTTGTCTTTTTTCTTACGTATTTGAGTCCTTTCATGTCTTATTTATAGCATACTTATTTTAAAGGTTCTATCGTTTTGTTATTTTACTTCAAGATCTTACGTATCTATTTCTGTTTCTGACTCTTCCTCACAATGGATTGTTTCCTCATATGTGTAGATTTTGTCTTGTGACCTCGTATTTGGTATCTTTATTGTTGAACTCCACATGGTTTGGGTTGTCCGGGGTATCACTGACTAATTTTTATATTCTTGGCGTGAAGGTTGCTGAATTATGAGGATGGGGCAAAACCAGATGAAACTACACACACATGCACACAACACACACACATACACACCCACCCTCCCTCCCTCCCTTCCTCCCTCTGTTAAAGAGGCCCATGGTTTCTAATTTCCTGAGGAGACTTTTTCCTTTACTTTGAAGCACAACTGATAATAAGTATGTCTTCTCCCTACTTAGTAGATTATTTAAACCCCACCCCCCTTCACTGAGGATGTAGTCTTTGTTGTGCCGTGTGGGATCTAGCTCCCCAACCAGGGATCGAACCTGGGCCCCCTGCACTGGAGCGTGGAGTCTTAGCCACTGGAGCACCAGGGAAGTCCTGAGGATGTAACCTTTGAGCAACATGGCCTTATGTAGGAGTTTTCCTTCAAATCTTCAGCTCACAATTGGTTCCTTTCTCTGAGAGTTTAAACACAGTTCTCTAGGTTATTCAGATCCCCACTTATACTCTGCAAGATTAGTGTTATCGGCTCTAGTGGATACTGTCTGGCTTTTAGCTTCTTCTTCGTTTTTGATCCCTAGGGATTGCTTGTGGGTTTTTGTAAGCCAAACTGTTCATTTAAAGAAGTTTGTTATATTTAATCTGGGATTTTTAGGTGCTTCTAGGGAGGGTTTGCAGTTATCAGTATAGTTCGCTTATTGTTGGATTGTCTTAAAACAGTATGATACCCTATTCTCTTTTGAGGAAGTTCTCTTGCTTTCTTTGAGAAGACTGACCCAAGAGCAGTCTCAAAGTCAGGCTTTACCCAGGAAAACAGTTCATACGTATTGATGAGATTAGTGCAACTGCATCCAGGGGATGAGGCCAGAGTCAACAAGCAGTGTAAAGTACTCCAGTGGGAAATGGTCAGGGCCAGAGAGAGCAAAATAGGGGTTAAGCCTCTTATCAAGTCATGAATTGTCTTTTATGTGTCATTCTCCAGGCCCTTATTACTCTTTGAAAAGATTTGTGGAGAATGGTTTATGAGGGGAAAATGGTCCTAGTGGAAAACTGTATCCTGCTGGGATTGTGATAGGCATTGTGTTTTATCTGTAGATCAGTTTGAGAAATATCTTTATCTCAACATTTTTAAGTCCTCCTATACATGAGCATGGATATTCATTTGATGTTGTTCCACTTATCTATGTTGCTTTAATTTCTTTCAACAGTGTTTTTTAGTTTTCAGAGTATAAGTTTTGCACTTACATTGCTATATTTATTCCTAAATATTTTAATATTATTTCTGAGGCTATTAGAATTGCAATTTCATCCTCATTTTTTTTTTTTGGCCGCACCAAAAAATCATTTATCACGGCCTCTCACCGTGCAGCTCGCAGGATCTTTGTTCCATAACCAGGGATTGAACCCGTGCCCCCTGCAGTGGAAGCGTGGCGTCCTAACCACTGGACAGCCAGGGAATTCCCTAGAATTGCAAGTTTTTAATTTCAATTTTTATTGTTAATGCAGGTGTGTAGGAATACAATTGATTTTTTTATAGTGATTTTGTGTCCTGCAACCTTGCTGAACTTGTTTATTAGTTCTAATAGTTGTTTTGTTTGTTTGTTTGTTTGTTGTTTTGCGGTACATGGGCCTCTCACTGTTGTGGCCTCTCCCGTCGCGGAGCACAGGCTCCGGATGCTCAGGCTCAGCGGCCATGGCTCACGGGCCCAGCCGCTCCGCGGCACGTGGGATCTTCCCGGACCGGGGCACGAACCCGTGTCCCCTGAATCGGCAGGGGGACTCTCAACCACTGCGCCACCAGGGAAGCTCTATTAGTTCTAATAGTTTTAAAAAATATAATAGATTGCTTAGGATTCTCTCTAGAAGATCGTGTCATGTGTAAAGAGAGATAGGTTTACTTCTTTCTTTTCTAACTGGATGCTTTTTATTTCATAGTCTTGCCTGATTTCCCTGGCTTTAATTTCCAGAATGATACTGAAAAGGAGTGGTGAGAACAGACATCCTGTTTTGTTCCTCATCTTAGCGGGGAAACATTCAGTATTCCACAACTAAGTTTGATTTAGGCTCTGGGATTTTCATAAATTCCCATTATTAGGTTGAGGAAGTGCCCTGCTGTTCCTAGTTTGTTGAGAGTTTTTGTCATGATTGGGTGTTGGATTTTTTCAGATGCTTTTGCTGTGTCTACTGAGATGATAATGTGGTTTTTATCCTTTATTCCATTGATATGGTATATTACATTAATTAATTAATTTTTGGATGTTAAACTAGCCTTGCATTCCTGGGATAAATCACACTTGGTCATGATGTATAGTCCTTTGTGTATATTGCTGGATTCAGTTTGCTGGTGTTTTGTAGAGAATTTTTCATCCATGTTTATAAGAGATATTGGTCTATAGATTTCTTTTCATTTGATGTCTTTGTTTTTGGTATCAGAGTGATACTGGCCTCATAGTATAAGATGGGAAGTGTTCTCTCATCTTCTGTTGTTTTGGAAGAGTTTGTGAAGAATTGGTATTAATTATTCCTTAAATGTTTGGTGGAATTCACCAGTGAAGCCATATGGGTCTGAGCTTTTCTCTGTGGGTAGTTGTTTGATTACTAATTCAGTCTCTTGTAGATTTATTGAGATTTTCTATTTCTTCCTGAGTTAGTGTCTATAGTTTGTCTTTCTAGGAATTTGTCCATTTCATCTTAAGTTATCGTTTATTGTTATGTGATTGTTTATAGTATTTCTTTATCATTTTTATTTCTATAAGGCTGGCAGTAATGTCTCTTTCATTCCTGGTTTTAGTTATTTTAGTTTTTTCATTTTTTCTTTGTCATTTTAGCTAACGGTTTTCAGTTTCATTGACCTTTTCAAAGAACTGACTTTTGGTATCATTGATTTCTCTCTTTTTAAATTCTCTACTTCATTTCTATTTACACTAGTTTTTGTTTCCTTCATTCTGCTTGCTCTGGGTTTAGTTTGCTCTTTTAAAAAATAGTTTCTTAAAGTAGAAAACTAGGTTGTTTTGAGGTCTTTTTAATATAGGTGTCTAACCATTCATTTTTCTCTATTGTTTTAGCTTCGTCCCCTGTTTTGACATATTGTATCTTCATTTTCATTTCTGAAAGTAATTTCTGGTTGCCCTTTTTTTTTTTTTTTGCGCTACTACGCAGGCCTCTCACTGCTATGGCCCCTCCCGTTGCGGAGCACAGGCTCCGGACACGCAGGCTCAGTGGCCATGGCTCACGGGCCCAGCCTCTCCGCGGCATGTGGGATCCTCCCGGACTGGGGCACGAACCCATGTCCCCTGCATCGGCAGGCGGACTCTCAACCACTGCGCCACCAGGGAAGCCCTGGTTGCCCTTCTCATTTCTTCTTTGACCCACATGTTATTTAGGAGTTTGTTGTTTAATTTCACATATTTATGAGTTTCGCAAGTTTCTTTCTATTACTGATTTCTAATTTCCTTCTTGTTTGGTCAGAGAATGTGTTTTCTACTCTTTCTGTCCTTTAAAATTTTTTGATGTTTGTTTTATGGACTAGCATTTTATGGAGAATGTTCCATGTGAACTTAAGAATGTGTGTTCTGCTGCTGCTGGGTGGAGTGTTCTATAGATGTCTTTTAGGACTGGTTGGTTCATAGGGATATTTAAGTCATCTGTTTTCTGGCTGATCTTCTGGTTGTTCTATCCATTATTGAAAGTGGGGTTTAACCTGGTTTTAAAAGCCTTTAAAAAATGTTAGGTAGTTATTTTGTTTTGCTCAGTTTACAAAACTGTTGACAAATAATTATGTATAGGCCTGCAACTCTGTGCATGAAAGCACCTGAATAAGGTAGGAAATAATTGACTAAAGGACTCTAAGTAGAGTGTCCAGGCCTAGAGATTCTTGCAAAGATTCTTTGAAATTTTCAGGAAGCAAGAAAATTTTTTTTTTTTTTTTAAGAAATTTTGACACTTTAAATTGCTCTAGACTTAGAGAAAGAAAAATAGATTTCCATTTCTTTTTATGAAACCAGCATAGTAACTCAGAAATCAAAATCTGGGCAAAGATAGTAAGCAAAAAATAAAATTACAATGACTAATTATATATTGATAGAAGAATCCTAAGTAATAGGAAATAGAATAAAATTTATTTAAGTAGTATGCTACAGTCATGCAGAGTGTATTCATGACATTTCAGTATGGTTCAATATTAGACACTATTAATTTAATTAAATATACTAATAGGTTAGTGGAGGAAAACTATATGATCATCTTGATGGAAGCCTAGATGTCATGTAAAAGAAATTCACTGTCTTCTCCTTGTAAAATCCTTAGTAAAACAGGAATTAAATAAATACTGCCCTCCCAGAATGAAAAGGTCATATACCTCATAGGAAGCATTCTCATGAAAGTCAGGATGAAGACCCATACATTTACTGTCACCGCTAGTATTTAATAGCATCCTAGAAGTGCTCAGCAATGCGGTTAGGCAAGAGTTATAAAATGGTGGACAGGAAAGGCAGAAATAATAAGATTGTATCGAGTTTCTAGTTATACTGGCAATGGAACAACTCTTTAGAAACAGTAAGAAAAGTCTCTGTGGTAGTTAAAAAATAAATACAAAGAAATCTGTAGATTTCCTAAATATCAACAAGATAGAAAATACAACTTAAAAAAATTTAATCTCATGGAAGTAGTGGCAAAGATAAAACACTTTATGATATGAATTTAAAATGAATTTGTATGACTTATATGAGAACTTATTTTTATATAAGGAAACAATATTGTAAATTCTAGTTATTTCTAGATCTCCGTTTTTGTATTAAATCCTAATAAATGTAATAATGTAACAGTGGTGGGGGGGATTGACAAAGGAGTAAATATGCAAGAATGGCCTAGACAATTTTGAGGAAAATTGAAGAGGGAACTGTGCTAACAGATGTTAAAAAAATATTGGGGACTTCCCTGGCGACCCAGTGGTTAAGACTCCACACTTTCACTGCACGGAGCATGGGTTCGATCCCTGGTCAGGGAACCAAGATCGTGCATGCCGCACAGTGTGGCCAAAAGAAAAAAAAAAATTGTAATACCTTATAAAGTGAAAATTATTAGGACCATTACATAAAATTTTGGAGCAAGAAGAGACACATTTATGAAATAAATGGATTAGATTTTAGGTAGAGGGCTGATGTGGGAGATTTTATTTAAGAGGACCTTATTAATATTATATTGACTTAGAAGGCAGGACAGGTGGATTGTAGGGTTTTATGCCACTAATGTACTGTGATTTTAGGCCAAAAAGAAAAAAAAAAATTGTAATACCTTATAAAGTGAAAATTATTAGGACCATTACATAAAATTTTGGAGCAAGAAGAGACACATTTATGAAATAAATGGATTAGATTTTAGGTAGAGGGCTGATGTGGGAGATTTTATTTAAGAGGACCTTATTAATATTATATTGACTTAGAAGGCAGGACAGGTGGATTGTAGGGTTTTATGCCACTAATGTACTGTGATTTTAGGTAGTCCCAGAGAAGTTAAGAAATAATAAGGAATGAGAAATGTTTGATGGTTTTGGTGACTGGGACTTTTTAAATGGGTAGGTAGGTCTTACTTCATTAGTTTGGTGAATAGTGGGAACAAATAATTATGAGAATTTAGAGATTGTTGTGTTTGTACTTCTCAAAATACTTGTTAGATAACTTTATTTACTTTTATGATAACTTTATGTATCTATGTGTGTTTTCAAGTAAGAAGACCAGTAAGCCTTTCCATAAGAATTAGCAAAATATTGGTATATTTGTTTTAAACCTCTGAAGTTAGGGTTTTGATTTTTTTTTAAATGAGATTAAATGATTCTGTACTTCAACCTTTGACTGTATTTCCTAGCTGGACTCCTAAATTGAACTTATCAATATTTTGTTGCTTTGTCTGTGTATAGTAACATTGGATTGAAATGAGAAATACTTGGTATTTACTGCATTAACAGCAAAACCTAAAATCAGGGAAGTAGTCATTGTGACTTACATCTTGGCCAGGCAGCCTGCTGTTTGAAGTATGATTCCTGGTGAGTATTGTAGTCTTACCCTTAGGATTCAGTAATGAGGTTGAGTGGGGTTTCCTGTGAGCACTCTGAGATGATTGACAGTAAGGTGGGGGGAATCATCACTTAGCATGCCTACCCTTGATATGATTTCCCTGCTGTCTGGGGAGGTACTGAGGACAAATAGGACTTCGTGATGTCTATGTAATTAGTGTATGTTGGTTCCAGCTGAACAAACTGGAGGGTAATGATCAGGTAAATGGAGATGGAATACATTAATGTAGGCGAAGGTATAAAAGACCTTAGGGAAAAACCTTATAAAAATTTTATGGAGTTGTTAAAATATCTTTATTTTATATCTTTTCATATATATATCTTTTAATAAACTTATCTGTTTATATTTTTGTTAGAATATCTTCACTTTTATCCTAGGTGTACATAGAGTTGAAAGCAATTTAAGTGTCAAAACCATTTACATTTTCTCATTTACATGATTTACTTTTCAGGATATTTTTCAACCTTTTTTTTAATTTGAAAAGGAGTTAAAGTTCTTAATTTTTAAAAAATTATTTCACAAAATCTGTTAATGGACTTATTTTCAGCTAATGTAATTATTAATCCTCAAATAGGAATAAATGACCAGAGTGAAGTTTGTAAAACGTTTTGGGGGTGGTACCTGAAAAATCAGGTGACCTTTTGTTATATGTATGTGTGTAGTTGAGATGGTATATTTAAATAACATTTTCTTAAATTGCTTTTACTAGTACAGAATATTTTAAGATGGTGGCCATCATAGTCCATGTCTCCCAGTTAGTCTTCATTAGATCAGAAGCCTTCCCAGTCTTTTAGCTTGCAGTAGAAAATCTATAAGATTCTTAATTCATTCTTGCAAAAAATACTTAAAGTTGTCATTGTTCAAGATGAAGTTTTCTTATAAGCAACATAAAATTCCATGGCAAAGCCTCTGATAGTGACTGTAATACTGCATTTAATGGGAAGGAAGGAATTAGTTTCATTAATGTGATTATGGACCTTGGAGTTCTGGTAATTAGATAATTAAAGGGTTTTTAAGTGGCATATTTGCTTTAAAACTTGCTACTGCTCACTTTTCTCATAAAACTTAGCTTTCAGGAACCTTTTTGGATTAAGAATGCAATGTATCTACCTATGCATATTTAAAACACCAGACTTTTCAGTGAAGAACAAATTAATCAGGGGAAGAACGCATTTAACATGCTTAGACATTACTTTTTCCACCCTTTTTCTTTTATTGTCTTTGGAAAAACATATTTTGCCGAGACATTATACTATATCAGTTTAAAATGTTTTGATTATCTTTGGCTTGGCTAAATTACTTTCTCTACATTTTTGGGGAAAATGGAATAAGATAGGATTCCTGGTAGGAATTTGTTCACATTAATATGGCTCATCAGGGACATTATATTTAATTGGAGATCCTGCAGAATAGTAGCAGGAGGCTGAAGAGAATTATTTAGCATTAGCAATGGCTCGTCTGGGAGTTGTGCACTAATCAAGGAGCTTGAGTGTTAGCAGTGGGGATGATGGGAATTATGACGATTATGACATGTAAGCATGTCTGTGTGCAAAGTGGACAGGCAATGAGTTAATCAAGAAGTATATTAAATGGCTCCCATGCTGATTCATTATTATCTACCATAGTGCCTGTCAGGTTGTGTATTTAAAAAATACAATTATTGCTGAATTCAATATGTATAAATTCAGCCACCATTTTTTTGCTTTTCTCTAAAATAACCTCACATTACCTAATACTACATATAAAAATAGAAAAATGTATCAACCCCTCTGACTATGTGATTTGTGTATTAAAATACGTATCTCATTTTATTTTAACACTTTAGAGTGAACCTTTAATTTCAGATTCATTTAAACATTTGTTTGCTTTGCCTTTTCATAATATTAGTTGTAAAAAGACTCTTTGGCTTGTTTTCTACTGCATAAAGTGTTTAGGTTCAAAAACAAATTTTATATATCTTTATTTTTCAAAATGAAAAAATAATTTCATTCTGTCCGGAAGACATTAATATTTAACACATGAAGCTAATCATTAGACACAAGACAAATCAAAGCATTAATCTTTTCTAGCAGCACAATGCTCCAGAATCAGGGGGTGGGCATGGTAGTGGTAGGAATCTTTTTTGCTCTAGTGGGTGGCCTCTTTGTGCCAGGTAGACCCATTCTGTGCCCAGCATGGTTAGAGAAACTACTAATTAAAAATGCTAGAAATGTACATATTTTGGGGAAATGGAACTAATAAACTGAATTCCTTTTAGAAAATAAATTGAAATGCAGTATAAATCTATGAGCAAACTGGATTATATCTGTAGGCAAATTTATAGAGTAACTGTACAGATGAACACATACAGTTCCTTTTTTTTCTTTATTATTGTAAGCACTGCCAAATGTAATAAAACTTTCTACCAAACTGTGACCTTCATGTATTAACTTAATTAAAGCAATATTATGGGTACTACTTGAAGTGTTAACCTGTGGGTGGTGGTTATTGAAGTCCATTATCTGTGGAGTCGGTATTAGTGGTCAGCTGTATTAGAAATAAGACTTGCAACCAAGACCCTCCCTTGGGTGCTGTGAGCTCAGCAGGTTAAATCGTCAAAACCTGTCAAAGCTTCTTAAAAGACTGATAGTTTAAGCTCTGTGGAGTTAAAGATAAACCAATCATTCTAGTAAGGAAGGATTGTGACTATTTAGCAGCAAGGCAAAAATTACATTTGGGCAGGGGAAAACAAGGATTTATATCAGTATCTTTATGTATGAATTATTTTATTCGTATATATGTTTGTATACATGCTGTTTAATAAAAACATTCCAATTTTTAATCTGTGGAAAGTGACTTGTGAACATTTTCATTTGTAAAATGAAAAGGGTGTCCCTAGGTCCTTAATTTTTGTTAGTAAGACGTTTATCCTTTTACTGATACTAAAAGTTTAAAAACAAAACACAGTGAAATATTGTCAGTTTACCTTTTGTTTTTGTGTTTTTGAAAGTTCCTGGTGACTTTAAACAGCATAGTTTGAAAAAGAACATTACGTGTTTCCATGTGGTTAGTACCCGATGGTATGAAAAAATACCTAATCATGGATTTAGTTTTCTCTGAACATCTACTGAAGTAGGTTTAGAAGTTCTGTAGTGTTACTGAAAAAGCATACATTTGAAAATACAGCTTACCTTTATAAATATAGTATTTTTGATATTGCCGTGTTTATAAGACTTTGACTTGACTTGTTTCTGTTATAGTCTCACTCATTTAAGACCTCTTCGTGGATGGAAAGATGATCATTTTAAGAAGTACTAATAGCTATCACATTGCATATCTACAGTATACTAGAGAATCAGTGATTATGTAAGGGAAGTATTACTGTCATCGTTTTGAGAAAATTGGGGCTTCAAGGTATAAAATAGGTTGTCAAAGATCATTTAGCTAGGTAAGCAGTGGAGCTGAGGTTCTAATTATGTGTGGTTCCCAAATTGTACTCTTTCCATTGTAGCATATTGCTTCCCATGCTAAGTATATGAAAAAGTCCCTTTCCTCCCCCAAAGAAAGTCAGGTTTATTACCTTGAAGGCCGCTGTTTATTAGTGCCTGTTGTGGGCCAGATGCTATGCTAGTCGTTGAAATTAGAATAGTGACCAGGAGAAACATGATTTTTGCTCTCATGGCACTTAGAGTCTAGCAGTAGAGACAGATATAAAATAAGAAAACATGCAAACAAATAATTACAAATTGTGGTAAGTGTTATGAAGGAAACAGACTAGTTGCTGAGAGAGAATAATGGTGGTGGTCAGGGAAATTCTTTGAAGGGGGTAAAATGTAAGGTGAGACCTGAGAGATGAGAGTCAGCTATTAGCTAGGCAGTCAGCTAGACAGATGGTGCAGTGTGTGCAAAGCCAATCCAGTAGATTGGTTCCTAATCTGTGAATCAGCACTGCTCAGCTTGTGTAGGTCTTCATTTGCTAGCTGTCTCTAGCAACAGCCAGTGCATTGACCCTGGTTGGGACAGCTTCTTTTGGTACTTGCTGCTCCTCTTTTCTCGGTTGTCACAATGGCATCTGCCAATTTGGAGTAGCAAAAGGAGGAGTCCAGGAGGCATCTTCAGGAAGATATAAGGTTGTCTGAGTGCAGTAGTAGATTTATATCTGATACATCAATTTATTTGAGTCAAAGCCTATCCTAAGGAAGAGAGGCTCCAATTCAGATAAATTCTATTATTGCCATCTTCAGTCATGCATCCATTCAATATGTTTATTGCAAAGCACTGTGTAGATACTGGGAAGTGAGGTGTGGTCTGCCAGTGGAAGCTTGTAGGCATGGGACAAAGGGCAGGAACCATGTCTTTCTATGTGGGAGACAGTACAGGTAAAACGGATATAGTATTTTTAAATGTCTTATTTTGTAAACAACTGTTTAGTGCCTTCCAAGTCTTCCTGTGAATTAATCATATATTATTTTAGTTTCCAGATCTATAATGTATTCCCTAAATGGTTGCTGCATATTTTAGTAAAAGGGAATTTATAATTAAATATAGCAAAGTAACTTCAGCGAGCTATTTCAATTAAGTATTACAGATCCCTAGGCTACACTGATGAAACTCAGCAGGGATGGTCTTTGTAGGGGAGAACAGTTTCAAAACTACACAAACCTATTTGTGAAGGGTTTTATGTAATTTTTCCTCTTGATAAGAAATGCTTTCACATATACTTTTTTCTAAATACTTTCTTTTTAAAGAGCAGTTTTAGGTTCATAGCAAAATTGAGAGGAAAGTATAGAGATTTCTAATACACCCCCTGTCTCCACACATGCATGGCCTCTCCATTATCAACATCTACCATCAGAGTGGTGCATATATTGCAAGTGAATGAGCTTACATTGACATATCATAAGTACCCAAAGTCCGTAGTTTACATTAGGGTTCACTCTTGGTGTTGTACATTCTATAGGTTTAGGCAAATGTATAATGACATGTGTCCATCATTACAGCGTGATACAGAGTATTTTCACTGCTCTAAAAACCCTCTGTGCTCTGCCTGTTCATCCCTTGCCATCCCCCCAAACGCTGACAACCACTGGCCTTTTTACTGTCTCCATAGTTTTGCCTTTTCCAGAATGTCATATAATTGGAATCGTACAGTATGTAGTTTTTTCAGATTGGCTTCTTTCATTTAGTAGTATGAAGTTAAGGTTTCTCTATGTCTTTTCATAGCTTGATAGGTCATTTCTTTTTAGTGCTGAATAATAATTCTGTTGTTTAGATTACTACAGTTTATTCATTCATTCGCCTACCGAAGGACATCTCGTTTGCTTTTGGCAATTATGAATAAAGCTGTTATAAACATCTGTGTGTAGGTTTCTGTGTGGACCTGGGAGTGTGATTGCCAGATCATATGGTAAGATCATGTTTAGTTTTGTAACAAATCGGCAAACTATCTTCTGAGGTAGCTGTACCATTTTGCAATTCCAGTGGCAGTGAATGAGAGTCCCTGTTGTTCCACATCCTTATCAGCATTCGATGTTGTCAGTGTTCTGGATTTTGGTCATTCTAATAGGTGTGTGGTGGTATCTTGTTTTAATTAGCATTTTCCTGATATGTGATGTGGAGCATCTTTCCAAGTGCTTATTTGCCATCCGTATATCTTCTTTGGTGAAGTGTCTGTTAAGGTCTTGGGCTCATTTTTTAATTGAGTTGTTTGTTTTCTTATTGGTGAGTTTAAGAGTTCTTTGTATATTTTGGATAATAGTCCTTTAACAGATGTGTCTTTTGCATATATTTTCTTTCAGTCTGTGGCTTGTCTTCTAATTCTCTTGACATTGTCTTTGCAGAGAAGTTTTTAATTTTAATAAAGTCTAGCTTATTCTTTCTTTCATGGACTGTGCCTTTGGTGTTGTTTATCTAAAAAGTTACTGCCATACCCAAGGTCATCTAGGATTTCTCCTTTGTTATCTTCTAGGAGTTTTATAGTTTTGTGTTTCACATTTAGGTCTGTGGACCATTTTGAGCTAATATTTGTAAAGGGTGTAAGGTCTGTGTCTAGATTATAATTTTTTTGCATGTGGATGTTCAGTTATGTCAGCACCATTTGTTGAAAAGGCTATCTTTGCTCCATTGTATTGCTTTTTCTCTTTTGTCAAAGATCAGTTGTCTCTGTTTATGGGGGTATATTTATTGGTCCTCACTTCTATTCCATAGATCTATTTGTCTGTTCTTTTGCTGATTATCACACTGTCTTGCTTACTGTAGCTTTATAGTAAGTCTTGATGTTGAGTGTTAGTATTCCAACTTTGTTCTTCTTCAGTATTGTGTTGGCTATTGTGGTCTTTAGCCTCTCATATAAACTTTAGGTTTGTTGATATTCACAAAATACCTTGGTGGGATTTTGATTGCATTGAATTTATAGATCAAATTGGGAAGAACTGACATCTTGACAATATTGAGTCTATCCGTGGAGATAGAATCTCTCTCCATTTATTTAGTTTTTCTTTGATTTCATCAGAGTTTTGTAATATTCCTCATATAGATCTTGTACATATTTTATTAGACCTGTCCCTAAGTATTTCATTTTTTGGGTGCTAATGTAAATGGTATTGTGTTTCAAATTTCAAATTGCACTTGTTCATTGTTAGTATATAGGAAAACAAATTGACTTTTCTATATTAATCTTGTATCCTGTATTCTTGCTATTAGATGATCATGTCATCTGTGAACAAAGATAGTTTTATATGTTCCTTCCCAATCTTTATACTTATTTCCTTGTCTTATTGCATTGGCTGAGACTTCCAGTATGATGCTGAAAAGCAGTGGTAAGGGAACATCCTTGCCTTGTTCCTGATCTTAATGGGAATGTTTAGAGTTTCTCATCATTAAATATGATGTTAGCTGTAGGTTTTTTCATAGATAGTCTATCAACTTGAGAAAGTCCCCTTTATTTCTAGTTTACTGAGAGCTCTTTATTATGAACAGGTGTTGGATTTTGTCAAATGCTTTTCCTGCTTTTATTGATATGATCATGTGATTTTTCTTTTTTTAGCTTGTTGATATGATGGTTTACATTAATTGATTTTTGAATGTTCAACCAGTCTTGCATGCCTAGGATAAATCCCACTTGGTTGTGGTGTATAATTTTTTAAAATACATTGTTGGATTAAATTTGCTAGTATGTTGTTGAGGATTTTTGCATCTATGTTCATGTTGTTTTGTTTGCATATAGATGTTGAGTGGTTCCAACCATTTGTTGAAAGGACTAAAGGACTGTCTTTTCCCTATTGTATTGCTTTTGTACCTGTGTGGAAAATCAAATAGTGACTTGTATGCTTCTATTTCTGGACTCTCTTTTCTAGTCCATTGATCTGTATCTGTCTGTCCATTTGGTAATACTACATTGTCTTGATTACTATAGATTTATCATCAGTGTTAAAATTGGATTCCTCCAGCTTTATTCTTTTTTATCCAGAATTGTTTTAGCTAGTCTAGTTTCTGTGCTTTCCCAAATAAATTTTAGAATTTTGTCTAATTTACTAAAAATCCTTCTGGAATTTTGATTGTAATTGTATCAGTTTGGGGAGAATTGACTTCTTTACTATGATGAGGCTTTCTGTCCATGCACATGGGAGGTCTCTTATTTTATTTAGGTCTCCTTTGATTTCTTTCATCAGCATTTGTAGTTTTCAGCATGCGGATCTTGTACATATTTTGTTAGATTTTATACCTAAGTATTTCATTTTTTTGTGAGGTTCTTAAAATTTTTTTAAAAAATTTAGGTTTCCAGTGTACGTTGCTCATAGTAGATGCGTGATTAATGTTTACATGTTGATCTTGTAGCTTGTGATTTTGCTAAACTCACTAGTTCTAGGAGGTTTTTGCTAGATCCCTTTGGATTTTTTATGAAGACAGTTATGCTGTGTGTGAACAGTAACAGTTTTATTTCTTCTTTTATGATCTGAATGCCTCATTTCTTTTTCTTTCCCTATTGCACTGGCTGGGAACTCTACGTTATGATTTGGTATAAGAGTGGTGATAGTGCATATTTTCCAATCTAGTGGAAAAGCATTCAGTCGGTCAGTATTAAGTTTGGTGGTGTTAGTTGTAGATTTTTTTTTTTTTTTTTTTTTTTTTTTTTTTGTGGTACATGGGCCTCTCACTGTTGTGGCCTCTTCCGCTGCGGAGCACAGGCTCCGGATGCGCAGGCTCAGTGGCCATGGCTCACGGGCCCAGCCGCTCCGCGGCATGTGGGATCTTCCCGGACCGGGGCACGAACCCGTGTCCCCTGCATCGGCAGGCGGACTCCCAACCACTGTGCCACCAGGGAAGCCTGTTGTAGATTTTTGTAGATGCCCTTTATCAGGGTGAGGAAGATCCTGTCTACTTCTGGTTTTCCAAGAGTTTTTTTTTTTTAATCATGAACGCTTTTTCTGAATCAATTGACATGATTATGTGTATTTTTTTCTTTTGATTGTAATATGATATTTTACATTGAGTGGCTGGTTTTTAAATATTGAACCAATCTTGTGTTTTGGGCATAAACCTTGCTTGATTGTGGTGTATTATTCTTAGAAAAAGAATAAAAAACTGGTAATCAGAACCAGCTACTTCAGATTACTTTAAACCCATTAAAATCACCCTCGAACTATCCTTAGGGAAATCTTTTTCTGATTGTACCAAACAATTATTTGCAACTTGACAGCCAGTGTTCCTCAAGTCTTACCTTTAGATTAGATTTCTTAATATTTTATTACTAGTTTTTTCATCACTGGTATGAGGGATCTTGGTCTGCAGTTTTCTCTTTGTGTATTCTCTTTGGTATCAGGATAATGCTGGCTTTATAAAATGAACTGGGAAATGTTCCTTCTCATTTTTCTTCCTGGATGAGCGTGTATAGAATTGGTTTCATTTCTTTAAATATTTGGTAGAATTTTCCGGTGAAATCAACTGAGCCTGGAGATTTCTTATTCAGAAGATTTTAAACTATGAATTTGATTTCTTCAATAGTTATAGGATTATTCAGGTATCTGTTTCACGTTGAGTGTGTTTTCTTAGTATGTTGTTTTCAAGGAATTGGTTTATTTCACCTGAGTTGTCCAGTTTATGTGCATGGAGTTCTTGGAATTTCTGTATTATCCTTTTTTTTTTTTTTTTTTTTGCGGTACGCGGACCTCTCACTGCTGTGGCCCCTCCTGTTGTGGAGCACAGGCTCCAGACCCGCAGGCTCAGAGGCCATGGCTCATGGGCCTAGCCGCTCCGCGGCATGTGGGGATCTTCCCGGACCGGGGCACGAACCCGTGTCGCCTGCATTGGCAGGTGGACTCTCAACCACTGCGCCACCAGGGAAGCCCTGTATTATCCTTTTGATGTCTGTGTAGTTAGTAGTGATCATCTGTCTTTCATTTCTGATATTGATAGACTTGTACGTTCTCTTTTCTTTTTGTTAGTCTTGCTTGAGGTTTATCAATTTTATTGATATTTTTGAACTAGCTTTATGTTTGATTTTTTCCTATTGTGTTTCTCCTTTCAATTTCATTGATATCTGTTCTTTACTATTTTCTTCTTACTATTTGCTTCAGGTTTTTTTTCCCTCTTCTGCTTCTCATTTGTTAAGGTGGGAGCTTAGATGACTTATTTGAGATATATTTTAGTATATAACATTTAATGCTGTAATTTCCTCTGTAAGCACTGCTTTAGGTACATCTAATAATTTTTGATATATTGTATTTTCACTTTTGTTCAAAATATTCTCTAATTTTCCTGTTTTATTCATGAGTTATTTATAATTGTTTAATTTCCAAGTGTTTGGAGATTTTTCTGTTATCTGTTACTGATTTCCAGTTTAATTTCTTTATGGCCAGAGAACACATTTGTTTGTTTTGTTTCTTTTCAGTGTGTTAAGGTTTGTTTCATGATGTAAGTATGGTTTATCTTGGTGACTGTTTCCTGTGTACTTGAAAAGATTGTTTCATCTTCTGTTGTTGGATGCAGTAGTGTATAAATGGCAATTGGATACACATGATTGATAGTATTGTGCAGTTTCTCTCTATTCATGCTAATTTTCTACTACTAGTTTGTTATTGAGAGGAGCGCGTTAGAATCTCCAACAACAATTGGATGTTTGTTTCTCCAGCACTGTTTTTAGGTACCTACATATTAAGAATTATTATATCTTTTTGTCAGATTCACCCTTGTTATCATGTAATAGTCTTCTTAATCGCTTGTAACTTTCTTTGCTCTGAAGTCTGCTTTGTCTGATACTAATACCAGCATTCCAGCCTTTTTCGTTGAATGTTGCATGGTATTTTTTTCCCCACTATCTTGCATTTTTTTTTTTTTTTTTTTTTTTTTTTTTTTTTTTGCTTTACGCGGGCCTCTCACTGTTGTGGCCTCTCCCGTTGCGGAGCACAGGCTCCAGACGCGCAGGCTCAGCGGCCATGGCTCACAGGCCCAGCCGCTCTGCGGCATGTGGGATCTTCCCGGACCGGGGCATGAACCCGCGTCCCCTGCATCGGCAGGCGGACTCTCAACCGCTGCGCCACCAGGGAAGCCCTATCTTGCTTTTAAACTACCTATATCGTTATATTTAAAATGAATTTCTTGCAGGCAGCATATAGTTTGGTCATATTAAAGAAACCATTTGACTGTATCTTTTAATTTGTGTATTGAGACCCTTATGATTAATTATTGATATGTTTGGGTCTCAGGCTGCCATTTTATTATTTCCTGTTTTTCCATCTAGTTTTTGTTCCTTTTACCCATTTTGTGTCATCTTTTGGGTTATTTGAACCTTTTTTAGTATTCCTTTTTAGTTCATCTGTTGTGTTTCTGACTATATCTTGTTTAGTTTTTTTTTTAATGGTTACTCTATGGATTACAATATACATTCTTTTTTCCTATTTATTTATTTACTTATTTGGCTGCTTTGGGTCTTCATTGCTGTGCATGGGATTTCTCTAGTTATGGCAAGTGGGGGCTTGTCTTTGTTGTGGTGCGTGGGCTTCTCACTGTGGTGGCTTCTTGTTGCAGAGCACGGGCTCTAGGCGTGTGGGCTTCAGTAGTTGCAGCATGTGGGCTCAGTAGTTGTGGCTCGCGGGCTCTAGAGCACAGGCTCAGTTGTTGTGGCGCATGGGCTTAGTTGCTCCATGGCATGTGGGACCTTCCTGGACCAGGGATTGAACCCATGTCCCCTGTATTGGCAGGCGGATTCTTAACCACTGTGCCACCAGGGAAGCCCTTGGCAGACGGATTCTTAACCACTGCACCACCAGGGTTTTCATAATCTATTTAGAATCCATATTTTCCCACTTCAGTTGGAATGTAGAAATCTTTCTACTGTATAGGTATCTTTATTCTTTCCCTTTAATGTTATGGTGTTCTTATGTATTTTATCTACGTACATTGAAAACTGCGTCAGACATTGTTAAGATTTTTATTTTCAATAGTCAAACATGGGCTTCCCTAGTGTTGCAGTGGTTGAGAATCTGCCTGCCAATGCAGGCGACATGGGTTCGAGCCTTGGTCTGGGAAGATTCCATGTGCCGCGGAGCAACTGGGCCCGTGAGCCACAACTACTGAGCCTGCGCATCTAGAGCCTGTACTCTGCAACAAGAGAGGCCGCGATAGTGAGAGGCCTGCGCACTGCGATGAAGAGTGGCCCCCGCTCGCCGCAGCTAGAGAAAGCCCTTGCACAGAAACGAGGACCCGACATAGCCATAAATAAATAAATAAATTTTAAAAAAGATATGTTTTTAGCAAAAATTAAAAAAAAATAGTCAAACATATTTTAAAGAACCAAGAGGGGGAAATTATTTATTATGTTCACCCAGATATTTACCATTTCTGTTGCTAATCCTTCACTCCTGATGTTCCAAGTTTCTAACGTCATTTCCTTTCTGTTTGAAGAACTTCCTTTAGCACTTTTTTTTTTTCCTTTAGCACTTCTTATAGAGCTGATTTGCTGGCAGTTAATTCTCTTAGCTTTCCTTCATCTGAGAATGTCTTTATTTCACCTTCATTCTGATATTGTTTTGCATATAGAATTTTGGGTTGACACTTCTTTCTTTCTAGCAGTTAAAAAATATTGAATACTTCTTTCTGGTCTTTCTAGCTTCTGAGTTCTCCTATAGTTAATGTGTTGTTTTTCTTTGCTTTCAGAATTTTTTCTTTGTCTTTAGCTTTCAGTGGTTTGATTATATGTGTTTGGTCATCAGTTTCTGTTGTTATCCTGTTTGGGATTCTTTGAGGTTCCTGAATCAGTAGGTTTATGTCTTTAACAAAGTTAGGGAATTTTCAGCCATTATTTCTTAAAAATATTTTCTCAGCACCATGCTATTTTTTTCTTCTTTTTCTCTGGTAACATGTATATTAGACCTTTTGTGATTGTTCCATAGTTCCTTGAAGCTTTGTTAATTTTTTCCAATCTCTGTTCTTTCTGACTCAGATTGGATAATTTCTTTTAATTTACCTTCAAGTCTGTTGATTCTTTCCTCTGCTATTGAGCCCATCCATTAAGTTTAAAAAAAAAAATTGGTTGTATATTTCAGTTCTAAAGTTTTTCATGGATTTCTTTTTAGAAATTCTGTTTTCTGATACTTTCTAGTTTTTCATTTGTTCTGAGAGTGTTCACAGTTGCTTGCTGGAATATTTTTGTAATAGCTTCCTTAAAGTCTTTGTCAGATAATTGTGACAATTTTGTCATCTTGGCCTTGGTGTCTGTTGATTTTTTCCTACAAGAGTTAAGATTTACCTGGTTCTTGGTGTGCATAGTAATTTTGGATTATAGTTTGAATATTACGAGACTGTGAATGTTGCTTAAATCCTTTGGAGAATGTTGATATTTTTGTTTTAGCAGCAGTTGACATGGTTGGCTTCAGAGTGCATGTTCTTATCCTTTTTCTGTGTGCTGTGGGTTTGTAATGCTCTTCATACTGTCTCACATGTATATAACCCACTGGTCAGTCTGAGATATGTGGTCTCTTTGTTCAGTTTTTAAATTCTTTGGTCTGCTTACTAGGATCATATCTATACATGCCCAACCTAAGAATGAGCCCAGGAGTTCGTAAACAACTTTATTGAGTCACTTTTCCATGCTAGCTTCTCCTATTATCTCCTCTTATTCCTTTGGCCTTCCCTTTTCTTTCCTCCTGCTTTAAAAGGCCGGGAATTTAGTTACCTTGCACTGCTGCACACACTGTGTCCGTGGCCAGGGATGGAGAATACGGAGGGACCTAAAGAAAACTGTTTGTTTACTCACAATGCTGCTGACACCAAATGTGTAGGATTTTTTCTCATACTAACAACCAGTTTTCCAACTCTCTGGACACCAGCTGGGTGTCCTACAATTTAATTCAATTCTTACACTAACTACCTGCCGTTAGCTCAGATTCCATGGGTTAAAGGGTCAGATCCACAGACTGCCCTCATTTCAGATGCTGGTCTCAAGTGCTAGGTTGTCATCTGTACTTTTCACCAACCAGCTGTAAATCAGGGGTTTCCGTAACCCCCTCCTCAGTTTATAATGACCCACAAAACTCAGGCAAACACTTTACTTAATATTTACTGGTTTACTGTAAATGATATTATAAAAGATACAAAGGAACAGCTAATTGAAGAGGTATATAGGGCAAGGTCTGCAAGGGTCCTGAGCGCAGGAACTCTGTCCCGTGGAGTTGGGCTGTGCCCCCTTTCTGGCATGTAGAAGTGCTCAGCAACCCAGAGCTCTCCAAACCCTGTTGGGTAGAGCTTTCCTGGAGTCTCCATCATGTAGGCATGATTGGTGAAGTCTTTGATCATCAGCGATTAACTCAACCTCTATCCCCTCCCCTCTCTCCTGAGTTCAGGGGATGGAACTGAAAGTTCCAACCCTCTAATGGAGTCTTGGTTGTTCTGGTGACCAGCCCCCATCCTGCAGCTATCTAGGGGCTTCCAGCCACCAGGCATCTCATTAGCATACAAAAAGACGCTCTTAGCACTCCGGAGATTCCAAGGGTCTTAGAAGCTCTTGTCAGGAACTGGGGTCAAAGACCAAATATTAGAACAAAAGATGCTCCTAGCACCCCTATCATCAGGAAATGACAAGCATTTTAGGAGCTTGTGTCAGGAACTGGTGGCAGAGACCAAATGCATATGTGTTCTTACTTGACAAAGAGAGAAAGCAGGGGAAATTTACCCATCCTCTTGGGACCACAGTTTCATTGATTAGAGAAGATTGTTCCCTCTATGACTGTTTTGGCTCCTGTAGGCCCCCATTTTTACCATCGCTACTGCAACCATGGAATTACTTGGGAGCTGGGACACAAAGGAATGGAGCTAAAAAACCAAAAAAACCCTGGGAGATTTCTGTAGTGTTCTAAGTCTTAGGAGCTCCCTTTTCTGCTTCTGGAGTCAGAAATACAGGGCTTCTCTGTCAGCACCCCATTGCCTAGTGGGTATCAGATTGTTGATCACACAGAGGGATCATGGAGGAGATGAAAATGTCAAACTCACCACTGGTTCATGGTAGTTTGAATTCTGTTCTTCCTCCATCTGCCTGCTGCTACGTGCTTTTCAGAGTTCACAAATAGTTGATTAATGTATTCTGTTCAGATTTCATAGCTGCATTCAGTGGGACAAACAGAATGGAATATGCTTATTCCATTTTACCTGAAATTAGAATGACCAGTGGTGTTTTGTTTTTGTTTTTGTTTTCCGGTACCCGGGCCTCTCACTGCTGTGGCCTCTCCCATTGCGGAGCACAGGCTCCGGACGCGCAGGCTCAGCGGCCATGGCTCACGGGCCCAGCCGCTCCGCGGCATGTGGGATCTTCCCGGACCGGGGCACAAACCCGTGTCCCCTGCATCAGCAGGCAGACTCTCAACCATTGCGCCACCAGGGAAGCCCCCGCAGTGGTGTTTTTAAAAAATTAAAGTGTGAGAAGGATTTTGATATATCCGAATGGGTTTTTGTATCCTATATGTTATGTTGTATATCCTATATTATGGAAAAAGTTTGGTTAGGTAATATCAGAGGAAAAGAAAGGTTTTCATCGTCAACAGCACTACTTGTTAAGCTTCGTGTGAGAGTCTTGGGAGAGAAAAGAGAATGTTTGCAGCTAGTTGCTTGGAGTGACCCAATTGCAGCAGTGTATATTAAGCTGCTGTTTACGACGGAATGTAGCATTCCTCACATGATCCATTATCTTCTTTTCATGGGAGGTAAACATTGAGAACCACTGACTTCCTGGTTAAAGCCCAAACTCTGTGTCATTCAAGATTCCCTTCAAGCTGGTTTTCCTTATAGTTGATCATTCTCTTCCGTCATCCTCTCCTATTAAAGCCTCCTTATCCACCTTGGTTTCAGGCCCTTTCACTGATTTCTAAATAGGCTGGGGCCTTTTACATTCCATGATTTCTCTGTTGGTAGTTCCCTTCTCACTTTTTTCCATTGATTAGAAATCCAGTTTTATACTTTAATAACTGATTCTTCATGAAACCACATTCTGCATTAGCACTTTATACATACTCTTGTTTATTTTCATTGCAGTTGGTATAGAAGTCTGTCTTTTTCACGAGACTGAACTCCTAGAGGGGAGGGGACTGTGATTTATCATCTCTTTATACCCTGCTGTAGCAGAGCACCTGTGATTGATGTTGGAATGAGTCAGGGAAGTGTTCAGGGTTTACTTAATGGTAAAGGGGTATGGTGGGTGGAACATAGAATTGCTGAATTAGAAAGGAGATTGGAAAGCGGGGACCAGTACTGTATAAATGGAATTAGGAGCTAATGTTGTGGGAAAAATGTTTTATTAATTTGAGTTTTGGAAATAATACTCAGAAACTCATTTTCCTGGTCTTTTTTTTTTTTTTTTTTTTTTCTCTCTCCCCCTTCAAGGGACTGTCTGTTTTTCCTGGTCTTTTAATTATATACAGTTTTTCTTTTGGTGGGACAGCTTTTCCCGTAGTTCTTTCTGTCCAGAGAGCCAGCTGCCACAAGGTTTTTCTACCTTGTGTTCTCCAGATGTTCCTTTTAATTTGAATACATTTATTTACTCTTTCATACAAAAGGGGCATGCCGATAGCTGCACCAAGTGTTCTTTCCTAAGCCAGCCAGACATTTGGATTTGGAGAAAAGTTATATTTTGAAATAAAAGGCAAGTAACTTGCAGCCTTATTAAATCATTAATTTTTTTTCCTTGCCCTTTGCTCCTGCCAGGTTGGGTACCTTTTCACCTGTCTTTACAGCATCCTGTCACATATCTTTTCCAAGAGTAAAGACCTAATTCATCCTAAAATCTCTGTGAGATGAAATGAGCCTTTCTACAAGCTAGCGTCTGTACCCTAGTACTGTTACTGAAAACGCGAGTCTGTGTGCCCCAGGCACAGAGAGGCCAAACCATACCAAAACATCGGAGTTTGGAGCAGAGAAATGTATGTTGCAGGGCCATGCAAGGAGATCGGTGGCTCGTGCCTTAAAAGCCCCAAACTCCCCAAAAGTTTTCAGCAAAGCCCTTTTATAGGAAAGGTGAGGGACGGTGTGGTTAGTTGTTGCAGACTTCTTGGTGTCAGATCCTTTGTTCTTGAGGTCAGGCCATGGTCAGGTAACGATGTTCCTGTAAATCTCCACCAAACAAATGTTACTCTCTGTTCTGACAAGAAATGGGCAAGGTCCCAAGGCACAACTTTCACCCTCCGAGGTCCAGGTCGTGCCTAAGAGGAGGGGATCCGTGCAGGGGCCCGTTACCCTGCCCCGGCTTGGAATAAGGAGAAATCAAAATTGTTTTTGGAGCTCCTTCAAAGTACTCATCCAGTCGTCTGGTAAAGAAGAGTGTTCTTTTTTGGGAGTTGGTGAGAAGGAAGAGTATTTATTTTTAGAGAGAAAATAAAAACATTTCCCAGATTTTTTGATGGCTTCACGTATCTTCTCCCTGCTTATTGAGAATGACTGTGCTAGTGAAAACTTTTTTAAGCTCCTTAACTGCTTTTGGTGATCGCTGCTTCATGTAAGGGAGCTAACTGTAGAGTACCAGGAATTTTCAGAAAGAAGAGCATTGGGATGGTTGATTTTGCTATTTTAGTATTCATCTGAAGCTCTTTGGTGAGAAACCAACCAAAATCATACACTGTAAATCAAGGGTTTTCATGTCCTTTGTGAACCCAGCAGCAATATTGGATAATTTGGGAAATGGAATCTGAGGTTAGAAAGCCAGAGTTTGGAGTTTCCTAGGAATGCCCAGATATCTGCTAGAATGGATGCTATGAAAAAGATACCCAACATTAAGATGCATGAATAGAGGAATGGTAATGTGTGTTACCTGTAGCCAGGTTGCATTTGTGGCTGTAGTAGTTTAGGAACTGTATGATCATGTTCACATACCTATTTTTATTCCAAATTAGATTCTCTGTAAGGATTTGTTGATATTTTTTCATGACAGTCTTGAAAATACTTTTAACTGTTTCATTTTGGAAAACTATATTGATCATAATTTTTAATTTTTCAATTAAAATATACATGCTGTGTTTTCTGTGGTAAAAAAATTACAAAATTTTAAAGTTCCTGACTTCTAATTCAGGCTGGTCGGATGAGTCAGACTTCATCTTCCTGTCCCAAATTCCCAGGGAAGAGAAACGGTTAAAAAGAAAAATCCAAAAGAAAAATAACAAACCAGAATTTTGGTAAAACAGAGTGGAGAGTATAGTGCTGGAAATGATGAGGAATTTCTAAAAGATAGCAGATGGGATCATTCAATAGAAAACCTCAGTCTATAACATAGACAGGAGAGGATGTCTGTAAAAGAAGGGAGCAGCTCCAGAAGAGAAAGATCCAGAGCAGGAAGGGGGGCCTGGGGCAATTGACAGGATGTCTGGTTAGGAAACATCATTATGATCATCCAGCTGGGTGATTCCTCCATGCTAAGGGTCCATCAGCAGGGAAATGGTTGGCAAACTGGTAGGGCCATATCTTGGAATTCTTTAGTAGTTAAAAAATAATGAGGTAGATCTCTGCATATTGACAGAACATCTCTAAGACATATTAAAGATCGAAAAAGAACTTGTAAAATGACATATATGATATGAAAATACTATTAATGTTTAAAAAAACCCACACTAAAAATATTTTATATTTTTATAGTTACATACATCATATAAAAGCACAGACCAGGGGTTCTCAACTGTGACACTATTGGCGTTTTGGATTAAGTAATTCTTTTTTATAGGTGGGTGTCTTGCTCATTATAGAATGTTTTGAAGTCTTTCTGTCCTCTACCCATTAGACCCCAGTAGCATCCCTCCATCCTATAGTTGTGACAAGCAAAACTGTCTCCAGACATTGCCAACTGGGTGCTGCAGAACAAAGTTGCTCCCTGTTGAGATCCCCCGGTATAGACAAAGGTCTAAGAATGCACACTCACTTGAGAAGTGATTACTGGAGAGAGAAAATGTAATGGGGATGGAGGGATGGTCAGTAGAGTTGTCAGCTTTATTTTGAACAATTACAATGTTTTGGTATTATGTGTAATTAAAAAAAAGAAAGAAACCAAAAATTACCTTTGCTTCTTTATAAGAGCTCTCCTGTGTCAAATTTAAAAATGGTCGGGGTCAAAAGAAGAAATACAAATAGCTCATAAACATGAAAATATTCCCAAAGGCACTAATAATTAGAGAAATGCAAATTAAAAAACTAGTAAGGAAT
This sequence comes from Physeter macrocephalus, assembly GCF_002837175.3. Classification (NCBI taxonomy): domain Eukaryota; kingdom Metazoa; phylum Chordata; class Mammalia; order Artiodactyla; family Physeteridae; genus Physeter; species Physeter macrocephalus. The sequence continues at coordinate 70,903,955 of NC_041226.1, forward strand.
CATTTTTCATTAGATATAAAATTAGACATGTTCATTGATGGTGTGGTGTGGGGAAATTCATCTCTGCTAGACGTGTTAATAGACATAAGCTTTTAAGCATGTAGTTTATAGCCTTTATACTTCCAAATATTTTTCTCACAGAAATATATACATGCATACAGATTGACATGTTCAGGGAATCTTATTGCAGCTTGTAACATCTGCAAATTGGAAGCAATATACATTATTGGAGTGAAGGTTAAATATGTTATGGTTTACCCAGGTTACCAGGAATGTTATGTAGCAGTTAAGCAAGTTTCAAGAATAATATGTAGTGTAATACAGTTTATGGGAAGAAAATCTTAAGCACACTACAAAACCATACACTGTTTTTTTTTTTTAAAATAAATTTATTTATTTGGCTGCATTGGGCCTTCGTTGCTGCGCGCGGGCTTTCTCTAGTTGCGGCTAGCGGGGGCTACTCTTCCTTGTGGTGCGTGGGCTTCTCATTGCAGTGGCTTCTCTTGTTGCGGAGCACGGGCTCTAGGCGGGCGGCCTTCAGTAGTTGTGGCACGTGGGCTCAGCAGTTGTGGCTCGTGGGCTGTAGAGCGCAGGCTCAGTAGTTGTGGCTCACGGGCTTAGTTGCTCCGCGGCATGTGGGATCTTCCCTGACCAGGGCTCCAACCCGTGTCCCCTGCATTGGCAGGCGGATTCTTAACCACTGTGCCACCAGGGAAGTCCCTAAAACTGTACACTTTTATGTCTACTAGGCATATGAAAATATTTAGGTTAGTCTGAAAAGATGCATACAAAACTTATGATAATTTCTTTTAGGGTAGGAAGTGGGACTGGGAGGCCTTTAAGGGGGTGAGAAGTAGTGGTTATCTGTATTGCTTAAACTTAAATTTTCTATCAAGCTAGTGTATATTCTTACATTACTTGGGTAATTAAAATAAAAAACAACATCTAGATGACTCACTTTTATGTGTAGCATTATCAATTAGTGGCACATAATGAGCAATGGTAGTGCTGCCCAGGCTCTAGTAGTTTTCAGTATCTCATGACATTGGTGGCTATTTGTATTTAAATTATTAGAACTGACATTTAACTATTCATATGGTTTGGAAACACTGTTTTAAAAAAATACACTGATTACAGTGGAAATATTTCTTAATCCTATTCTAGAATCTCACTGCCATTGTTTCAGAAATCTGTATTCAGAAATACATAACTGTATTTAAGCCTTCATAACTAGAGCCTTGAGTGAATGTGTGATAGCTTTTCTTTACTAAGTAGAAAATGATTACAAGCTAGAGCTGCGCCCATACTCTCATTATTGGTATTTGTTTTGGGTTCTTTTTTTCTTCCCTTGTTACAGTTTTTCTTAAGTGCTTAAGTGGTATCATACACACACACACACACACACACACACACACATACACATATAACTATATAGCTAATTTCTGAAACTGTTTTATAACAACTGCTTGTCAGTGATAGTCTGGAAATTGTGATGAATCTATATAGTTTTTTTTAAAATTGTAAAATTACGTAACATAGAATTTACCACTTTACTGATTTTTACTTGTACAGTTCAGTGGCATTAAGTACATTTACAGTGTTGTGCAGCCATCACCACCATCCATCTCCAGAACTTTTTCCATTGAATCTCTGTAAATTTTATAGGATCTCTTTCTAGATTGTCTTTTGTTTTCATGGCCATGTGTTTGCCTGCTGCCAGTGGTTTTGTTTTCATCCTAGGGCCTTCTAGTCATGTTTGTGAGCCTAGGCATACACACTCGCGTCTGTTAGGTATTTCTCTGAGGGGATCTCTCTGAAAAGTTATATCAGTCTGCAGTCAGAAAGGTTTATTGAATACCTTGTGTGTGTACTGTGCTTTACCAACAGTTATAGAGAAAATAAAGTAAAATATTCTTGCATTCCCCAACATTTCCTAGCATTATGATTAAACCACATGAAAGACTAGTCTTCGGTTTTTCTTTCTTTTCTTGCTTCGAATTTGCTGTTCAACCCAGGGAATTCTGGCTTCTGTTTCTGTTATTCTACTAAGTTGGTCCCCAAAGTTGCCAGAGATCTGGTTCATTAGATCCAATAGCTAAATCCCCACCTTCTTTGGTCTATAGCAAAGTGCTTTCTGTGCTTTCTGTCTATAGCACACAGCACTGGTGACTGTCTCTTCTGTTTTGATGCTTATTACTTCCTTACCATTTTCTAGTCCCTTTCGGGCCTCTATGCATTTGATACAGTGTGTACTGCTAGAGTGCCCTTCTCAGTTGACTTCTATCTTAGGAATCTTCTTTGTCAGGTGAATCCTAACTTTCTCTTTATTGGTTAGAGTCATTAATCAAACATTAATAGCATGTAACACTGTGCTGTGTGCCAGGAGTGTCTCATGTAGACCTCACAGCACAGTGGATTTAAAATTTTTATATGAAACTTCCTGATTTTTATTTAACAGTTTTATTGAGTTATAGTTTGCATATTGAGTTGTAGTGTCTTTCGAGTTGTGCAGTGCTCACCACTGTTCAGTTTTAGAACATGGCCGTCACCCAGAAAGATGTCCTGTGTCCCTCTGCAGTCACTCTTGTTCCCACCTTCGCCTAGGTAGCCACTGATCTGCTTTCTGTCTATAGTTTTGCATTTTCTAAAAATTTAAATACATGGAATTATATAATATTTGGTCTTTTGTGCCTGGCTTCTTTCACTTAGAATAATGTTTTTGAGATTGATTTATGTTGTTGCATGTATCAGTTTGTTGCCTTTTTTTGGCTGAGTAATATTCTATTATATGAATAGAACACATTTTGTTTGTCCGTTTACCAGCTGCTGGGCGTTTGGGTTGTTTCCAGTTTTTGATTACTATGAATAAGGCTGTTATGAACAATTGTGTATATGTCTTTGTATGGACATATATTATCATTTCTCTTGGGTATATACTTAGGAGTGGAATTGCCTCGTCATTTGATAACTGTACTGAACTTTTTAGGTACTAACAGGCTGTTTCCCAAAGCAGTTGTACCATTTTACATTCCCACTGGCAGCGTATGAGGGTTCAAATTTCTCTTCATTCTCACCAATGCTTGTCAGATATATCTGTCTTTTTGATTACAGACATCCTGGCAGGTGGGAAGTGGTATCACATTGTGATTAATGGTGTCTTTGAAGAACAAAAGTTTTAAATTTTAATTAACTCTAATTTATCAAATTTTTTCTTTTATGGATCAGTCTTCAGGAGACTGACGTCTATGGAGTATATCTCTTGAGCTTCCTTGACCTCTGCCTCGGGTTAGCTATTTGAAGACATGAGCAGCAGATCAGGCTGTTTATCCCACCTCCACTTCCGTGCCTTGCTGCAGTTCTCGCGGTGGCCACAACCTTCTAGGGCGGTAGTAACTGTTGGGTCACCCATGCTCCCCAGCTCTCTGTGTTCTTCCCACTCTGAGCCCCTTCAGGACCATGGTGGCCATGGCTTCCCACTGTTGTTAGTCCCTGGAAACCTTGCCATCCTCTGTTGGTCCTTTAACTCTGCTCATGTCTTTGTTATTTTCAGTCAAACATGTTTGAATGTGCCACTTTATCCCTGGTGAATTCTGACTGACATACTAATTTGGACTGAAAAACATTTCTAAGGGAGGGGTTGGAAAACCATGGGCCATGGGCTAAATCTGGCCCAGTGCATGTTTCTGTAAATAAAGCTTTATTGAAACACAGCCATGGCCATTTGGTTTTGTATTGTCTATGGCTGTTTTTGTGCTACAAAGGCAGAGTTGAGTGGTTTTGAAAGAGACTGTGTTCTACAAAACTGAAAATATTTACAGTGTGGCCCTTTAAAGAGAAAGTTTTCTGATCCTAGTTCTAATGCATGTAAGGTAGCTCTCAGAATCTCCAGAAGGGCCAAAAGATATGGATAACCCAGGGAGGCAAAATGAGTCTGTTACAGAACAAACCCCACTTCCACTACTGACCATTGCTGGCAATTGTGATGTTCTGGGATCGACCCAGAAGTTCTTCTAGAGCTGTCCTAGAAGAACTGACACACCTTTAGTTCCATGTTTGTCAATGAGATGTTATCTGCCTGCAGGGGTCCTGCCTCACATTGCTCTCACTTCTTTGAGTATGCCTGACTGGTGGAACCGAGGTCACATATATGTGCCCTGACTGCCAAGAAGTCCGGGAAATGTTCTTTTTTGCTTTCTGCCCTTGATAGTGGAGGGAAGCAAGATGGAAAGGAGTGTTGCAATATCATTTAGTGAGCTCACCGGCAGCATTTGCCATGACAAATACCAGCCAATATCAATTATTTTTCTTTTTTTAACTTTCCAAGTTATGACATTTATTCTTATTTTCTTCTCCTCACTGCCCACAAACCAAACACAAATAAACAACAACAAAAAACCCTAAAAGAGTTATGTGTCAGGGAAGTACCCCATGTCATAGAAGATGGCAAGGGTTAAGTCTGTCACAGCTCCATCGATGCCAAAAGAGGACAGCAGGACTTCATCGATCGAAGGAAGACAGTTTACTGCTCTCAACAAAGCTAATAGTAGGAGCACCAGCACAGTAGCATCGTGAGTCCCACAAGGGAGATGTGATTGGTTCATCTATAGCAGCAACAAATACGGTGGGTGTGTCACAGTTAAGGAACACGGGGCTGTCAAGAACTGTGAAGGGTCTGAAACTTTACTTGTAAGCGAACAAGTTAGCCTCTCACGGTTTCATGGGTGCTGGTAGAAGATACGAGACTGCTGGGTCAGCGATGAAGGACAGTTTATTACTCACAGCCGTAGCAAGATCAGAGTGTCAGCATTAAAAAAAAATTTTATTGGAACATAGTTGATTTACAGTGTTGTGTTAGGTTCAGGTGTACAGCAAGGTGAATCAGTTATACATATACAGATATCCACTCTTTTTTTAGATTCTTTTCCCATATAGGCCATTACAGAGTATTGAGTAGAGTTCCCTGTACTATACAGTAGGTCCTTATTAGTTATCTATTTTATATGTAGTAGTGTGGATATGTCAATCCCAATCTCCCAATGTATCCCTCCCCCCAGAGTATCAGCAACTTTACCCAGATTCCCCAAGTCCCAGTTCCCACAGGTGATATGAAGAGGGTCACGTGATACCTGCACGTACAGTGGTTTGCACCATAGGACAAGAACCCTGAGCTTTAGGGTTCTTCTTTTTCTAACGGGCTCTTAGCACCCCTGCCTTTTGCTCCAGAGTGAGACACTACCCTGCTCTTCTAGGGCTGTTGGCTCTACGGACACTTTTGCAAATAGAGTTTGGAAAAAAAGGCAGTTAGTGCCTTGCTCACATGATGTGAGCACAGAATTTTTGCTAGCTAGGGCCAAGGATTCAGCACCTTTCTGGAGCAAAGTAGCAAACAAACTAGTGCCCCTCCCTCAGGAAGCGAGTATATAATAGTCACACTATGGTTGCTTTTCTGTCTTAGTTGCCAACGTGACTAGTTACAGAAACAGCTCAGGATCAAGGGATGGTTTAGACTTTGCTGTTTGGAGCACTCAGCAAGGGTGCTCGGGCCCTGTGGTGAACTGTCTCGGCCCAAAGTGCAAAACTACCAGTTATTTCCCTCTCTGATTCTCAGGTTGACATGCCGTGTTCTAGTGCAGTTACTACTTGCATTTCACTAATCTGCTTCGTCTCATTAATAAGAATTGAGTCAGTTTTTGTGGTAGCGATTATATTAGCATGTTATTACAAGTAATAGATATTGATGTTACGCAATACAGTGGTTCAAATAGGGTGACTTTCAAATGTTCTCTTATATAACATCTGGACATTTTAGGTTAGGGAGGCCAGTCTATTTCAAAGGACATCCTGGGACTCTGGTTCCTGGTGTTTTGTTGCTCTGCCATCGCCTAGGGTAGTGGTCCCTAACCTTTTTGGCACCAGGGACCGGTTTTGTGGAAGATAGTTTTTCCATGGACTGGGGTTGAGGGGGATGGTTTGGGGATGATTCAAGTGCATTACATTTATTGTGCACTTTATTATTGTTACGTTGTACTATATAATGAGATAATTATACAGCTCACCAGAATGCTGACAGGAGGCGGAGCTCAGGCGGTAATGCGAGCGAGCGATGGGGAGCGGCTGTAAATACAGATGAAGCTTCGCTAGCTTGCCCGCTGCTCACCTCCTGCTGTGCGGCCTGAGGGTTGGGACCCTCGCCCTAGGGCATGGGTGGTCAAACTTTCCCTCTAAAGGCCCAATAGTAAATTAGGTTTTGTGGACTGTACTATTCAACTCTACCATTGTAGCACAAAAGAAGCCATGGGCAATAAGTAAATGAATAAGTATGGCTGTGTTCCAATAAAATTTCATGTACAAAAACAGACACTGGGCTGGATTTGGCCTTCACTATAGTTTGCTGTCCCCTGCCCTAGGGATTACCTTAGTTTGCATAGTTGAATTTGGTTGCTGCAATATTTATGTTCCAGGTCAAGGGAAAGAACATGGTCAAAATTTAGAGAAATATGCTTGTGTTTAAGTTGTAGATGATTTGGAAGTTGTACATTTCACTTTCTGATCCCAATGACATGAACTTATAACACAGGAGTGTCTGATAAATTTGATCCTACCCCTGCTGCTTTCTCTGCAGTTGTGGCTCGAGAATTTCTGTAGAGAAGAGCTTCAGGCAGCACAGGGCTTGGGGAGTGGGGGCTTTGGGAGCTTGTCTTGGAGTACATAACAGGCTTGCTTGCTTTCCTTCCATCTCTTTTTTTCTGTCTTTCCTGTCTTTCTTTCTGTCTTTTGCCTTCCTCCCTCCCTTCCCCTTTCCTTCTTTTCTTTCTCTTTTTCCCCCCTTTTTAAGTACTAGTTTGTATTTATTGTGTGTATGTTGGGGAGAGATGGGCTCTATCCCTCCCCCCCATCTGTTGCCTCCCAGTATCTCTTGGCTCTGCCACTGCTCGCTTGTCAGAAATACTGGAAATGATTTCATCTCTCGGGTGTTTTTAGCTCCTTAGTTTCCGTAGATTCCTTCCCAAAGACATTTGTTCAAGTTTTTCCTAAGCTAAAACCACACTCCAAACCCTTTCTCAGCTATCACTCTGCCTCTCCTCAACTCTACAACCCATCGTACCAACACCCTTGCCCCTGCCCTTCCACATGTACCTCAGTTTCTTCCCAGCTGTAGCCCACAATCCATTTCACTGTGGTCTCAGCTCATCAGCATTGCTTTTGCTAAGGTTTTCCTCTCATACTTGGCATCTCATTCCCCCTTCTCCATCCCTTCTGACTCTCCCTTGATGATTCTACCAGGGGTCAGTGGTAGGAGAATATGGTTCTAGTCATGCTGCTCTGCCTTCTTTTGTTACTTGCCATATCCTCAGAAGCTCATTCCTGCCAAACAAAGACTGAAAAAACTTGGTTTTGGTTACAGGATTGATTCAGGGTCAGTTCCCTTTTGTGATATGAAAACAAGATTGTAGAAAATGTGTTGGGAGTTTTACATCTGGCAAAAACCTTCTCTCTTTTTCCCTGTAATTTTTAATTTTTGGTTTTACCACTTCAAAAATTATATAAATTATAACAGCAGAAAAAATAGTAAAGTTACTAATCCCTCCATCCAAAAATAATCGTGAATAAATTTGTCATGATGCTACACATGTAGTTATACAAAGTGGAATCAAAGCAAATGTAATATTTACTGACTTAAAAAAATTCTTTAATTTCTAAGGATCAAAATGCCTTTCTAGAAAGTATGTGCCAGAATACTAGTCTGTTGGCATTTGTATAAGTCTCTTTAGACTTCAGACACTTTGTATTAAATAGAAGAATTCTTTTTTTCTTTAGAAATAGGGTTTTGTCTTGTTTGAAAAAGATTTTTTTCCCAGTTCTTCAAATTAAGATTGGTGCAGTTGGCATGCCTTTCTTTCACTTTTCAGTCTTTAAGGGTACTTTTTGTTTGTTGGTGATGTTAGGGAATTTGGTTAGATTTGGTAGATGCTAAAGTCTGAGCAGATTGTGTGAGGCGTTGCTATTCTCAGGCAAGGAGGGCGTCTCGTATGTATTATGTCCTATAGGTAGTCAACCCACTGTTTTGTTTGCATTGAAGGATGTCACAAGGAAAACTCAAGTGTTCATGGACATGGTAAATAGTGCCCATGTGACTGCAGATTTTATTGAGTGATAGGTTTCAAAAAAAAATCTAGCATGAAAAAACATCTTTAAAGCTGCTTGTCTTCCCTATCTTTCTCAGTTTCTATTTGTTTAGAAGGTGTTTAAAAACTTTCCCTCTCAGATCTGGCCTAGTCTACTTTTTAACTAAGGTGCAACCTATTTGATAGGTTAGGGACCAAGCAGAGTTATCTTTTTATCATATCTTAGGCATCTAATGGGCTAATATGAAATTTTCCATTAACTCAAAGTTTTACAATTGAGGCACAATTTTTAACCTATTTATGTCTAAGCATTTAAATTCATTAAACAGAAAGTCAATAAGGAAGGTGATTTTTTTCAGTCCTGTAAATTGAAAAGCACATCCTTTGTTCTGCTAGATCACTATTTGGAAAATAAAAGGCTGATACAAGTAATTTTCCTCTATTTAAAGAATAAAAATTTTTCCAAATATAAAACTAAATGCTTGAGGAGGAAACTAATAATCTTTAAAACCCCCACTGGAAACTTTTCTGTTGGAAAAGTTTGTGAAGACTAACTCCTTTACTTAGTATTGCTACTTAAAATCTTCTATTTTTCTGTTTGAAACTTGTAGTCAGCAATATTCTGGTTAATTGATTAATTCAGGTTAAGCTTTCCATGACTGTTATATTTTCCTTTTACTATTGAAATATATAGAAAAGGAATTTATAATTTTCAAGATGTTGACTTTTGTGTGTGTGTGTGTGTGTGTGTGTGTGTGGGTGTGTGTGGTACGCGGGCCTCTCACTG
>NC_041226.1:70912974-70924992 GCF_002837175.3 Physeter macrocephalus
GGCCTCTCCCGTTGCGGAGCACAGGCTCCGGACGCGCAGGCTCAGCGGCCATGGCTCACGGGCCCAGCCGCTCCGCGGCATGTGGGATATTCCTGGACCGGGGCACGAACCCGTGTCCTCTGCCTCGGCAGGTGGACTCTCAACCACTGCGCCACCAGGGAAGCCCAAGATATTGACATTTTTGAGACAGATACATCTAGTCAGTGTAGGTGAAGATAAGTCATTCTTCAGAAGAGCGTCTGCACTGCTTGAATGCAGTTTTGTTTTGTATTATTAAAGAAATAGTAATCACCTCAGGCATTTAGAACAACAACAACAACAAAATTGAAATTGAGTTTCAAAAGTTTTTTTAAACTATCCTTTCGTGGTTGACTCAGAAGTATCTCCTTGGGAACTAAGGCAGCAGAGGGTTCTAGTTTCTTCTTTCAAATGGCTTTGCCAAGCATTTTTGCTAGTACTGACCCTGTGCTAGACTGTGGGCTTGAGATGTTAATATAGGCTTCTACCCTAAAGTAAGGTTTGTTTCTGAGAAATAGAAGAAAAGAAACCAACCAACCCCTTTAGAAACAGCGTGTTTTGCCTTTCTTTGTCAAGTCCCTAAGCCGTTTTGACCTGCTTTTGATGTATTTATTTGAATGGTTATTCAAACAATATTAATGATCTGCTAAAATGTTAGGCTCTGAGCTAGATTCTCAGTATGTTTACAAAGAGTTTGTGATAACATAGGAAAAATGCCTATTATGATGATAGTTAAAAAACAAAAGGATGCAAAATTATATATGCAGTTTGGTTACAAAAGTATTTAAAGACTGGAAGTAAATAAGTCAAAATATTATTAGGATTCCCCTCCTTTTAAACTTAAAAAAAATTTATTTATTAATTTATTTTTGGCTGTGTGGGGTCTCTGTTTCTGTGCGAGGGCTTTCTCTGGTTGCGGCGAGTGGGGGCCACTCTTCATCGCGGTGCACGGGCCTCTCACTATCGCGGCCTCTCTTGTTGCGGAGCGCAGGCTCAGTAATTGTGGCTCGCGGGCCTAGTTGCTCCGCGGCATGTGGCGTCTTCCCAGACCAGGGCTCGAACCCGTGTCCCCTGCATTGGCAGGTAGATTCTCAGCCGCTGCGCCACCAAGGAGGCCCCTTTCTAACTTTTTGATGCCTATTTATTATAGAAAATTTGGACACAGGGATGCATGTGTATATATTTTAATCCCCCCTCCACCACGTACAACCCTCAGTTGCCATATGTATTGTTAAGATTGGAGATTTAATTTAGTGTAGCTTTTTACCTCAAAGACAGTGGCTTAACAATGAAAATTATTAAATAAACTGTCATCCAAGTGTATCTATGAATTTAAAAGCTTGTAGCAATAAAACTGTGCTGGGAGAGATTTTTTAAGAAAAGGAATTTAAGACACAACTTCTGCCTTGCAGGACCTTATGATCTGGAAAAGGAGAGTGTAGGAAAAGGAGAGTGTATAAATTGTAACAGACGTAATCTGTAAAGCAGTCAAAATGACATTACTGGGCAGGATGTGATTAAATGCCAAAATTTGCACCTGGTACTACTGGAGTTCAGATTAAAGGAGATTCATCTGAAGACCCAGTGGTAGAAGTGGAACTTTAAATGCATCTTTAATAATAGGTAGTACCTGGCGGGAAATAAAATCTACAGAGTAAGTATGGATTTAACTTTAAATACTTTATCCCCACCTGACTAATGCATTTTTTTCAAAGGATTGTTCAGTATTCAATTTCTTTCTTACAGAAAAATCCCACAACCACAATTACAAAAACAAAATTGCTGTTGTAAAAAATTGCTGAACTGGGCAGAGGGCAGTAGAAGAGGGGGCATTCTGGTCTGAGGGGAGAAGAGCAACTTGAAGTTGGGAATAAGCAAGATATAAAGGAGAGCCTTGCTTTGAACATGGGAATATTTAGGATCCTTTGGCGAGCTTGGCTGCCTTTCCTTGGATGTTATTAAAGAAATTAAACTGCATAGATCTGAGTCTTTTATATTAAGATATTGATCTGTTAATCCCTTGGGTAGCAGGTATCTTTAACCTTTCAATACACAATATAATTTTTTACTTAGTTTGAAAATATTTATTGAATAGATAAAGAGAACTCTGAGCTTTCTAAAAGATGACTTGAATTTTTTTTTTTGATAGACCTCGTTTAAAACCAAGTGCTTCTCTAAAAACTACTTTACAGCTGAAGACTATAACTTAGCAATACTCAAGAGTATTTTCCACCTTAGACTTTTCAGAGGAGGGTCATCCATGGCCAGGTATATGAGTGTGTTCCAGTTTTTAATGTCTGCCTTGTAAAATAAATTTAAATGGAATTTAAATTTATTTAAACTTACACTGGAAAACTGTTAGGAAAAGCCGTTTCAAAAATACGTAAATCCCTTTCATCATTTTAAAAGAATAGATTTCTTTTAGAAGTAAGCAATTTATTCTGTATTGAATGCCTAGCCTTTCTTAAGCAAAAATAGATTTGAAACATTGTGTAGTAAGTAGTCTTAAAAATGGAGCATATATTCCTGAATTTGGAGTAGGTTTAGAACTGAATGCACATGTCGGTTCTTTTAGGAATAAAGGTTAAAATGGGTGAGGATCAAATGTGAGAGTATTTAAACGATTCTCAAGATTTTCTGGCTCATGTGTAGTGATACTGAACTCTTTAGTCCTGGGCTTTAATTTGTGCCTGGTGCTGACCTGATGCTGTGCAGGGACACTCACTGCATCCCTTCATTCAGTTTCTCTAATTATCCCCACTTCCTGGGGAGCTTGCTTAGAACTGGGCATGAGTGCTTGTTATGAAAATATTGGGCTACCCTGGCTACATGTAACAGAGTAGTTTTTGATATAAGGTTTACGTATGGATGAACTGAATAGGAGGCTAAAGTTGTTTGCTGTGATTTTACTTAATCAAATTGGTATGGAATATTATGGAAGTTATCTGGTTAGACAGTGGATTAGGCTTGTAATAAATGAAATCATGGTTACTATAGCTCCTGAGCTTATTTGTTACATTGTAATTTCTTAGTGCATATTCAGAGAGAGATCTGACTACATAAATGATATAGGAAACACTCAGATTTGCAATTTTGTGTATACTTGCGGATGAAGATAGTTCTTTTTGCTGGGAGGATCTGTTAATGCAGAGATTTGTCTCTTCAGGTTCACGTGAAAATGGCGGATGAGGCGGTCTGTGTTGGCCCAGCTCCCACCAGTAAAAGCTACCTCAACATGGATGCCATCATGGAAGCCATTAAGAAAACCGGGGCCCAAGCTGTGAGTCTGAATGAATCTGTCTACTGCAGCTGTTTCATATGTAGTGAGCAGAGCACTAGAGTTTGTATTAAAAAAAAAATAAGAAAGAATGATTGAAAATGCTGTTGCAGTTCATGTCACATGAGTTAAATGTGGCCGAATTCGCTACTGGAAATCAGAGGCTTTGTAGCATCTGGCAGTGTTGGTTACTGATCCTGCAGGTGGCTGCTGGATTCAGCTTTCACACCAGGGAGCGGTTTCAGTTCATTTCCAAATTTGCTAGGGGGAAAAAAAAAAAAAATCCCAATTAATTTTGAGAATTAACCCTTTCAGTATAATAAGAGTATTAAAAAAATCTGTATTATAAACAGGATCCAAAAGACCCTGTTTTAAATTCTATTTTAATCATTTAAAAATTATGTATGCCTCATTATATGTCCAGAAATAAAAATGATGCAATTGGTAATTATTTTAGTTTGATAGTGTCAGTGGAATATACATAATTTACATGGAGAAATCAGTAATTCTCCCCACCCCCAATTCTGTTTGGAGTAGAATCCAAGGAAATAACTGGGTTCTGACGTCAGGAATAGTGTTTTGTTATTGTTGTTGTTGTGTGTGTGTGTATGTTTTTATCAGAGAACTAATTACATGTAATGTTAAAAAAAAATCTATGTAGAGTTATCTCTAAAATTGGATGGAAGCAGCCAACACCAGCAGTTAGCCTGGAGTGCTTCAGTTAGTGTTCACATTTCTTTTGAAAGAAATGTTTTAGTAAGATGCATGTTTAAATAAAAAACTGAATTCATGAACCCGTATTATAGATGTTACAGTTTACTAGCAGAGTTAATGAAGGTAAAACTCTTTTAACCTTTTAACTGTAGATGATCAGAATACAATCTTTAGTTGAATGTTTATATGAAATGAAACTGTTGGAGTGAAACTCTTTTCCTGGGATGTAGTAGTGTAAATTATTCTGTACCATGTTCATAAAGCTTAGTCTAGCATTTAAAAAAATCTCAAATGTGTAGCTACTTCTAGATTAGAGTATGATATTGACTCATTTAGAAATTTGACTTATAGCAGAATTATTTTCCTAGAAATATATTCAATACTGACTGATAATAGGGTGGCTAAATTTATGTTTGGTCAAAAGTTACTTGGTTAGAACAGGATGGTGGAATTTAAATTGTTGCAATGTGGCTGTGAGAGAGGAGAGCGTGAAGTGGTTGTGACCGCCTGAGTGGGATGGGGAGGGAAAGAAGAGTAGATATTAGAAGAGAAATAAATTCAGAGAATGATGATAAGGTAAAACCAAACTTCGATTTTAGTTAGGTTTGACAAAAACTGTTCATTGGGTAGTGGCTGAATATATTAATATTGTCAGGAATAAAACATGTTCATTGGCTTAGTAGCCAGGGTTTGGTAAAGTAGCAGTTCCTGGTTCTGTAAAGAAAGGGGAAATAAGAGTTTTTCATCCATCTTGTGAAAGGTTTCCTTTAACATAATTCTTTGACCCACCAGCTGTTAGAAAATTCTCCAGACTTGTGGCCAAAGTTAGTCTCAGAAAAAGTGGGGAGAGTTTGGGTTGGGTTGAACTGCATAGCCAAGTGCAGGTGGACAGGCAGGTGTGATGGGAGACGGCCCCGACTGTGCTTAAGACAGGTAGCATGCTACTACATACAAGTGAGTATAAAGTAGGCGATTTCTTGGCGTTTGGGTCTGAACTCAGGAGAACTGAGTTAGAGCTGATCAGTATGTTAGAGTCAGTAACCTTACTCCAGGGCCCTTGAACAATAAACACGTTAATGCTCTTTCTGTCGTGCTTACTGTAAAGGTTTTGCAAATTGGTAAAACTGAAAGTGCTTTTTGTTTTCATTTCTAAGGTACATCCAGGTTATGGATTTCTTTCAGAAAATAAAGAATTTGCCAAATGTTTGGTAAGTTTGTAAGGAACCAGAAACTGTTAACTTATATTTTAGAAAGTAGTGTAATGGTGTTGCTTTTGTAAATGTGGGTAGTGATGAGTTATAGACTTTTCATTGACCCAACGATTCTTTGAAAATAGTTTGGGAAAAGTGAAGACTTTTATTCTGTAACCTAAGTCTTGATTTGAAGCGTGAAAATGGAAAAGTTGTAAAATCACCGTTATACCTAATGAATGATACCTAGTTTATATAACATGTTGTGTGGACTTTGACTTTTAAAATTAAACATTTCAGACTTTTAGCTAAATATGTCAGGGAATCCAGTGATTCGTTAATGATTTACCATGAGCATGGAATGTGAAGCCAGAAGTAAGATTCTGTTTTTTGCCTTTTATTGCATATTATGGCATTTAATATCAAATCTTACTACTGCCTCTATTTTGGGAAATTTTTTTCTTTTTTTTATGATAGGAGTATCCTCCTGATATCACCATCCTGACTAGGTGCATGACCCTATATTTGCTGTTAAACTGATTTTCCAAGTGTATTTATAACTACATTCAAGATGGTACTGAAACCTTAGTTTTCAGGTACTAAAATAGGATACTGATAATGTTTCGAAAAGCTCATTAGATCAATTATCTCAGGTATTAAGTTAACTTAATATTTTAATATATTTTACTTTGTTTCTGTGATATGCTTATATTTTGTTCTTCCATGGATTCAAAATTATTTATGAATGCAATTACCATTTTCAAGATGAAATTTTCACTTAAAATTCATAAATTTAATTTGGACAATTCTTAAGATCATAGAATTCTAGCCCAGAATGATCTGTTTTAACCAATTTACTTTATAGATTAAAAACTAAGGCCTATAGATTAAACTAAGGCCTAAAGAAGTTGTGATGTAAAGTCACGCAGGTGGCTAATAGTAACACATGTCTGGAGAGGGCATATTAGGTGTAAGTATCCAAAGGTGCAGATTTACCAGGTTTTGTGCAGTATATCCACGTTTTCCTGTTTATACCCCTTTTTATTATCTTCTAGTTTGAAATTTTGGCTGAGGTTCTCTCATTATGTAAGAAAATGATTTGAATATAATACATTTTAAATGTATTTGTACAATATAATATATTTAAGTTTGTATAGCTGAGGAGTCTCTAAACTGTGGTCCATGGGCCAAATGCAGCTGCCGCCTGTTTTTGTAAATTAAGTTTTATTGGCACACAGCCCTGCTTGTTCACTTACCTGTCGTCTGTGGCTGCTTTTGCTCTAGAACAGCAGAGTTGAGTAGCTATAGCAGAGACCAAATGGCCTGTAAATAAATATTCACTGTATGCCCCTTTATAGAAAAAGTTTGCCGGCTCCTGGTATAGATGAATATCTGAGTCCGGGAGAAGTGAAATTATATGGCAAGTATATTTATTCATGCATTTATTCAGTCATTAAAAAGGGCTTATTTGATATCTATGTTCAAGGCATTTGAGAAGGATATAAAAATGAATTGGATGTGCGTCCTGCTCATGAGGAGCTCACAGTCATGTTGTGGAAAATAAGTCAGGTACACAAATGACTTCAGGGAAAAAAATATTATGAAGAAGTTCAGATTCTCCGTAAATGAAGATAAGATTGTGCCGTCAGGGGTTTCATGTTAGAGAAAAGGGTATAAAATGTATGACTACCTTCCTTTCTCATTTGCTTTTCTAATTTTATCTCCTCCATTTTCCTTTATCAATGCTATGCCTTAGGCACACCAGACTGCATGCTATTCCCAAACGTGGCTGGTTCTCTCCTGTTCTGTCTTTTCCATCGCTCTCCTCAGTGGTCACACCTGTCCCCTGGTCCCACATTTCTTATTACTGTCTATTCTTAAAAGCACAGTTCATGTTACCCCTACCAGGATAGTTTTCCATGTTCTTCTGGTGAGAAGTAATCTCTTTCCTCTGTCTTCTAGAGCATTTAAATTTTTTTTTTTTTCCTTATCTGGCATACCACCTTCCATATTATGTAAAAATTGTTTGTGTATTTTAATCTCCTCTTAAGGTAAGAGACTTGGTCATCTCATTCTTTGTTTCCCTTTTGTTTTATATCCTAATGATTTCTACGTAGTGAGTTCAGTGAATGTTATGGAAAGATAAGTAAATATTAGATAAAGAATTATGGAACAATAACCTGCAAGAAAACTTTCCTCCTGTCACAGAAGGGACTGTTTTGTAACTAGAAAGCGGTATTGCCATGTGTCTTTATTCACCATAAAAATATGTAGCTAGTGATAACTAACCTTCTCTTTTTGTGCATCATGGCAACATTCTTATTTGGGATATAATTTTCCTAGCTTAAAAACTTTTCCCATTGGAGTATGCCATTTAAAACACACCTTTTGAAATATCTGGCTGTAGCTGGTGAGTTCCATAAAAATAACACAGTGAAATAAAATTGCATACAGATTTTGTTATGCATATCAACATTGTTTGTGTGGTTGGTGACGAACCATTGAAATTTGATAGTTATTGTCTCAAACTGGGAATATTCTTAGAATCTGATTTCTAAGATAGTGGTAATAGATTATTACTATGTTGGCAGCAACTTTTGGCAAGAAAAATGAGCAGAATATGGAAAGGAAATTTTTTTAAAAGTTTATTTTATTTTTGGCTGCCATTGGGTCTTCGTTGCTGCACTCGGACTTTCTCTAGTTGTGGTGACGGGTCTGCTCTTCCTTGCGGTGCATGGGCTCTAGGCGTGCGGGCTTCAGTAGTTGTGGCTCGCGGGCTGTAGAGCGCAGCCTCAGTAGTTGTGGCGTACGGGCTTAGTTACTCCGCGGCTTGTGGGATCTTCCTGGACCAGGGTTCAAACCCATGTCCCCTGCATTGGCAGGCGGATTCTTAACCACTGCGCCACCAGGGAAGTCTGGGAAAGATATTTTTTAAGTTTAATACTGTGGAGTTCCTTTTACTATAACTTATATATGCTGTAACTTATCTTTGAAATGTAATCAAATGTGGAGGTCCCCCCCCCCATTAATTTCTGGTTCTGTTTTTTTTTCCTTTAAATTGCTGTTCAAAGATCAGCATAATATTTACTTCGTTTATAGAAAAACTGTTTGTGCCTTATCATCTGGTATATTATTTTTAGTTAACAGCTTTGAATAAGATGATTTCTTGAATTTTTTTCTGAGTTTGTGCTATTTGCTTTAGAAAGCTACCATAAGCCAAATGTTAAAAGCATTCTAAACTTTATATGTTTTCTTTACAAGACTAATTATTCTTTATGCTTAATTTACACAAAATGGGATCAGATTATATAGAATCCCTACTGTAATCATGTCTTGTTTGCTTTTGCTTAAATAATTAATGGAAAATTCAAAGCTACAAATAATCCTCATAAAGAATAGTAGTTTTCAGTAATTTTAATATGCTGAGCACACATTTTATTTCCAAAATGTTTTTCATTCTGTATTTCCCCTCTGGGCTCCTTGTATTCTGAGCAGTAAAGGAACAGTGGTGGAAGGCTGTGAGGACTGTTAGGGTTAAGAAAAGAAATTCTTTTGGCGTTTACGAAAGAGGATTGAAAAGTTAAACTATCTGCCCCTGGAAAAAGTGGTTTAAAGATTAAATGAGATTTAAAGAGATTTCACAGTGTTTTTGGTTATCTTTCTGGTTTTTATGTGTATGTTTTTTCATGTTATCATATCATATTTTAATTCAGCACAGCATTATAAGTTACAGTAGTTACCTTTATGAGAAATTTATGTTAGATTTAATAATTTGTGTTTCATGTATGGGTCTTATCCATGTATTTAGAAGATATTTGTATATATGCATACAGATAATGTGTTCTATCCAGAATGCTCAGCATTGAGGGTGGAGAAGGGAACTGTGGGAAGCAGTTGAGGTTTGATGATTGTATTTTTTATCTCCTTTTGTTGGAGACTTTTTAGCAAGGTAAGGAATGTAACTACTTCAAAAACAATAATGAGATTTTTTTAATCCATTGGATTAACCAAACTTTTAAAAAAATAGCTATAGCATCCAGTGTAGACAAGTGTACAGGAAGTGTCTTGTTCTTGGGAGTATAAATTATTTCAGCCCCCTTTTATCTTTTTTTTTTGTTGCAGAAATTTGCTGGTATTACCAAAATTTAAAATGTATATATTCTTTGACTCAACAGTTCCACTCTTAAGAATTTCACCTACAAAGATGTACTTTAAAAATGTTCATTGTGGGGCTTCCCTGGTGGCGCAGTGGTTGCGCGTCCGCCTGCCGATGCAGGGGAACCGGGTTCGCGCCCCGGTATGGGAGGATCCCACATGCCGCGGAGCGGCTGGGCCCGTGAGCCATGGCCGCTGAGCCTGCGCGTCCGGAGCCTGTGCTCCGCGGCGGGAGAGGCCACAGCAGTGAGAGACCTGCGAAAAAAAAAAGAAAGGTTAATACTACACTGTATTTTGTAGACATCTAGTTTTAACTACATAGATATTCTTACAATTATTAGAATTTCCATTTTGGACACAGGTCTTTGATTTTATTATGTTAAAGTGAAAAAAATTTGAGAATGTAAAATCTTCAGAAACTTAAGTCACATGTATACATTGAAAAATAAGGTTTCTTCCATCTGTGAACCTCTGACCCCAGCCCCCAGTTTAAATTCCTAGAGACTACCACTGCTACCAATTTATATTCTAGAGTGCATGCATGCGTGTGTGTTTGCCTGCTAGAATTTGCTATAGATTTGTTATACAGGGTACTCTTATTTGCTGAAGTAGGATTTTGTTTGTTCATAAAAAAAGAAGTGGCACAGAACTTTTCTTCCCTTCCCCAGGCTCTTAAAAATAGGTGTGGAACACCTACCTGCAGATACACTTGCAACATTCTTATTTAATCTTTACGACAATCTGTGGTGTATTATGATTTATCGAAGAGAGAACAATCTCAGAATAAATGCCTTGCCCAATGTCACATAGCTAGAAAATAAGAGTATAGTTTCTTACAAAAGTCTTTGACTATAAATCCCATGCTCAGTAAATGTTCCAAACTACTTCTAAGATGAATTGGAACTAGACTGGATTGTTATTGTTTTGTTTTGTTTTGTTTTTAATTGACAGCTTGGGCTGGCACCTTTTTTTTTTTTTTTTTTTTTTTTTTTTTTTTTTTTTTTTACTATTGGTGGAAGTTGTTCTCTTTCTGCTCCCTTTTTCCCCCTCATTGGTGTACCATTGTTAAGGTCTAAAAACAGAATATTTCTTTTAGTTTTTTTTGGTCTTGTGATCTTGGATGCCAGTGAAAGTAACTGTCTTCACTTGGTTTTGCTGACTTTATAGGTAAAGTACAATACTTGAGTGAGCTGGCAGAGCTACAGAAGAGTCACTGATGCCTTTTTCCTCTCTGGGATATTCTTATGTTGAATTAATTTTGTTTTGTTTTGTTTTTAATTGACAGCTTGGGCTGGCACCTTTTTTTTTTTTTTTTTTTTTTTTTTTTTACTATTGGTGGAAGTTGTTCTCTTTCTGCTCCCTTTTTCCCCCTCATTGGTGTACCATTGTTAAGGTCTAAAAACAGAATATTTCTTTTAGTTTTTTTTGGTCTTGTGATCTTGGATGCCAGTGAAAGTAACTGTCTTCACTTGGTTTTGCTGACTTTATAGGTAAAGTACAATACTTGAGTGAGCTGGCAGAGCTACAGAAGAGTCACTGATGCCTTTTTCCTCTCTGGGATATTCTTATGTTGAATTAATAATGTCTCCCTGAATTTAGAGGAGAAATTTGGTGACTCTATCCTTTTGACAGCAATTTTATAATATGTTTTAAATTGTGATTATATATGTCATGTTCAAAGGCTTAATGAATACCTATGAAACAAGCTTCGTAAAACCCTTATAATAACAGAATGTCCTTTGAGATGTTTGAGAACATGTTGGATTAGAGTTCAGCTTCTAGACTGTTTGTTGAAGAATTTGAAGATGATGCTGAGTAGAAATGCTCTAAAGTGGATACCTGAAAGAGAAAAATTTCTATTTTTAGGGAGTCTTTAAGGATGTAGATAAGGCAAATACATTTAGAGTTGTGGGGTTTGGTGGGTGATTTCAATAGGAAGGTTAAGAATCTGGGATTTGATGAGGCTGGGATCTTCTGCCCTTTGCTTGAGGTTAAAATAGTTTGAATTTTATACTGGAGCTTTGCTTCTCCCTCTCCTTTCTCTCCCCTGCAGTTATTAGCACAGTCTGGAGTCAGAGTTAAAATTCTTGCTCCGCCACTTCATATCCCTGTGATCTTGGACAAGTTGCTTAATGTTTGACTCTGAAGACTCTCAAGTGTCTTATGCTTACTGTTGGCAGGATTTGTTTTTCTGCATCTGACTCTTTATATCGAAAACATGTCTCCTGTAGCCAGCATGTAGTTGGGCCACGCCTTTTTTTTTTTTTTTTAACATCTTGGAGTATAATTGCTTTACAGTGGTGTGTTAGTTTCTGCTTTATATGAAAGTGAATCGGCTATACATATATCCCCATATCCCCTACCTCTTGTGTCTCCCTCCCACCCTCCCTATCCCACCCCTCTAGGTGGTCACAGAGCACCGAGCTGACGTCCCTGTGCCGTGCGGCTGCTTCCCACTAGCTATCTATTTTACATTTGGTAGTGTATGTATGTCCATGCCACTCTCTCACTTCATCCCAGCTTACCCTTCCCCCTCCCCGTGTCCTCAAGTCCATTCTCTACGTCTGTGTCTTTATTCCTGTCCTGCCCCTGTGTTCTTCAGAACCTTTTTTTTTTTGTTTTTCTAGATTCCATATATATGTGTTAGCATATGGTATTTGTTTA
>NC_041226.1:70925246-70976407 GCF_002837175.3 Physeter macrocephalus
GACAGATTCTAGGTCCATCCACCTCACTAAAAATAACTCAATTTCATTACCTTTTATGGCTGAGTAATATTTCATTGTATATATGTGCCACATCTTCTTTATCCATTCATCTGTTGATGGACACTTAGGTTGCTTCCATGTCCTGGCTATTGTAAATAGAGCTGCAGTGAACATTGTGGTACATGACTCTTTTTGAATTATGGTTTTCTCAGGGTGTACGCCCAGTAGTGGGATTGCTGGATCATTTTATGGTAGTTCTATTTTTAGTTTTTTAAGGAACCTCCATACTGTTCTCCATAGTGGCTGTAGGCCATGCTTTTTTAATCATTCTGATAATCTGTATTTTGTAATTGTGGTGTTTGGTCTTCGAAGCTTTTTGGGTTGCCTTAGTTTATTTTCTTTAATAACAGCTTTTTCTGAGATACAATTTACATCATAACACTCACCCTTTTATAATGGAAAAGTCTGATTTTTTTTGTTTATTCACCAAGTTGTATAACTATCACCACTGTGCAATTTCAGTAGAATCTATTACCATTTAATAAATTACTGATGTGACTAGACTTATGTCTACCCTTTTTAAATTTGTTTTCAGGTTGTCTCCTCCTTTTTCCTTCTGCTTTCCTTTCCTATCTTCTTTGGATTATTTTAATTGTTGGAATTCCATTTAAATTTATCTACTGGATCTATCTTTTACATTTTTTAGTGGTTTTCCTAGGGGTTACAGTATACATCCTTAATTTTGTATGGTCTACTTGAACTTAGTATTTTACCATTTTATGTGCAATGTAGAAATTTTGCAGTCATGTAGCCCACTTTCCCCCTCTCTCCATCTCCATCCTCTATGTTAAGAGTTGTCTTACATATTTCAACTGCGTATATTATAAATTCCATGGAAAAAGTCATAATTTTTCCTTTAAACATGTTTGAAATGAGTTAAGATATTTCCTTCATTAATGACCCAAATATCATTCAGTTGAAATTAATATTGATTTTTATTTTGGTCCATTTTTAGGTTATGTAGAAGAATTTTTTTAAAGTTTATTTTTATGTTTAAATGTGATAAATCATACATAACATAAAATTTACTCTTTTATCCATTTTTGGGTGTACAGTTTAGTGGCATTAAGTACATTTATTGATACATTGTATAACTGTCACTACTATTCATCTCCAGAATTCTTTGATCATCCAGAACTGAAACTCTGTACCCATTAAATAGTAACATTCTATTTCCCCTACCCCCACCTCCTGGTTATGTCTGTTATGCTTTGTCTCTGAATTTAACTACTCTGGGTAACTCTTAAGTGGAATCATACAATATTTGTCCTTTTGTGACTGGCTTATTTCACTTAGCGTAATGTCCTCAAACTCCATCCATGTTGTAGCATGTGTCAGAATTTCCTTCCTTTTTAAGGCTGAATAATAGTCTGCTGTATGGATATACCACATCTTGTTTATCTGTTGATTGTCACCCAACTTCTACACGAGTAGTAGGTGGAAATTATACTTTCAAATTCTTCTGTATCACTCAGCAGCCTTTCAGTACATGCTAGTTAACTCTTCATTAGATGAGAGAAGTTGCTGAATTAAAATTAGGAATTCTGGAAATAAATGTAGGAGGGGCACTTTGAGTAGCCTCTCTGTGTTTTAATGTTGTAATGCTATTTTTAACTTATAGTAACTTTGTAATCTCTTACAATTTATTTTTTTCCATTTATTTATTTTTATCCATTTATGCTTCAAATTTAGGAAAGATTTTTGTCGTTGTTCTAATAAAGGTAATAGATTGAGGATTTTGTTGGATTAAATGAAGTGATATTAATTGTCACGGTTACATATATTTAATGATTCTTACTGTCCCAGATACATTCTAAAATTATGCTTTTAAGTGCACGCTATCTAAAATGGGCAAAGAGGCAGAAATAATGAGATCATTTCTAGGGCTTTGTTTTTGGACTGGACCTTATTTAAAGATATTGTTACAAAGTTTCTGAGGTACCATATTGAATACAATGTGTGATATGCTAATTTGCATCAGCAGAGAGTATTCCTTTCTTGTGTATGTGTGTACTTCCCAACGTACTTAGGGCGTATTTGCTGATGTGTGCATTTTCTTAGCTTTTTATTCAGTCTTTCACGTAGTAGTTGGTTGTGGAATACAGTTGTTAAGAGAAATAACATATCATTAGATAAAAATTATGTTACATTTCTTAACCATTATACTTTATAAGGAAATGTTTTGATGATAAATGATAGATGCTGCTGTTGATTAGAACGCCACAATTTATATAAAATATATTGAGTGTGTAGACAGAATGAGTTGTATATTTATATGTTATATATAAAATGTCAGTATATTTCACTAGGGTATCACGTATTAGCTCAGTGTTTGATATTATTAATTGTACAATGGCATGATATTTAGAAGGCTAACTTGGTTACAGTATTGCTGAAATACAGATTTAATATCAGTTTTAAGATAATTGAATCTGGGTGATGAATAACTGGGAATTTATTATACCATCTATCTACTTTTGCTTATGTTTGAAGCTTTTCATGAAAAGAAATCCATGAAAGAAAATACATTAAGCTCAGAAGAAATAGTTCTGTTTTGTTTTGTTTTTAAATATTATATTGTTCCGAGAGGCTGGAATATCATATAGTATATAATGGGTTCAGTGTTAACTTGATTGTCTTGGAGAACATATTAAACGCGGGAGACCTTAAAGCTCTTCTTCACATCCAGTATGAGGGGATTTCAGCCTTTGTCTTTGGAATGTTCCTTTGTTACCAAAATGTCTGCTTTTAGTCTTCTTCATTAATTATACTTGATATTTTCATGAGCAGAAGAAATAGAACAATGTTTTGTCTTTATCCTTTAAGATTAATAGAGCAGACACCAAATTAAAGTCAAAGTATGGTATCTAAAAACATGAAGTTTTTCCAGCTCATTTTGGTTTATCTCATGTTGGCGCAAGCATGGCCATCACAAAGGGTCAAGAGAAGTATCCTCCTCATGTGTATAAACTGGTTATTAGACTAGAGGGGAGATACAGAAGAAACTCCCTCCTGTGTAATATCGGATACAAAAAAGAAAAATCCACTTGTTAAAAGGGCTTAATCTAGAGCAATAAAAAGTAACTTTTATTATTCTAGGTATCACATTAAAGTATTTATGCTTTATGTCTTATGATGATAGGCTACTTCTGCGAAGACTGTTACATAGAACTGCATTTCTCAAAGAGCTCTTACCATGCTCTATTCTTATGATGTGTGTTTGGATTAAAGTAGACAAAGAAAATTATCTCCAGGACAGATTAACTGCCCAAAGAAATAATCACATTTTGATTCATTGTGTTTTGTTTACAATAGAAGAAAAATTTGAGAAGTCCTTACTTTGTCATGTTACTTCATTAGACCGTTAATTCCCTGCCCTCACAGAATATCCGTTAACACTTGGCACAGTTTGGAAAAATGATGCAGTACAGTAGGATGAGCCGCTTCAACTGATGGCATATATGATTTCTAATTGCAAGGAACCAAACAGGTGAACTGAAGTGAGTTTACCTAGCAAGGTTAAGAATCTATGTGGATTATTTTTGGATGGATTACAAAAATGGAAGAGAGACTATTTCATTTACATAGGAGGTTTACCTCATACTTTCTGGCATGCGTGCCAAGGTACCGATCACTGTTCTAGATACTACATATATTCAGGGTGAACACGACACAAATCTGAGTTTTCGTGGGGTTATTTTCTAGTACAGGGAGGCATATAATAAATGAATCAGACTCAGATCATGATGAGTGCTATAAAGAAAACACAAGTGGATGATGCAGTAGAGTATTGGCATGTGGGGATCCCTGAGACTCTTTCACAGACTCTGCCAAGTAAAAACTGTTTTCAAAATAGTTTTCCCCTCATTCTCTCACGATTGTGCAGTAGAGTTTTTCAGCGGCTACATGATGTATGTTATCACAACAGATTGAATGCAGAACCAGATAGGAGAATCCAGCTGTGTTCTATTAAGCCAGATGGTAGAGATTTGCAAAAAATATAAAACATTTCCACTCTTACTTATTTATTTGTTAATTCTAATTGTTAAATTTAAATGGGTTTATTCTTTTAAAAATAATAATTATTTAAGCATTTTCTTCCTTTTAATATGGTAAATATTGATAGATATAACACACATAAGCAAAAGCTCTCTGAGATCATCAGTTTTTTTAAAACTGTGAAGAGATTCTGGTCCCAAAAAGTTTGAGAAACACTGTGCCAGAAGGTGAATGGTGTCCTCTTTAGTTAAAGTGGTACCAAAAAAACCTCTCTGTGGTGACCTGCAAACTGGGACTTCATGGGAGAAGAGAATTCTAGGCAGAAAGAGCAAGACTTCTCTGACTGCCCTTCCCAACCCACTGCCACATCCTTTTCTGGCTTTATAATTAGTTAGATGTCAGTCAAGGACCTTTACTTAACTCATTTCTGAATTCCTGTTATTTACCATTTTACCAGTCGTTAGTAATTCTTCAGTTTTTGTTTTTTTCAATTAACCACTTTATTTTATTTTTATTTTTGGCTGCATTGGGTCTTCATTGCTGCACGCAGGCTTTCTCTAGTTGCGGTGAGCGGGGGCTGCTCTTCGTTGCGGTGCACGGTCTTCTCTTTGTGAGCGGGGGCTGCTCTTCGTTGCGGTGCACGGTCTTCTCATTGCGGTGGCTTCTCTTGTTGCGGAGCACGGGCTCTAGGGTCACGGGCTTCAGTAGTTGCAGCACGTGGGCCCTAGAGCACGTGGGCTTCAGTAGTTGCGGCGCATGGGCACAGTAGTTGTGGCACATGGGCTGTAGTGTACGCAGTCTTCAGTAGTTGTGGCACGTGGGCTCAGTAGTTGTGGCTCGTGGGCTCTAGAGCACAGGCTCAGTAGTTGTGGTGCACGGGCTTAGTTGCTGTGTGGTATGTGGGATCTTCCCGGACCAGGGATCGAACCCATGTACCCTGCATGGGCAGGCGGATTCTTAACCACTGTGCCACCAGAGAAGTCCCAGTTCTTCAGTTTTAATGGAATTGCTTGCATACATTTCCAAACAAATGAGACAGACTTTTAGAAAGAGGCTTAACCTCTTTGCTGTTCACACAAAGCTAATTTGAAATATATTTTTATTGCTTAAAAAAATTAACAAGTATTTATTAGGATCTGTTATTTCCTGTTAATTCCTTTTGCATGAAAGAAAATCATATATTGGATTTCTGTATATGACTTTTAGTATAATGTGGCTCTCTAGAGCACAGGCTCAGTAGTTGTGGTGCACGGGCTTAGTTGCTGTGTGGTATGTGGGATCTTCCCGGACCAGGGATCGAACCCATGTACCCTGCATGGGCAGGCGGATTCTTAACCACTGTGCCACCAGAGAAGTCCCAGTTCTTCAGTTTTAATGGAATTGCTTGCATACATTTCCAAACAAATGAGACAGACTTTTAGAAAGAGGCTTAACCTCTTTGCTGTTCACACAAAGCTAATTTGAAATATATTTTTATTGCTTAAAAAAATTAACAAGTATTTATTAGGATCTGTTATTTCCTGTTAATTCCTTTTGCATGAAAGAAAATCATATATTGGATTTCTGTATATGACTTTTAGTATAATGTGGCTCTGTCTTGATTGATTGATTGATTGATTGTCTGTGGTGTGTGGCATGCCGGATCTTGGTTCCCCAACCAGGGATCAAACCCGCGTCTCTTGCAGTGGAGGCGTGGAGTTTGAACCAGGGAAGTCTGATGTCTTCCGTATATATATAAAATGGTAAATTTGTTTTGCCGTCTTTATGCTTTGGAGTTTTAATTTGTGCCTGTACTTATTAGTATAGTGTATAAAGACTCTCTGTGATTTTTGTCATCATTCCTGCTGTTATCATTCTTTATCACACCATTTAAAAGCAAAAACAATTTTAAAAGTGAATAGTAGAGAAAGACAAACAGGAAATGTGAGTTTAGATAAGAGTACAAGCAGCAAGGTTGATTGTGACCATGGTATAAATTGATGAGATTTCTACCTTCAGCAAATTGTTAACTTTTTTGAGTATTTACTGTGTGCCAGGCACTGTTCCAAGCACTGTACATGTACTAACTCATTTGCTTTTCATAATAGCCCTACAAGTGGATAGTACTGTCTTTATAGGTATAAGAAGCAAAAGGAAGTTGAGTTTAAGCAAGTTGCTCACACAGCTCTTAGTGCCTGGGCAAGGATTTGAACCCAAGCCTTGCCTGTACTCCTATTTTCTGGGCTGTACTACCTCTGAAGAAGAGATTGTACAACTCGTTGTAGAGCAAAACAAAAAAAACCCTTAAGTTTTCAACTCTTTTTTTTTTTTTCTCACCCACCATTATTTTTTCCTGGCAGACTATAACTATATAATTTTATAATTATAATTTGTGAGACCTCTTGATACAGGGACTGTATAAAGAGTTATCTGCGAAAGTTAAGCTTTTCCCCCTAAAAGCTGGAAGTGAGGAAAAGAAGCAGTTGAAATAAGAAGAAAAGCACATAGGAAAAAAAAAAAAGAGAACAGTGGAAAGCAGCGGTGGTAGTTTGCAGTGGAGTCTGAGGTGTGGCTGTCCTGGGTGAGTCAGCATGTGGCAGCTGCTTCAGCCACCAGGGACACACGTGTTGGAGGCCTCCCTTTTCTGAGGCCTTGACCAGTACAGTTCTAGTGAGTGGCGTGTATGGGTCTTAGTAGCAATAACAGAATTTGGTAGAGGTTAAAAACAGCAGTGGGGATGAGGAACTACAGATACTAAAAGATATCAAATAAGGAATAAGAAGAGATAGAAGATAAAATAATCCTTCTGAGGTGTCAAAAAGTAACCAGTAATGCCGAAGTATATCTCCTGTAGAAGGTAGACACATACTTATATCCTCTGAGGAAATGACCTGGACAAGTGTACATTTTCTTCAAGGAAAAAGAAAGAGCTCCTGGATTCCTGATGGAAGGGCAAGTATACTTCTGAATAAGAGAGAAGACTTTGTTAAATGGGTTTCTGATAGGGGAGGGATGAGGTCTTGGGTTCCTGGTGAACTAATGAATCTCTTGTTTAGGGGATTGTCAAATAGTATAAAAAGTGGTTTCACATGTGCTCCCCCCACCTGTGTATATTCTGCAGTATCATTATCTCTAAATTTTAGATGAAGAAACTGAATCAGAAATAAATGATTTGCCTAATCACATACTAGTCGGTTATCAGGTTTTTTTTTTGTTTGTTTGTTTTTGCGTTATGTGGGCCTCTCACTGTTGTGGCCTCTCCCGTTGCAGGGCACAGGCTCCAGACGCGCAGGCTCAGCGGCCATGGCTCACGGGCCCAGCCGCTCTGCGGTATGTGGGATCTTCCCGGACCGGGGCACGAACCCGTGTCCCCTGCATCGGCAGGCGGGACCTCAACCACTGCGCCAACAGGGAAGCCCTATCAGTTCTTTTGATTAAAGCCTGTTGTGTTTTCAAGCCCCGAGGGTTCTAAAAAGCTGGAGTTTAACTGCACAACATTATATAGAAAACTTAAATTTAGCCAGAAACCACAAAGAGAAAATAAGCAGACTTTTAACATTGTTGTGCAGTATTTGTTGTTACTAATTTTTTAGGGCATTTAAGAATCTGCTGTGCCTTTTTTTTTTTTTTTTTTTTTTTTTTTTTTATAAATGTTTGCGGTATGCGGGCCTCTCACTGTTGTGGCCTCTCCCGTTGCGGAGCACAGGCTCCCGACGCGCAGGCTCAGCGGCCGTGGCTCACGGGCCCGGCCGCTCCGCGGCATGTGGGATCTTCCCGGACCGGGGCACGAACCCGTGTCCCCTGCATCGGCAGGCGGACTCTCAGCCACTGTGCCACCAGGGAAACCCTGCTGTACTTTTTAGGTCATCAAAGAAAGAAAATTATATTCAAACATGTTAATACTACAGTGCTGACTTGTATTATAGTATTCTTTGGAAAAATATTTGTCACACAATAACTTAATAGTAAATTAACTAATGATACCTTTATTCATTCATTCTATTGCCACATTTACTTTGAAATTTTGATTAAAAATTTATTTTAACTGTGAAAATTATATTTTAAAAGTTAATAATAGCTACTAGATGTCTGTTCACATTTTATTTCAGAATTTTCCATTATAAATTGCAGATTAGATTATGATGAATAATAGTCTTTGCCTCTCTATATATGAGCCCCTGCTCATATAAACCAAATATTTTGCTTATTTTGAGATCTAAATCATTAGTTTATGGTTTATAATTTTTTTCTTGACAAGCTTTATATAATTTTTAGTCTTGCCAAGTCTCTGGTGAGTTTTAGATCACTAAGTCTAGAATTTGTTGACTGCATTAATGAATAAAGCAATAGATTAATACCTTGTTGATTTTTTTTTAAACCACCAGAGATCTTATTTTCTTTACTCTTAAGAAACTGTTTGAAATAATGATTCACAAATCTTAACCGCAGTGGACCACATTTACGATAATGTTTTGCACAACACTTTTAGTCGATGAAGTGTAAAAATTTCATGTTTGTCTTAGCTTTTTGGTCTCTGAGGTATTAAAAGTGGTGACAGGGCTGCTCTGTTACTGTTTTGCAGCTAGCTCTTTTAATTGATGTTGAATTGTGGCTTTCCATGCACACAGGGTTCAGTAAAAAGGTTGCAGTCATCTAGTGAGCATTTTTCCTTTAATGTGCTCATTAGTGGTGGCAAGTCCAGGTTTCAGCACATGTCAGTAATTTACATTTCATTGCTGAGTGGCTGCCCTTGTTCAAGAGTTGTTTCTAAGCCTGATGAATATATATTGGGAATAAACAGAGTAGAAGAATGGAAAGCCAAATACCCTGCCAGGCCTTTCAGTTGGTTCTGAAGCTTCCAGTGGATCTCTGATTAGCAATGCATGAAGCAGGATGCAAATGGAAAGATTCGGTCTACAAAAGTTGTCACAGGTAGGCCACTCCCTTAAATCCCTTTTTGTGACCACCTTTCCATTTCATCTTCCTCAAATTCTTCTTTCATGACAGACTTTCTGTTAAAGTGCACATACTCCGTTAGACCTAGGAAGTGAACAATAGAGGATCAACCTGGTTCCTTTACCCCTTCTGACTGCTAAGCCAAGTCTGATTGTTATGTAAAGAGTAGACGCAAGCAAAGCCTTGCTAGGCCTTTACAGCTCCTAGGGACCCTGTTATTATGACTGGGATCTCTGTGGTGATTCCTTCTGGGATTCATTTTCCCTCTTTGCCTGATTGGTAGCAGCTTGTTCTGGCTTTTGAGAAAGCTCGCTTAGATCATTCAGGGGTAATCTGTGGAGGCTGTGGTCAGTGTTGCTGGACATTGGGCCGGGACTCTTATTACAGTGTCTTTGAAATTGGGATGTTTGGGAAAATCCAGAAGTTTTCTTCTTGTAGAAAAACCTGTTGTATTATAATGAAGCGTTTTTAGACCTCAGGATTTTATTCTAAGTTACTTTATGCGTAGAAACAGTAGCATTAGGAAACACTAGCCTAGCTATCTTTAGAAGGTTAATAATGTTGTAATTGTTTATACATTTTAAGTTTATTTACATATATATGGAAATTTGGGTTTATTGCAGGAAAGTAGATATTAATGTTGTCAGTTGGGTGTTAATATGGTCGTCTGTCTACTTATTTATTTTTGTGGTGTTTTTCAAAACATTGAATTTAGGAAGTTTTGTTCAGAATTCAGTAGAAGCAAAAGTGAGTGAACTTATGACTAACAATACAGTATTGAAAGATGTTGAAAAATATCAGTACTCAAATCAGATTGTTATTATGTTATGGTAAGTTCAGTTGGATATGATTTAGCCCTTGGATCATTTGAACATGAATGTATGTTAAGCACAGTTTATTAAATCTTTATATTAGTTTTTTGTTTTTTGTGTTTTTTTTAAGCTATATTTTAAGAGAGGAGCAACATGGAGCAATGTGGTTTTTGGAAAATTTTTTATGTTTATGAAGATAAAGCTGGGAATCTTGAGGATATTAGCTTAGTAATGTTCTGATCAGTATTTGTAGCCTGTGCAAAAATGTAACAATAAATTTACCTTCTAGATGTCTACTTGAAACTATTCCTTTTGGATGTTTGCCAGATAAAAAAGCCCCATGGGATTAAGTTCTGGAAAATCACTTGCAAATTTGTGGGGGGATATCAGTGACTTTAAATATTTAACTGTCCAAACTGTCATCTACAGGCGTTCTGTCTCTGCACTGGGTAAAAAAATTAGAACTTTGTCAGCCAGTTAGAATTAAAGGTGACATCTGCTTTTAATTGGTGTTTTATTTTCTTCCAAGTCAGTAAAAATTCAGTAAGACATGAATTATCAAATTTTGCAATGCTAAGCAACTTGTCAAGTGACAGTAAGCACTACCTTGAGCTTACAGATGGGAAGTGTTAAAATGTTGATTAATCGTCTTGAGTTCTGATTCTGGTTTTAGAAGGCAAAAGCCTCTATAACCATTGCCAGCTTTCTTGGGTCAGATAGTATTCACTTGTTAATTTCGTAGGCTTTTTTCAATTACTGGCAAATTGCCTCTTGTATAATTAGCATTTAACTAGTTTTAGTGATGCTTGCGCTAGTAGACTTGGGGTCGGATAAGGCATTGTAGAATTCTTCTGTTTCTCAAGTCTGTTATTTATTTAGTAAACTTCTTTGTTAAATTCTTTATAGTAAAACAATTGAAAAAAAAATCTAAAAATGAGCTTTAAGATGGTATTCTCTTATACATACTCTTGACAAAGGTAGCCTTGCATGGACCCCTCTGTTGAAAAAGAAAATTGATTATTTCTGTTTTTACCATTTCTCAAACATTTTGAGATATAAAACTTAAAGGTAGAGAAATCAGTTCCTTCAAGAAGAGCATGTAAAAATAACTCAAGACTTCAAACATTCTCAGACCTGAAAGAGACCAAAGAAAATATTCCCATCATACTGACTACATTTAAATTTTCTGGTTACTGAAAATTTCAGCGTGGTACTAAGTAGTCTCTTTATAGAAAGCGTCTTTAAAAATTCAACTACGAAGACGATTTTTTTTTATTTTTGCCTAATCGTTAATATGAAAGTGGATTTTTTCCTTTTCCTATTTGAATAGATCTGTATATTGGAGGTAGAATTCTGTTTTGAAAGTGGTTAGGACTTGTAGCAACATTTCTGAGATTACTTCCTTAATATTACTAGACTTCAGTTTAATTCAGGTTTCTTTTTTATTGTCCACTTAAGAATACCTGATAAATGTTTTATGTAGTATTTTTGCTACCAGAAAATCATTGCATTGTTTAATTTGATTCAGAAAAATCTGTCCTGTTCAGTTACTTGGATGTCGTATAGATTTTATTTCAACTTAAAAACTAGAAGAGATGCTTGGGTAAATTAACAGTTGATAAGTAGCGTTTTAAGCCCAAGGGCCAAGTTTAACAGTTCTTATACATTTTTAGAAAATAGATGAAAAATAGAAAATTTAGATCTTCTTGCTAAACTATACAAAACACTTTTATAGTCATTTCGATGCCTGATAACTTCAGGGTTCATTGCCCCTGTACATTTTTCAAATTATTTGCTTCTCAGTACATAAGGCTTTAATTTACCTCCTACCGACAAACCCCAAATGGGTTTTTTAAGAATTTTGAAAGTGGATTGCTATAGTTGGGTTACAGCACTGGCTTTGATTGCTGACACAGGATTTCTTAAGACTCCCCAAATTTAGAAGGATGGGTGGGAGGTTCAGGCAGTGTCTTCTGGGCAAATGCTAAGGTGTTTTTCTTTTCAGATACAGAATTACTGTTTTCCATGATATCTTTCTTTCTTTGAATCCTGTTTTAATGCCTGTTTCTTTAGACACAACATTTAACCATATTTTTTTCACTGTTAACTTAAATTTTGGTTTGTATGATCTTTTTTTATCTTGAATTTTAATAATTTAATAATTTTAATAGTAAAGATAAACATTCGTACCTTGAAGTATCCTAAAGCAATTATTGCTTCTGTAAATAACTTTGATATTATTAGTAAATGCGATTTATATACTGATGAATAATATTACCTCAGGTGTGCCTTCTCTAGAGGTGCTCAAAGTGACTTCTGTGTCATCCTTTCATGCTTGCGCTCTTGTTAAGGAATGAGGGAAATAGTTGATACATGTATTTTATTGGAAAGAAGACTAAAGCCTATGGCTAGTATTTGAATTGGGGTAATAATTTACTTTGTTGCCCCTAAATACTCTCACGATCTTTTAGGAAACTGAGATCATGGTAGCTTGACTTGTTAATCATTTCTGTGTTTTCAGCTCAGTTTGGTCACTAATACTTGACTTATTCCTTATATTCTTGCTTCTCTTCGCCTCATTGCTTGTAGTTGCTGTTTAAATTACCAAGCTTTCTTTATCACGTGAGCCTGTCACTCTGTTGACAACTGATTGGATCGGGGATTAGTGTCTGACCCAGAGGTGGTCATCTGTAGAAGGGCCATGGCCCAGGATGTGCGGGTGCGGATGGGGGTGTGTGTGGCGGGGTTGTGCGTGGTGTTCGGGTGCGGGGAAGGTGTGACATTTGAACTGAAGTAACTGAAGGATGAGAAGGAGCAGCAGCCAGCACGTGAGGATCTGCTCTAAACCCTCCCCAGGCAGAGGGGATGAGCGGGTGTAAATGTTCCGAGGTAGGAAGATTAGCTTGTCATAGGGAGAAGGAAGCTGGCGTGGCAGGAGAATGATGAATGAGGAGGTGTGTGGTACAGGGTGCGGTTGGAAAGATAGGCTCAGGGTGGATCAGCGAGGGCCACTGTACGAAGCTGGGATTTTAATTTCAGCAGCCTTGGGGAACCACTGGGGGGAGTTTTAAGCATGTAGTGATGTAATGTGATGTATTTCTATATTAACTATAACAAGAATGCATATCAGACTGAAGAATTATGTAATTAAAAGCCGTTATGATAACAGGAGTAGAAAAATGCAAGCTACGCGTAATAAGAAACAATGCCTTAGAAGACGTTAAAAGTCTCATGCTGGCCTCCTATAGAAGTCTTCACCCGTTAGTTTTGTCCTACAGTTGTTAGGACACGAAGCTATCTTCTGATTTGTACTTTGCAAATCATCTACTTTTCAGTAAACCCTGCCCTTAACTTAGAGATTAATCTGATACCAAGAATCATTCCTCTTCTTACAATGGTTTATTTCCCTAAGTCTCGATTATTCAGTCTTGAAAAACACTCTAGTTGTACATGGTAACATTTCACCCTTCAAGTCTTGAGAACAGTTAGGGGGAAGGTGTGGCTACAAAGAGAATAATATATGGTATCACAGTTTAAGGTGGCCAGTTGAAATTCTGTCTCCTTTGATACCTTTCAGCCAAGTGTTAATTACTAGTAAGCTTCTTTAACTTTTTGTCTGGCTAGCAGGTGATGGTTATACCAAGCAAATAGGCTTCAGTGAATGCTTGTATCTGGTAGGCATGCACGTGTGCACACGTATACTCACGTTCCAGTGGACAGTTTGCCTCTCTAACATTCTTTCCACCACTGGTGATTTGTTTAAGCCAGTTATAATCATGTTATCTCTTCTGACAATTATTATTCAAGGATGACTCAGTGAAGGCTTAAGCCAGTTTGGACCGCTGAAACAGAATGTGAGGCATTTTTTGGGATTCCTGGGAGAGAAACTTTCTCATTCATTAGAGAGGCTTTGGTGCTCCAGCTCCACATCGGCCCCCTCGCCCACCCTTTTGTGAGTGAGAGGGCTTGGTGCTGCTGGCAGCCATTTTGTGACCGTGAGGATAGCTAGCTAAGGGCAGAGCTCACTTGCAGAGTGGGACAGGTCTGAGAGAGAGGCAGAGAAACCCAGAACTGGGAGATGTATCAGTGCTTTCAGAAGAATTTCTGTGGGTGTTGGAGGGGGGTGTGTGCTGGGGGCGGGGAGAGTTGGGATGTTTAGTGGGTTGACAGTCTTTTGTTCTTTATCAGACATTTATTGAAAAGTTTTCTTATCCCACTGTGCTAGACACTGAGAAACTTAGTTAAAAAATAAAGTAGGGCACAGAACATGCTTTTCCAAGAAACTTGTTTATGGGTATTAGATTTTGATTCCTTCTGTGGTTGTCCCTTGTATTGGTCTTGGGGACTGAAAGAACACTCAGTTATTACTATTCAGTTAAAACTTTTAGAACCAGAGCTTAAAGCCTTAACCTTTATGTTAGTAAGTAAGGGAAACAATGTCAAGGCTATGAGTTGCTTTAACGATGTTGCTGGGCAGCTAGAACTTTGTGCATATTGTATATACATGGGTGTTTTGAGGAATCCAAGAGTGAAAAGATAGGGAGGCTTGAGGAAACTATTGGAAACAGAGACTAGCCAGCTGTCAGGTCTTTTTGCTCTGTGTTTCTGCTTCATTCTTTGAAATCTTTCGGCAAGCCTGTCCACTTTCATCCTCTGCTTCTCTGCTCCAGTGGTCCCATGGAACATGCTGACTCCATAGCCCCTGAGCTTATGTGTTTTAGGTCTGGCCTCCTGAAAACAGGAAAGCCTCTTTTTTCTCTTGGTCCCCATTCCTGGGAAAGGGACTGCGATAGATCAAGTTTGGGTTAGCTGCTTTTTGCTACAGTCATCTGTGTTCAGGGAGCCAGATCACATCCTGCAAGAGGGCTGCAGGGACTTCCCTGGGGTCCAGTGGTTAATTCCGCTAGAGGGGGCACGGGTTCGATCCCTGGTCGGGGAACTAAGATCCCACATGCCGTGCGGGGCGGCCAACACAAACAAACAAGCAAACAAACAAAACCCCAAAAGGGCTGTAGTTGAGGGGTCTTTTGCTGTGGTTGGGAAAAACGCAGCTCAGAGAGTTGCAGGCTGGCTAACTTTTCCACAAAATGTCTATTATACCGCATAATTATAGGGCAGTGTGGTCATCGCAGCAATCAGAGTGTGTCTCATGTAGGTGCTGCATGAAGGCAATGGTTAATTCTGGTAGCTTGGGGGTTGGGTATAGCTGGAGAGACTGTTGTCTGATTTCTAATAAGAGGGATGTGGGTGTGTATGAAAGGATTAGTGAAGAAGAGTGTTTTGTATTTGTATAGCTATTGGTTTCCTCCCTAGGAATTTACTCCTGTCATAAAAACTCTGTGCCCCTATAAAGCTGAGTTTCATAATTGTGGCATCATTGGAGTTATAAAGTACACACAGAGAAGAAAATTATGGACTTTTTGAGCCAAGAGGAAACTTAGAACTTATCTAATTTGATTGTTTGGCGTATATCTCTTGATGTGGCAGATACCAGTGAATACAAAGATGAAGCAGATTCACTACACTGAAGAAGTTTATAGAGAGGAGATACAACAGGGAGGAGACCTAGGGAGGAGTTTAACTCATGAGAGTCAGAGATGGCGTTGTGGGGAAGTCAGAGAATGAAGTGCTTACTTTTGATGGGGGAGGAGTGTCTAGAAAAGTCTCATGAAGAAGGTGGCATTTGAAGTGGATCTTGAAAATAGGAATGTGTTTACATAGAGAAGGTGATTGGGGAGAAGAATGGAGATTAAAAAAAAGGGGAAGACCTTCTCAGGAAGGGGATTAATTTTCTTGGCTCTACCTTCAAAATTAATTTAGAATCTGATCAGTTCTCACTACTGTCAGTGCTACCATTTATTCCAGCTGCCAGCATCTCTCATCTGCATCATCAAATTAGTTTCGTACTTGATCTCCAAGCTTCCATGTTTATGTCCCTCTAGAGTATTCTCAAAACCTAGTCAGAGTGATCCCTGGACAAGTAATATCCAAATATTTGATATTTCAAATATCAGCTTCTCTGCTAAAAACCAAGCAGCAAAGTACATTTAATAGCTTCTCATTTCATTCAGAGTAAGAACCAGTCCTTTAAGTCCCCATCCCCCTTTCTGACCTAAGTATTTTGCTCTCTTGCTTACTGTATTTTACCTCTTCCTTGAGGTGAGGTATGCTTACAACCTCAGGGCCTTTTCACCTGCTAGTTTCTTTGCCTAGAACACAGAATCTCCAGATGTGCCTTCTTTAGGCCATTCAAAGTCATTTTCTCAAAGATGCCTACCCTGACTATCCTAACTAAAATTGCTAGTTATTATTCTCCTATCACCTCACACTCTCAATTCCCATTTCCTAATTTATTTTTCTCTAAAGTATTTACTTCAGCCTGATACATACTTTATTTTGTCTGCCTTTCTCTGCCACTGGAATGTAACCTACACAACCACAGGATTTCCCCCCCCCCCGCCCCCCTTGTGATCATACTGTTTCCTCAGTGCCTCGAACAATATCTGGCTCGTATATATTTGCTTAATAAGCAAATAAATGAGTAAGAGGTGGATTGTCTAGCTCTATTTTTGGGCCATTCATGGGATAGATTTGATACCCTAAATTCAAAGTAGGCAGATGTTTATAAATACAGAAATCACTTCTATTATCTTTGCAAGGTGGCTATTCAGCTGTTGCTCATGCGTATAATCACTAGAATTTTAAACCGTTTTATCGTATAGCCCAGTGTTTGGCAAACTTTTTCTGTAAAGGGCCAGGTAATAAATATTTTAGACTTTGCAGGCCATACCGTCAGAACTATTCAACTCAGTTGTTAACTATATAACTCTGCAGTTGTAGCATGAAAACAGCCCTCAAGTATAGGTAAGTGAACATAATGGGTATGGCTGTATTTCAATAAAACTTTATTTATGAACACTAAAACTAGAATTTTATGTGATTTGTAACATGTCATGAAATATATTTTTTTCAACTATTTACAAATGTTCCTTTTTATTGTACTTGGACGGAGATTGACTACTCTATGGTCAAAGTATGGTGTTTGAAACAGCTACACATCTGTATGAATATATTTAGTTTAATACACATTTCACTATCTTGTTCATAAGCACACATGTGGTTAGAGCCACTAGAAAGAGACTCTGTGTGACATTGTGAATAAAAAAGCGCATGGTACAGTTATTTCTGCTAATACGTGGGGGCAGGGTGTAGTAACATGGAAAATAAAAGATAGATAGGGATGACATACAAGTAATCTGAGAATGTGTCATATAGTTTAAATGTATAGGGCCTACTGATTATATTTACTTGATCTTAATCTAAAGGCCAAGAAGTGATTAGTAATTATATTCAGTAACATTAGATTTACATTCCCTTTAGTGCAGATCAGTTGAGAATGTGGGCAGTTAATTCAGAAATGCTGTGGAGGAATTGCTTTCGGAATTAAAAAATTTTTGTGGATAAATGAGAATCACACTGATAAAATATTTGTAAAGTACAGTAACATATGTAAACATTAGTGTTGGATTAGATTTATAAACTTTCTGGTTTTCCCCCCAAATTTGAATTATGCTGTAGAAGAGGCAAGGGATTCACTCCCCCAACCCCCAATATAGTGGTGCAGGATTTGGCACCCTAACAGATGTAAAATTGAAACACACAGAGATTTAAAATTACCCCATTCTGTGGGTATATAATAAATTAATACCTGTTGATTGTTAATGTTTAAATTTATGGATTAGGTATTATCTTCTGTGATGAAAAATTAGACAAAGAGGGTAAACATGTAAGAATAAATAAGAATTATGTCTTTTCATGTTGAGAGTAACATGGGAAGAAGGAGTTCTTGGAAATAGAAGTCAAATCTGTGGAATAAATGGTAGGAGAGGTTTTTAGACAGGTACAGGGATTGTTGCTATTTTTAGTGTGTTCATTTTCATGAAGCTGACCACAAAGTGGGGATAATATATTGTATATAGTCTCTGGATGACCTGTGACATCATCCCGAGTTGTTGAAAATAGAGTTAAATTATTTTAAATAACTTTTTCTATTTTATTTAGAAATTTCTCAATGAATGAGTTTAAAACAATTATTTTGCATATATCTTGACCTAGTTTAGTAGTACCAACAAGGATTATAATTTTTTGTTTTCCAGTACTGTAAGGTTTTTATTTTAAACCCATAAAATTATGCCTTTTTCAGCCTAAGATCATTTCTATGCTGTCCTCTTATCCAAAAAACCCTGAAATCAGTTTCCATTGTTGTTAATTTGAAAATTCTTTACTAGACTGGACAACCATATGGGAAAAGGACTGGATCTCTTTAGGGCTTTATCATAGGTAACCTAAAGAAGATAGAAGACTTAATTCAAATTACTCTTATTTCTTGGTAGGTCTTAACTAGAGTCTAGCCTCCCCTTAGGATAGTTGGAAGTGGCCTCTGGCGGATTAATATTACAGCATCAGAGTGCTGTTTTCTGACTGGTATGGTGGGTGGGCCTTAGTGTTCTGTGAAAATGCCTCGGCACGTCATCCCAGATCATGGAGTTCATCTTTGATGGCTCGTTCATGTGTTCTGCTGACTTCCAGTATTCTCTTTATGCAATTCTCTTTATGCAAAGTGTGGATATTGAAGCCAAAACATTCAGAAAGACTTTTGAAGTTTATTTGTTATTAAATAGCATTATTCAATCAGAGTTGAAGTCTTCGGTCAAGTAGAGTAACTGCTGTGTCAAAATTGAGCTTTTGAAACTGAAAAGCATTCTAAGCCACAGACCATGAACAGTAGTACCCCCCAAACCCTTTTTGCTTTGGAAGTGAAGTGTTTCAGGTAGTAATAGCATGAGTAAACTGTTTAAAATCTCTCAGAAGTACTTCACAGCTCATGCCTGTAGTGATTGTACAGGTAAATGTGATATCATAAACTTTTTAAGGTTTCAAGTGCAGGCTAGTTTATCCCAAGAAATTGTATTTGCCTTGGTGTCTGTTTTTTACTGAAGACATTTCCAGGTCCATGTAAGAGTGTCTCCCATGGAAGTCTCCTCCGGTTGTCCTGCTAACAGGTCACTTATGTGCAAAGTGGAACTTATCCTTGTAACAGAACCTGCTTTTCGGTTTCCTGTTTGAATTGTTTTCTGGTCTGCAAATCTTATAGTCAACTTTGACCATTCCCCTCCCTTCCACTTCCTAATCCAGTCATTCTCCCTAAGTCCATTGCCAGGTGTACTATTAATTAGTATTACGGCAGCTTTTCTCACTGCTTTTCTCTCTACTGAATTCCCACTGCTGTCATATTACTTCTTCACTCCTGTCTTTCTCCTGGACCACTGATCACTTCTTCTCAATCTTTCCTCCTTGGAGCCTGGTCAGTACTGGAGCCAGACTGATCTTCCTGAAGTACTTCAGGATCCTTCAGTGGCTTACTGTTGTCTGTAGAGCCTGTATTCCTCAAGCTGGCATGCACAATAGTTTCATTTCTGCCTGCCTTCCAGCACTGTCTGTGCTTGCCCCGCTGTAACTTCTGTTACCACAGGCTGGCTGGCTGGCTGCTGTGGTTGTGTGGGCTTTTAAAATTTTGTCTGAGCGGCATCTTTTCTCCTCTGAGAGCTGTGGCCTGCTTGCTTGCCTCAGCTTTAGCCGTGTGATGGAAGGATGAGCAAGTCCTCAAGCAAGCGGGGTTTTAGGGTGAGAGGAAGGAGCCAGTTGAGAGGAGGAGATGAAGGGTGTGGGAAGAAGTCGGTTTAGCCTCTTCAGGAAGGGTTGCCTTCTCGGGAGCAAGGTTCCTGGAATGCATTGAGCACCTGCACACGGGAAGGCGGGCGGGGCGTCCTCACCAGTCAGAGTTACAGCCAGCTGTGCCTTCTGAGTCCCTCCACAGCTAGACAGCAGCTCATCAGGGTCCCCTCTGTCCCAGGCGCTCTGCATATATTACTTCATTTAATCTTCACAGATACAGAAACTGAGGCACAGAGTAGTTAAGAAACTTGTCCAAGGCCACCCAGGTAGTTTATGGTTGTATTGGAGTTTAGGCAGCCTCCTGCTCTTAACCATTACACTCTGCTGCTTCTAATTCCTGCCTTTTTTTTAAATACAAGAATATAATTTAAAACCCTGCTTGAAAGTTGTTTTATACGATTCATGAGCCATGGGAGGTGAGGAGT
This sequence comes from Physeter macrocephalus, assembly GCF_002837175.3. Taxonomy (NCBI): domain Eukaryota; kingdom Metazoa; phylum Chordata; class Mammalia; order Artiodactyla; family Physeteridae; genus Physeter; species Physeter macrocephalus. Next base: position 70,945,213 of record NC_041226.1, read on the forward strand.
TTATAGGTGGTGTCAGTCATAACTTGAAAACTTCAAAAGGCTACATAAGGTGGTGATAGCGTACATTTCAAGGGAGTCGCACAGGCTGGTAAAACATTTTAAGAAGATAATTTTGCTGACATTAATGTTTATGCTTATTGGTAGTTGATATAAAATGATGCTTCATCTATTATATATGATGTCCATTTTCACCCTCATCAGTTACAAGGCTTGAATTGAAGGGAGAAGGTTGCATTCTCAAGTCTTATTCATCTAGCAGGTTAGAAAGGCCCTGGTTGGACTTTCTGAGAAAGACAGACATATCAGGTGATTTGAGCATGTTAAAATTGTAGCGAAATTTAATGTGAACAGAAGGGAAAAATTCTCTGATGCAAAGGGGAGGGAATCTCTTTCTGGAAAGAATCCCCTTGTCTTTTATTGTTTATGCAGTTGATGATTGAAATATTGCCACTTCATATGTAAGAGGTATCATTGCAATAAACTTACGTTGATTTGGCTGACAGTTTCCATCCATGTATGCTTTATTCTAATTACCATTAGTTTCCCAGAGTATACTATTGTACTTCTCTGTCACAGCACCCATGCTTTCTTGTGATTTTAATTGCTTGTGGTGTCCTGTCTTCCCAGTTGGTTTGTCAACTAAAAGAGGGCAGTGGTACATGTTTGTCTTGTGCCTCATTGTTTCGCTAGACTTAACACAGTGCCTGACACAGAGTGGGTGCTTAGCAGGTATTTGTAGAGTGAATGCATGGCTTTACCTGTATACTGAAGAAGTATGCATTTGAGGTCTGGTTGTTGTAAGGCTTAAGAGAAGTGGGGGAGACCCTTTAGGATGAACACTGGTTGTGTGTAGCTTCATCATGATTCTCTGAAGATCATAGAACCTTCTACAGACCAGTGGGAGGACTGTTTTCCTGAATATTTAAATGTTTGTTTTTCCATGCTGCCTTTTCAAATCCTAGTTGTCTTTTTTCCTTCAAATGCTACCCTTTTTGTGACGCCTTCCTTGATTCCTCTGTTGGACTCTGTTCACAGTGCCTGATTTTTTTTTTTTAACCTCTTTTAGTGCATTTACTACTCTCTACCATTTATTGTTTTTATTGTTTGGTATGTATTGTTTGTTCTACTAGACTGTAAACTCTTTGCATTCAGAAACCAGGTCTGTCCAAACAAGCATGCTTTGGAGAGTGAAAAGAGGCACTAGTCAGATGGGTGCTGAGGTAATAGGTGTGTCCTGGGACTGTGTCAGGCAGACTTATGTATGACACTTCCCAGTGGTCAGCACATGCCACCTGAACCTGGGACATGAGAAGGCAGCAGAGCTGCAGATAAAACCACTGGTTTGGGTCTTATCTTATTTCTGTCACTTTACCTGTTTAGGTGTGGTGGGCATTTGATTTCATCTCTCAGATCCTAATTTTACTGACATGTTAAGTAGAAATGACTATTTATGTCCTGCTGGTTTCATAGCCCCATTTTTTTTTTTGAGGAAAAATGATTAAAAAACACTAATTGGAAAAGATAATGCACCCCAGTGTTCATAGCAGCATTATTTACGGTAGCCAAGATATGGAAGCAACCTAAGTGTCCATCAACAGATGAATGGATATGGAAGATGTGGTGTAGTTATTCAGTAGAATACCACTCAGCCATAAGAAAGAATGCAGTTTTGTCATTTGCAGCAACATGGATGCACCTGGAGGATATGATGCTTAGTGAAGTAAGTCAGAGCAAGAAAGACAAATACTGTATATTATCACTTCTATGTGGAATCTAAAAAACTAGTGAATATAACAAAAAAGAAAGAGACTCACAGATATAGAGAGCAAACTAGTGATTACCAGTGGGGAGAGGAAATGGGAGAGGGGCAAAATAGGGGTACAAACTACTATGTATAAAATAAGTAAGCTAGCTAAAAGGATATATTTTACAGCATAGGAAATATAGCCAATATTTTATAATAACTATAAATGGAGTATAATCTGTAAAAATTTTGAATCACTGTGTTGTACACCTGAAAGTAAGATAATGTATATCAACTGTACCTCAATTTAAAAAATTTTAAAAAGACTTCAAAAACTGTGGAATGTTAGTTAAGATATTTTACTGTGTAATTCTAGAATAAATTGAAGACTTTCTAACTTTGTAAACCAACTAGAACCTGATGACTGAAATGTTTATCCATGTATAAAATGGTTTTTAGGGTAAAGTGAGCCTTACTTCAGTGCCTTTTAGATGGTGCTAAATAAGTAAGTAAAATACATATTGTTGTTCTTGTTAATATTAATGCATTCCTTGTTCTTTTACTCCCTTCAAACTTAAAAAAAAATGTTTCCTACCTAGAGATAAATTAATCTCTACTTGGGTCATTCCACTACATCTTTTTGTCACTTTCACTTCATTGCATCCTTGTTAATAACCAAAATAAAGGGTGAAAGTAGCAGGTTGGCCTGTTGGACTAGTGCTGAGTAGTGTGAGGAATTACTTAGCTGCTCGAGGCAATTAACTGGAAATCATGATCTCTGCTTTTTCAGCATTCCATTCGTTATTTGAAATAAGCTTTATAATGTAGACTGTACTAGAGCACAGCAATTAAATGTGCTAACGGAAAAGAATATCCCAACTGTAGGTAGAGCATGCTTTATTCAAACCACATGACTCTGATTTCGATCCAGCGGTGGTATCGAGAATTTGATGTGTTCCAGAAAGCAGTAAATTAAGCACAGAGTGTGGAAGGACTTCTACTTGTAGCAAGTTTTAAAAAAATTCATATTATCAAAGGAAATAGAAAGAGTACATAATTCAGATAATATCCCAGACCAATTTTAAACGTTTACAAATTAAAGTTCGTATCCAGTGTTTGGACTAAACACAAGATCTCTAGCCTTTCACCAGTTTACCAGCTTACTACTAGCAGTAAATATTAATGGACTGTGAGGAATGAACAGGAAGGTGAGTCAGGAGGCGTCTACATTAACATTCCCTCATGCTAATTGAAGCATTATTAAATCGTTTTTAAGACTTAAACTGTAAAATTGCTCATCTAATTCCATAGTTGTTATAAGGTATATTCCAAAATTGAACTGGAAAAATTAGTTTTCAATCCGAAAGTACCAATTAATTTTAGTATTCATGGAACAATAAAAATAATTGGATCAGGGAGAAATGAAAACAACTAATTTTTAATATCCAAATTGTTGAGATATAAAATTAAAAGTATTTTATGGGAAGTGCAAAAGAAGGAAATTATAACTTCATAATTAAATAATTCCTATGATCAGTTTATATAAGGAGAACCTTATCATTACACAACCATATTTAAATATGAAGCTTCTTACCTTATCCTCTTAAAAAATACATCTAGAAGAAATACTTTAACATTTGTGCCTACATCTTAAAAAAAAAATTTTGTTTTACGGTAACATTTATTAGCATTACTGGAACACAAATGCATTCCCACAGGTAGCCCCGTTCGGTATGCATTAAACCTTATATAATTATTGTATTTGAAATAGAATTCCTTGTGGGTTTTAGATCATTGGGACCTCGAATCATGAATGTCATACTTTGTTCAATCCAATTGAAATTATTAAAAGAGTTCAAGGTTTTACATAAATAATTTTATATAAACAAATTTAAATTTTTATATATTCAAGTTTTATTTTGTTTATTTTTTTAAAAAATTCAACATAAAATCCTATTTACATATTTCAAACATCAAGTAAGAAGATCAATCTATATGAAAAGTCAGCAAGAAGTTCACAGCTGTACTTAATTAAAGCATTATTACTATTGTATTACAAAGCAAAAATAAGCTTAACTTCTTGAAAATGCCAGGTAGCTTGAGTGATAAACTTAACAATTTCATCCAAGAAAATTTAGTGTCATTGACTTGATCATCAATATTTTGCTAATATATATATTTTTAAATGTTCTAATATTAAAACTAGAATTTCTTTAAAGGAGGAAGGCTAAAATTTATCCACAAGGCTGACTTTTTAGTTAACTCTAATTTTCTCAGTGTTACTGCTAAAGAAGTTATTGAATTCATTTTCTCTGGGTATCTTCTGTGTTGTTTTTCTTTGATTCTTGCCAGTGCAACCAGTCTAAGATTTTACATGATAAAGGAAATCTGTGGTACTAATCCTAGAAACCTCTTTCTGTTTTCTCACAGAACACCTCCAGGCACAGAAAAGACAGAATACTTCATTTGCATTCTTAAACATTAGGAACTTAGAATCTGAGTCTTTCAGCTGGAAATGTTATTGCATATACATTTCCCGAAGAAAAAAAAAGGTTAACAGCCCACTCAGGTTTCTGTTCACTCATCTCTTTTTAGTGTCCTGATCTGCACAGAGAGTGTAGAATGTGGGAGCTGAACGCCCAGCTTCTTTCTTCTCAGCAGTCAAGGAGACTCGGGAAATAGGTATCAGTGCTGGTTACAGGGAAATAAAAAGAAATCAGATATGCACACAAAAATGGCAAGCACTAACAAACTTCAGGCTTAGCCTTTTAAAAGGGAAAGAACATTTACAAAATTAACATAGACTACGGTAACTAGAAGTTTTAAAAGTAAACTATTTTCCACATGAGCTTGAAAAGCTTACCCCAAAAGTACAGAGATATTTAGAGATTTATGGTTTGTTTATTTAAATGGTTTCTATTAAATTAATAAGTACCAAAAACCTCTTCTTTGCCCTAAGTACCTTTGTCAGAAACCCAGAACATTTAATAAAAAAAAATTTAACAACTTTTTTGACTTAATAATAGCTGAAAAATAGAAATGCAAATCATTCCACTGTCAAATATTAGAAATGGAAGGTGTCCTATTGCTGTATTGTTCACTTCCTATGCGTGAAAAACAAGCTTTTATATTTAACGATATTCCTTAACTAGAGAACCTGACTTCTGCCAATTGTTACAGTGTGGGAACTGTTTCTCTAACTAAATATTGTGCGTGGCTGTCATCTGGAAGTAATAATATTACTTGAGTGCGTTGTGCCAAGTGGACACTTAATACAGAATATACATTAGACTGAATGAAATCCAGATACTAGTAATACTGACAGAGAAAGACACATTCCTTTGGTTAAACTAACTCACAGCATGTACAGTGTACCATAAGTTAAATGCAGTTTGTAAGCATGTCATTAGATTTCAATCGATCTTGCAATTAGCATCCCAAACAAATTGAAAAGCTGTGCTGGTTTATAAATTTATGTTTAGAATTTTAAAGAATCTTTGTCTCCCTTCCACTACCCTTCCTCCACAACAGTCAAGTTCCTTAAGGTTCTGTTCCCAGCGAGTCACATAAATTGGGTTCTTAATTTGCAAGGAGCAGACTAGCACTTAAAGAAAATGACTCCTATATATGTAGGGGGTTGGAGGCTGATGGCACCTTCCGCTAGGGTGGTTCTGTACCTCCCTTTATGGCTGCCCCACAATCAGTGTTGAGGAAAATGAATTAGCATTCATATTCTGGTCTTCTCTAATCGTTCCCACTGCACAGCCTGGGGCTTCCGGGAAGCGCTCGCCGTACCTTGTACCCAGTCTTGGGGTAAAGACCCAGCCGACTGGTATTTATTTACTGATGTCCATGGAAACTACACGAGGAATGTTTCCCCCATCTGTGTGTTCAAATGTTGTCCTTATCTTTTATTTCTAATCATTATTTTGAAAAGTCCACTGAGTGCAGGTTAAAAGCTAACCACCAAAACAGTATTCAACCCTGATGTCATAAGCCGAGAGGAGGAGCCTTCCCTCTTTCACACAGTAACTTGTTAGAGCCCAAGTGCCAACTTGGCTGAAATTCCTTCTTGGGACTGAACTGAGTTTTTTTGTTTTTAAGTTAAAAAAAAAAGAAAGAAAGAAAGAAAAACGGGCTGAGTAATATTGTATCAAATACCAGAAGTGGTCTCATTGGAAGCAGAAACTATTTACATTAAATAAGAAATCAGTTTGCAGGTTGCATCTGTCACATTTACAGTATAGTGTAATATACTGTGACCAAAAGTGTAACGAAATACAGCTTCAGGCACTCAGTCCACAGGGAGCGCAGTGTGCCACAGGTGAGTTAGGGGAGGTAGTGAAAGGGAGAGGAGGAAAGAGGGAGGAAGATGAGTTCTCCCTGAGGGGTTCTGGTTTCATCACGGATTGGACAGCAATCCAGTCCTCCTCCGCTGCCACAGGTGGCCTGATGGACCAGCTTCTATTGCTCAGAGAATTCAGTCCAAGCTCATCTGTGATTTCAGCAGTGCTCATGGCAACAGGAAGATCTTTTTTCTTTGCAAACAGACACTAGTCAGACGGAATCCCAGATCAGCCCTTCCGCCACCATCCTCATGAGCTCTTCTTGGACCTCATACAAAGAGCAAAATCTGAGTGTTTTGGAAGTAGTGATGCTGCAGAAGGTGGATGCTGTCCGGTTAAGCCAGCAAAGGTGATGTTTTGTACTTTATAGTTTTCACATTTAACCTGTAGTGGCAGTAGTTGTTACCACTTCATCAGGCTTCACTTTGTGCAAAATAACCATCTACTGAAGCATCCCAGCCAAACATGAGAATGCACTTTCTCTCTCTCTCTCTCTCTCTCTCTCTTTTTTTTTTTAGAGCCAAAAAAGTCCCCTGAATAGGTTAGCAAACCGGCCTGAGAAACGCCTCCCTGGCTGTGGGTGCTGCTACTGTGGCTGCTCCTGGTCCAGGTGTTGGTCTTAGTCCTATAAGCTGGCGGCTACTCTGAGAAATGTTTTCAGAGTTTTTATTGTAGAATAAAAGACAGATACAGAAAAAAACTATGCAGAACCAGTGTGGGCTTGCATAAGGAGAGGAATCTTGTAGCCATTACATAGGTTCAGTCATGAGACATTTGCCCTGAATCCCAGAAGGCCTGTCCATGTGACCCATCTCAGTCCTAACCTCTGGTCTCTCCCCGGATGTATCCACTATTTTGACTTATATAGTAATCATTTTCATGCATTTTAAAATAATTTTATGGTCCAAATGTACATCCCTAGACACTGATTTGTCTTGCCCATTTATTTTTTACCTCTGATATGTCTTCTAAATGTCTCTCAATCCATAGGTTCTCCTCACATACATTTCTCTTCCTTACATTTTATCTGCTGAAGAACCTTGGGCTGTTTGACCTGTAGAGTGTCTCTCAGTCTTGACTTAGCTGATTGCATAATCATGGTGCAGTTCTGCATTTCCCTCCATTCTTGGCATTTCCTACAGATTGGCAAACTGGCTTCAGAATTGGGGATCAGACTTAGGTTTCAATTCCTTTGACCAAGACTGTAGGAGGCACGTGTCTTGTTACTGCTTTTTAAGATCTAAGCAGCCTTTGAAGCTTACTGTCTATAGCTGTTGCTTCATTAGATTGCGAAATGGTGATATTTTAATTCTATCATGTTTTTCATTAGTTAATTGGAATATATTTATAAAGAGATCTCTTCCCCTCATTTTTTTTTTTTTTTTTTCCCGGTATGCGGGCCTCTCACTGTTGTGACCTCTCCCGTTGCGGAGCGCAGGCTCTGGACGCACAGGCTCAGCGGCCATGGCTCACGGGCCCAGCCGCTCCGCGGCATGTGGGATCTTCCCGGACCAGGGCACGAACCCGTGTCCCCTGCATCGGCAGGTGGATTCTCAACCACTGTGCCACCAGGGAAGCCCTCTTCCCCTCATTTTTTGTTTGGTTTCCTAGGGGTGTAATTCACATAGAAAGAGCAAGATGAGTGTATAATTCTTTACCTTTATTTACTAGTTTTTGAGGTAATAAATTGGTTAACCAGTTAACCAGTTCTTTTTAAAAGTATCATTATGAAGTCATAGATTTAAACGTATATTGTAGGTTTAAATCTGTTGGAGTTACTAGTGAATCTCAAGTTGTCCCTCTTTGGCCAGGGGGACCTAAGTTGGCTCATGGTCTTTTGGACTTGACCCTCATAATCTTTTATAGCTTCCTTGCTCTCTGATCTGACAAGATATTCTAGGCTCATGTTTTACATTTCTTGCTTCAGGCCTTTAATCATCCACCTTTCTAAGATGCATTGGTTTCTTTGTTTGTTTGTTTGTTTTATTTATTTCATTTATTTATTTCTGGCTGCGTTGGGTCTTTGTTCCTGCGCGTGGGCTTTCTCTAGTTGCGGCGAGCGGGGGCTACTCTTCGTTGTGGTGTGCAGGCTTCGCATTGCAGTGGCTTCTCTTGTTGCAGAGCACAGGCTCTAGGCGCGCGGGCTTCAGTAGTTGTGGCACACGGGCTCAGTAGTTGTGGCTCATGGGCTCTAGAGCTCAGGCTCAGTAGTTGTGGCGCACAGGTTTAGTTGTTCCGCGGCATGTGGGATCTTCCCTGACCAGGGCTCGAACCCATGTCCCCTGCATTGGCAGGCGGATTCTTAACCACTGTGCCACCAGGGAAGCCCCAGTCTGGTGAGAATTTAAACTTTTCTTTTGTACAAGTCACATATTCTTTTTTTTTTTTTCCTTTAGTAGTATTGCTGGAATGTATCATGGTACTGTTCATTCTGGGTTGACTTTTTCAGGTATGCTGTAGTATGTTTAATATGTATTTTCAGTTTTAAGAAAGTTTGCTTGAGTTACGGTTTTTAGTATTTTTTTCTTTGTTTTAGTCCCCCCCCACACACACACCCTGGGCCAAAGACTCCTCTTATCCATATGTTGGATGTTCTTTGTTTATCTTTAGTATTTGCCATTTTCTCTTGCATTTTAGAAAAAATTTCTTTTTTTTAATATTTAAATTTTTAAAAAGTTTCTTCCTTTGACTTTCTATCTCTTGTAAGGCATTATTTGTTCTCTTTATTCACTCTTATTTTCCCTCTAGTTTAGTCTTCACTTCCAAAATTATTTTCTTTTGCATTTCTAATTCTATCCTTAGGTCTATCACCTCATTTCAGAGCATTTCTAATTCTGATATCTTATTTCATGTTTTCTTATTTTAAAATGTCTTTCAGCTTGTTTTGAAATAATAGGTGACAGTTTGATCTGCTTTGTTAGCATGTCTTTCTCGTGCTTTTTTCCCTCCATGGATGTTTTTCTAGTTCTTATTTTTTTCTTATAAAAACAGTATATAGGATTTTACCTTGACACTTTTATTTTGCTTAGTTTTATGCGTGAAATTAATTTTCCTCTATGTTGCTTTTTAAAGAGCTATATATTTTTAAAAATCAGTGATACATGTCTGAGAAGTTCAAATACTTGAACAGAGATAGCAGGAAAAGATTTATTTGAGGTCTTGAAAAGATGAATTAACCTTGTAATTTCTTCTATTCTTTTTGATACTCATATTGTTATCAACACATTCAGTGGGTAGCACTAATAATGTGCTTTTGAGATAACTATATTAATTTTTGAAAGCTTTCTCACTGACTCAGTTTTTTTATCTCATGTGCTAACTTCTCTGCACCCGTCCTGAAACTGGCCTTTTCTACTAGAAATTCTTTTTTCTTTTATCATGGAATAAAAATTAAAGTCCAGGGTCTAGGTCCTTCAGGCAGTTCAGCAGTTTTTCCATGGCTCTGGCTCATGTCTGTCTGACTTTAGTTTTACAGTTATCCAAGTAGTAATTCTTTATGAACCTAAAATGTATACGTTAAAAAACAAAACAAAACTGAATTCATAGCTTAGCAATTTACTAACTGTCATGGTATTTCTAAGAATGAATTATGTATCATACATTTTAATTTTTACAGATGATAATTATTTCTGCATTTGCAACATAAAGCCTGTTGTAAATTAAATCTGTTTCCCTAACACATGGCTCAAACCCAACTCTCTTCCCCATTCTTTTATCAAAATATGACCAGAACCATAAAATCACAGAATTTAGAAAATGAAAACAATCTTTTTTTTTTTTTCTTCAGTCTTAGAGCAGTGATTTCAGCTTTTTGTAATTTCTTTCTTAGGTATCACTACAAAAGTGTTTCCAGTGATGATTAAAAAATGCCCACTTTTTTCAGGACCATTATACACTTACCTGTATTTAGGTATTATATTTATCATTCATGGTAAATTTACAAGTTCCTTGAAAAGCATAGTTTGAGAAGTAAATTTTTTTGCTATGGCATGCTGGAAGAGACTTAACTGGTGATTAGTGAAAATGGGTAGCAAAAGATACAGGGTTAACAGTAGAGTATTGAAAGGTTATTAGTGCATACATTTTGGCCTTAAGTTCTAAGTCACACAAATCACTCTGGTCAAGAACTCAGGACTTTTGAAACATGCCTCATCACTTTGCAATTACCATACTGTCTTATCCTTGCTTTTTTGGTCAAAGAATTACGGGAGTCAGAGCTATGATACTGCTTCCTTAATTTGCCTTAATTACATTTAAAGGCGAACCCAGGGAGTACTACCAAAACATAAAAAGATACAGATAGAAAGGAAGTTAGTTTATTGAAACATCTGTTTGAGTAGTTACTCAGTGTACTACTGGCTATTTTTCTTTGTGTTGGATGGGAGAAAGAATAGTCACTAAATGCTTGATGTGAGCTTTCTTTCTTGGTAATTTCGCATTTTGGGGTGAGTAATTTTCCTCAAATTAGAATGCATGAAAAAAGTCTGGTTAATCAGTGGTTCCTGGTCGTTGGGCTCTTGTTAATCACAAGTTTTACTGTATAATCATAATGTATTTTGGATGTTCTCATTTACGTATTTCTTCACCTCTTTGTGTAAGTATTCTGATTCCTTGATTACATCTGCCTGGCATAGTGGTATTTAAAAACAGGATTTATGATAAAAATTCCTCCATCTTAGCAAGTAAAATGATAATATGGAAAGACAATTGGTAGTTGAAACATGATTGTTTCCTCTTGGCTTAGTGTTTATTGGGTTGTAGGTTTGGGATAAAGAGAAGTGAGTATGATTGTTGCTCTGGTCCAAAATGACTAGTTTATCCAGCTAGAGACACAGAGTATGTGGAGGTGTAGTCCTACTACCACTTTCCCCTCTTACAGAGCAGTTCCACTTTTAATGTGCTTTACATATTGGGGGTTTCACATAAAATTTTTTTGTTTGTTTTTTTGTTTTTTTAAAGAAAATGAGGTTCTGTTAAAACTACATACAAACATTTGATGGAGAGGTACTTAATGAGCATCTGTTATGGCTGAAGAGGTTTCTTATCTAGCATTCTGTTATTGTAACACTGGTAAGTGTTGGTATTTGGGTTCCTATAACGTATTTTGGGGTCCTGTGGACCTGGCTGTCTTATTATTCTAGTGTTCTCTTTTTATCAGGACTTCTGGGTAGGGGACAAGAACTAACAGTTGTGGCACTCAGCTTGGTGTTTTATATTATCAGTTATTCAGTCCTTCAATCAAACTTGCATGGTGGTTATTACCCCCTTGTCACACAAAGAAAAGATGCTTTAAACTTCAAAATCTAAAAATTCCCCTTTCTTCTGTCTTGCTTTTGGGCAGGAGGGAAAGTATACATCCCGAGTTTAAAGGCATTGGCTTTTCTGTACATTTTATCTGAATGATTTCATCTACAATTTTTAATTCCGTCCTTTATTTGATGCCTTTAAAAATCCGTATCTCAGCCTGGACCTATCTTCTAACCTCTGGACCTCTCTGTCTGTCTCCTGAACATGGGCACTTGACTATCCCACAGGCATCTCACCTCAGCATGTGTAAAGTTGAAACTGTCATATCATCTCCCAAATGTTTATCTCTTCATATATTCCTTTTGTTGTGTCCCTGCTCTACTTGCACCTCCTGCTCTGGGTGGGTTTAATCCCCTTTGCTCACAATGGCTGAGAGCAATCCATGCACCACACTGCAGTAGCTACTCTGGATGATATTCTCATAAGGAGAATGAAGCTCCTTTCTAAAGCCGAGCGTCTTTTCAGGCAGCAGTGCCAGTAGATAGAATATGAGATGTAAATTATATGATTTATTCGTTATACTGACCCTGACCAAAGGTCATGGGAGAATCAACAGTTAGGTACCTTACTCTGATGATGCCCTGCATACAATCTGATTTTTCCTTTTTCATAGTTAACTTCCGTTCTTTACCTAATGACCTCATTCTTTACCTCAGCAAACCCCGTTTTCACTTCTCTGGACCATGCCCTACAGTGGTACTCCATCGGTATTTTTTTAATGTCCCTAATTAGTATTCATCAGCATTTTGTTTACTTTAACATCATATACACAGAGAGGTGGACCCATTGCTGGGGAACTAACAGTGATTTATATAGAGTAGTTTTGATTGAAATCATAACTCTACCTGGTAAATTCCCACTGTATTCTTTACTCATTTCTTATAGTCACAAGGACGTAAACATTGCATACTTTATTTTGTCTCTTTCTCTGAGGTACTGGTGATCCGTTTCATGTTCCCTTGAATTAGTTGATATTCTGTGGTTTTCATCCATGTTATCCCCTACACTTGGCTCAAAGCCTGGCACAAAGTTGGCATGTTAAACTAGGCACTGTGCTGCAGGGTATCGAGAATACACAGATTTATAAGGCATTTTAAAGGTGAACTTACTGTTTAGATTGGGTGGCAGAATACTAGATATAACTACAACACCACAGAAGTTGCTTTACCAAAGAATACTGTTAATATCAAGTAGGAGTTCTTCATTACTTTTAGTTATTTTTCTTTGACCTGGCTTTCATATATCTTTGTGCACATATACTATATGCAACACAGTATTATATATTGTAATATATTGGCTCAAATGCTTGCTTTTAAGTTGTTCTTGGTCTGTGAGTAACTAGTAAATATACATATGGGTTTTTCTTTTTATAAAATTGTGACTCCATATCAAGCACTGAAATGTTTTTGTTATACATTTCTACTGGCATTTCTTCACAGGCAGCAGAAGATGTCATTTTCATTGGACCTGATACACATGCTATTCAAGCCATGGGTGACAAGATTGAAAGCAAATTATTAGCTAAGAACGCAAAGGTTAACACAATCCCTGGCTTTGATGGAGTGGTCAAGGTGAGAAACTATTTTACTCTAATCTTTATAGTACATGTCCTGAAGTCAAACATTTTGTCAAAAGTGTAAGATAAAATGCAGTTTTTGTTTTTTAAAATATTCATGTATAGATTAAGAAAATCAATGTTGTTTACACTTGGATTATTTTGAATGGCGTAAGTTAAAAAGAGCAAGAAGCCCCTGAAGCATTGTATTTAATGATCAGTGTTGACTTTTACTTTCATAGGAGAAAACTTGGTGATATAAAAATGTGCTGTTAGATATGTGAATTTCATTTGTTGGCGGTATATATTTAATGGTTGAAGCATTATGATGTCCTCTGTATCTTTACGGTGAGCTTCTGTCCATATGCATAAAATGTGAGTTGTAAACTTGTTTGGTACAGCTGTGTGTCACTACAGATCCCAAGCACAACTCCTCAACCAGCAAGCCGCTTTTGCAGCTGGAGTCTTCTAAGGAAGACATGCAGAAATTGGAGTATGTGTCTCCCCTTCCTCTCTGCGCTCCTACCCACTGCTGAGGAAAAAGTATTCATTTTTTTTCTCATGAGAAAAGAGTCCCTATGTAGACTTGAACTAGTCTGCAGGAGCTCTTCATCTCAGTGTTTCTTATTGTACTTTCTGGGCTGGGCAGTTCTTCATTGTGCTGGGTTATTTCAGGAATTACAGGACAGTTAGCAAGCATGGCCCCTGGTAAGTAAATATCCTCAGCTTCTTGCCCATATTTACCTATATTTACCTCAATATGTATTCATCCATTTTTTTCTTCTCTCATCTTAACAAAGAATAGATGTTCCCCATCCTCTGTAAAGCCAATTCTTTCTCTTATGCTCCAGATGTACCCTTTATAGACTTCACGGGCTACAGTCTTCACTCATTATCTTTCCTCTCTTCTATGCCTTAAAATTCTCCTTGTCTTTTAACGCCTTTCCATTATTATTGCTATTAAAAATGCTCAGTCAGTCAAAAATGTACTCATCCCTGAGCTCTAAGTGGGAAGCACCTGATGATAAAAGAAATCCGTGGTCCCTCACACCTGGTGCTTCCGGTTTAGTGGAAGGAAATACGTGTTCCTCCTCTTCAGAGAGCACAGTAGCCTCTTGTCCCTCCACAGCTGCCACCTTAGTTCTCTTTCCTTTCACAGCCAAACGTCTTAGAAGAATTGTCCTCACTTGCTTTCATTTCCACACTTTCCCCCTTATCTTTAGTCTACATCTGGCTTCTTTCCTCATTCCCAGCGAAATTTCTCTTGAAAAGGCTACCAGCAACCTCTCCCTCTCATGAAATCAAGTGTGTAATTTTTAATCCTGGTCTTCTCAGTCTCTTCAAAGCATTTCAGTCTCTTGGTTACTTTCCTTCTCGAAATACTCACTTCTGGCACATTACTCAGTTCCAGTTTTGTTTTTGTATTTTTGGCTTGTTTAAATGCTTCCTCTTAGTTTTCATGCTGATTATTCTTCCTACCTTTGTCCCTTAAATGTTGGTTTTATTATGGGTTTTCTCTTATTGGACAAACTCATTCTAAGCAATATAACTTATTTTTATGGCTTCACATCTCAAACCTGTATATCTGTTCTAGATATTGCCTTAGAACTGCTTGTCCAGTTGCTTCTTAAACAGGTCTGCCTGATGCCTTTGAGGCACCAAAAAAGTAACAAGTTGAAGCTGAACTCATCGTTTTCTCTCTAGCCAGGGATTGGCATTCTGTGGCTCCATGCACTCCTGTTTTTGTAAATAAAATTTTATTGGAACACAGCCATGCTGTTTCCTTTATATGTTGTCCATGGCTGCTTTTCCATGATAATGGCTGAGTTGAGTAATTGTGTCAGAGACCCACAAAGTCTGAAATATTTACTACCTGCCCTATTCAGAAAAAGTTTGCTGACTCCTGCTGTAAACTTCTCATTTTTTCCTTTCCTGCCTGAGAAGATGCTGGCATTTTCCATACCATTTCACAAGCTAGAAACTTGGAGTTCCTAATAAATACCGCTACAGAGAATTCACTTAAATATCTTTCTGACCTATTACTTTAATTTTTTTCCTCACACTAACTCCAGGTTCCAACTAACATCATATAGTCTGGATTACTTCACCAGCCTTCTAATTGTTCTCCCTGTAGCCAGTCTTTTTTTTTTTTGCGGTACGCGGGCCTCTCACTGCTGCGGCCTCTCCAGCTGCGGAGCACAGGCTCCGGACGCGCATGCTCAGCAGCCATGGCTCACGGGCCCAGCCGCTCCGCGGCATGTGGGATCTTCCCGGACCGGGGCACGAACCCGTGTCCCCTGCATCGGCAGGCGGACTCTCAACCACTGCGCCACGAGGGAAGCCCTATTTTTATTTTTAAAATATTTATTTATTTGGCTGCACCGAGTCCTAGTCAGGGCATGCGGGATCTTTAGTTGCGGCATGTGAACTCTTAGTTGCAGCATGTGGGATCTAGTTCCCTGACCAGGGATCGAACCCAGGCCCCTTGCACTGGGAGCGCGGAGTCCTAGCCACTGGACCATCAGGAAAGTCCCCTTGTAGCCAGTCTTGGTCTTGGTCCCATCCAGTTAAATTTCGACATTAAAGCTTGAGTGATGTTTCAGAAATCCAGATTTGATCACATGCCTGTGTTTAAAAACTCTTGAAAAGGGCTTCCCTGGTGGCGCAGTGGTTGAGAGTCCGCCTGCCGATGCAGGGGACACGGGTTCGTGCCCCGGTCCGGGAAGATCCCACGTGCCGTGGAGCGGCTAGGCCCGTGAGTCATGGCTGCTGAGCCTGTGTGTCCGGAGCCTGTGCTCCGCAACGGGAGAGGCCACAACAGTGAGAGGCCTGCGTACCGCAAAAAAAACCCCCCAAAAAACAAACTCTTGAATGACTACTCATTTAAATCCTTTGAATAGCTGTCCTTTGTTTCTCTCTTCAAACTGATACTGTGCCAGCTTACCCTTTGCACTGGATGTACCAACCATATATGACATCTTTCAGATTTTTGAAACTTCTATTCTTAATTCTGACACATGTGTGTTGATTCTGCTTCGGTCTTCACTCCTGACTGTCTTCTACACATAGTTTAGGTCTTGGCTTAAACATACATTTCTCACAGAGGCATTCCTTGACTGTATGTGTTAGATTAGGCCCTCTGCTGAATTTTCCCTTAATACCCCGTACTTCACTTACAACATTTAAAATTATTTGTTTACTCATCTATTCAGTAAATATTTAACAAGTGCACACTGTTTGTCTAACATTGTTTGAAGTGCTATGGATATAGTAGGGATCAAAGCAGACCAAAACAAAAAAATATTCCTGCCCTCATTGAGCTTATGCTATAGAAAAAGGAGACAAATAATAAATAATAAAATAAGAAACATAAGACAGGGAATGAGGAGAGGGAATGTTGGAGGGTAGGATACCTGTTTTTTGAATACCTGTTTTTTGAATACCTGTTTTAAGTTCTTTTGGGTATATACTCGGGAGTAGAATTGCTGGATCATATGATAAGTCTATGCTTAACTTTTTGAGGAACTTCCAGGCATCCAAGACTTTGTGTAATCCACTCCTCTTCAATTTGGGTAAAACCTGTGATTTGCTTCTCTAACTAAGAGAATATGGCAAAAGGTGATGGCATGTCACTCCCTTAATTAAGTTACATTATATCGCAAAGGTGATGGAATATCACTGCATTCACTTACATTAATAGGGCAAAGTAATTGAGTGTCACTCCTGTGATTATGTTTTATTATAAAAGACTCCATTTTAGGAGACTAGAGAACAGATTCTAGGTGCTGGCTTGATGAAGAGAACAGCCATATTGAGGAAACCCACATAGCAGTGAACTGCAGACAGCTTCTGAGGATCTAAGTAAAGATGATCTCCATTCGAGAGCCAGCAGAATGGTGGGGCCCTCAGTCATACAGCCTCAAGGAAATAAATTCTGCCAGTCACCTGAATGAACTTGGATTTGTCCCCAGTTGAGCCTCCAAATGCAAATGCAGTCTGGCCCATACCTTGATTGCAGCCTTGAAAGGCCCTGAGCAGAGTATGACAAGTCTTTTCTTTATTAGGTTGTCAATTGGGTTTTAGTCCTTCTTTACATTCTCGTTTTAGAGAGTTTGGGTAGTGGTTTTATGAACCTTGGTCTATTCAGCCCTAATACTTCTGCCGGTATAATTGTATATATATATATATATTTTTTCCGAGCAAGAAATCTGGCCTTCTTGAGATCGTCAGTTTGGGCTTGATTTAGTCACAAGGGTAGTGATGAGTCAGAATCCAAATTTATTCTGTCTTAATGATTAGTAGCAGAGTCCTCAGGAGTTCAAGGACAAGGTCATTAGGAGAGCATTTGATCTGGAAATTCTATTTGCATTGTAGATTCTTTCTTATGAAGTCAGTGTGTATAGTGTCTCATAGGAGGAAGGAATGTTCCTTGAATAAAGGTTCAAAGGTGACAGTTGGGGGCTGGGATGTGGGAAATGTGAGGAATATTAGAGATAACCATTATCTGAGTAATTTGTTGACGCTGAGAGAGAGCTTCTGTAATGATGGAGGGATTTAAGTTTGATGGTGTACCGCCAGTATCAATAAGTAATAATTAGTGAAATTTCTCCTTTTGAGTTGATGGCCAAAATGGGTACTTGATTGGCTTTTGGAACATAGCCTGTTATATTTTTTCCCCTCATTTTCTTGGCTAATACAGAACAATTGTTTACTCATTGTTACTTCTGTTTGCAAAATCTGCAGGTGTCTTTATCAAAAGACTGATATTAATTTCTGGAGCGGGAGCATCTAATTTTATCTGTAAGGCCATTAGACTATTCTGCACCTAGTAACGCAGAACACTAGGTGTTTGAGAGTTTGCTTCCCTGTATTTCCCTAAGGTGCGCCTCTCAGATGAATCATTCATTCATACCAAAAGCTTATGAAAGTCTATTATAATTCTAAGTTCTCCTTGGTGAAATTATGCCATCTAGAAAGATAAGAACATGAATTGGAGTTACAGATTTAATACATTTGAGGAGTAGTCTGACTTACAGCACAGGCGGCCTGAGACAAACCTGTTTACGAAAGTCTTGTCGTGGCTTTTACCAAATAACAGCTGGCCATCTCTAACTGCAGACCTCACAGTGTGCAGTGCCTTGGTGGTTTAGGATTTGGAGGGGAGCCCTCTTCCAGACCCAGACTCCCATGGACAAAAAAATGAGTCAAGACAGGGGAAAGGTTTCAAGGTTTTGATATGGGTTTCAAGGCAAATTCTGTCCTATTTGGATACCCTTGAAACCTTCTGAAGTCACTGGCTCCTGGAGGGCACATGAACATGAACTTGTAGGTCCTATGCTTGTCTTCTTCCATATGAACTTTGTCTTATGGACTCAGAATGAAAAATGTTGAGGGTTTTTTGGAGCTCTCCCCAGTGTGAGATTTTTCTCACCATTGTGGTTGGGGAGACCCCTGAGCGTGGGGGGCTCAGTGGGCATCAGAGGAGCACTGCAGTTTTTGAAGCTAGGATCTTGAACTGTGGCTTTTAGTAGGTCTTGAACTGATTCCAGTGGAACCTCCAAGATTGCCTCAAAGTGATGGTATCCTTTACTGTAGTGGGTAGTAAACTTGGTTTTGCTTGATCAACAGGTTTTTTTGGTTGTCTATTCAGGGAGGCTGCGTTTGACAATCTGCATTTGAATTTCCAACCTCGGTTAATTTGGAAAATAGGGAAAAGTAGAAAGTTGAAGAAAATAAATCCACTGTCTTGTCAGTGTTGTCTCCTTGTATGCCTTAGGTGATTTTTAAGATCCTGTTACACTCTCAAATGATGGTAGATTCTCATTACCTGTGTTAACTTAAGTATGGTATACAGTTCCTAACACCTCCTGTCTGAATTAATTTGTTAAACCACAACTGAACCTGCAGGGTATAGTTTTCAGATAAGCATTTAAAAGTAATTTTAAGGAATGCCCCTTAGCTTTTCAGACAGATGTTAATACTAGTTTTATTTCTAGTTTGCTTTTAATTATTTCTGACATAAGAGACTGTACATATTTTTTTTCTTTTAAATTTGGTTATTTTAGAATCCTTGTGTAGTAATTCCACATTCATTTGGAACTACACTACTTTTCACATTTTGTAGTTTAGATTTGTTAGGTAAAAGATTGCTTTTGATGGTATCTATGCAGATAGAGGTTTGCTGATGCAGATAAATAGTGTAAATTTTTGGAATACCTTGTGGTTTTAGCAACTGCATTAAGCAATACTTTTGCATTGGAAGACTATATGTGCTAATTATAGATAATTCCATTTTTTTTTTGATAATTCCATCTTTTAAAAATCCACACTTTTTTTTTTTCTCCCATGATCTGTGGTATTTTTAAAGCAATTCTTTTTCTTGGCAACTATAGTCTACTTTTTTTCCTCCAAGTACTTGAGTAAGTTAATGTGGTTTCAGTTTGTTATATTTCTCCTTAAAACATTTGTTCCTTTTCCATTTGATTATTTTGAATGTTATTTGGACGTTATATGGAGATGGTTTCCCACATTCTTTTAAAACATTGTGTGTAGTACTTAAGGAGTCTTCTGGAACGGTTTCCTTTTGTCTTGTTCTTGAGTTACCATTTTCATTAGAGAGAAACTAATGTTTTAAAGTGTCATTTAAAGTAGTCAAGTATTCAAATAGTCATCTGGTATGAAGTATTTGCCTTTCATTTTCTTCAGTATCTTATTAACTTGATCTCAGGAACTTGAGAGCAGAATGAACGAAGAGTGTTCATCTGAAGCTGTTGGAAGACAGGGTTGGAATCCCAGCCCACTTGTTTAGCGAAAAATAACAAGCCGCAGACCCTGATTTCAAAGAGCTTCAAGTCCCCTTAGGGAGACCTACAGATAGACAGGCAATTTAATACATTTTAATAATGTGAAGCTCAGAGTGTGTTGGGCCCATGTAGGAGGGGCACCTAGCCTAGTTTAAGGGCGTCATGGCAGAACTTCCAATGGAAGGATATTTAAGTGATAACCTGAAGTCTGAGTAGTAGTGAGTTAGCTAAAAAGTGAGGGGAATTGATGGAGATGCAGCATTATGGTCATTGAAAATATCTTGTAAAAGCTTGGAGCTGGGAGACCATGGGAACTTTAGCAAACTGCAGGTATGCAAGTGTGAGGGGCTGTAGTTAGGGCTGGAGAGAGAATTAGGATCCAGATATGTATGACTTTGAATGCTGTGCATCTGGATGTGGAGGTTATTTTTGTGGCTTTGGGAGCCTCTGAATGGTTTCATGCAGAAGAGTTAACATGATAAAAATTGTGGAATTAGAAAACTTATTTTGATTGTGATGTGGAAAATGGATTGGAGCAGTGCAAAACTTGAGGTTGGTAGACAAATTAGAATGCTCTTCCTTTAACCCAGACAAGAAATGTTAGGGGCCTAAAATAAGGTATTAGGATGGAGCAAAGTAGATGGTATGGGGAGACACTGGAAGTTGAATCTTTAAGATTTTGTGATCTATTAGATGTCAGGTGTGAAGCAGAGGGAGGAATCAACAATGATTAAATTGCTGCATTTGGTTCTAATACCTATCAGTTTTACCAGGAAATTTATTACACTTCTCTGAGTTTCTCTTGTTCTGTAAGAGAGAATAGTAATATTTACATCTCAGAGCAGAGTATGGTAGTATATTTGAGTGAGGTTTATAAATTATGCAGTGTAGGTTTAAAGTAGTAATTGTTTTTGTCACCTAATTAGCTAGATTTTAAACACTGCACTTTTGCTCTAGCAGAAGGAGCCAAATAATTACAACAAAAAACTAGTGTGAAGGGAATCATTAAAAAAAAACAAAAAATCGGAAAGCTGTGTCCTAGTAATTAAAAAGTACAATATTAGACATCAGTATCCTTTTTCCCTGCTAAACCGAGAATAACTTTCCTGATGATGCTTTAAAGGCTTTAAGGCTTTATATTTTTGAAAAAGGGTTCAGTTATGTTTATTATGCTGTTTTACAATAAGAGAAACGTGTACTAAATTTTAGATTCGAGAATATCAATAAATTAAAGTCTTCTGTTTGACTTGGAATTATCTGGAAAATAGAATCAGCTGGAACCTATCTTCTGAACCCAGGATTGTTGAAAGTTTTGCTTTACTTTGTATATGAATGCAGATTAGTTTGAGCATGCTTTTTGTGTACAGATAGAGCTTTTACCCATAGTGTCTTTTTTTTTTTGATGTGGGCCATTTTTAAAGTCTTTATTGAATTTGTTACAGTATAGCTTCTGTTTTATGTTTTGTTTTTTTGGCCAGTGAGGCATGTGGGATCTTAGCTTCCAACCAGGGATTGAACCCGCACCCCCTGCACTGGAAGGGAAAGTCTTAACCACTGGACCGCCAGGGAAGTCCCATGCCCATAGTGTCTTGAAGCAATAATTTTTTTTTTTTTTTTTTTTTTTTTTTTTCCTGTACACGGGCCTCTCACTGTCGTGGCCTCTCCCGTTGCGGAGCACAGGCTCTGGACGCACGGGCTCAGCGGCCATGGCTCGCGGGCCCAGCCGCTCCGCGGCATGTGGGATCTTCCCGGACCGGGGCACGAACCCGTGTCCCCTGCATCGGCAGGTGGACTCTCAACCACTGCGCCACCAGGGAAGCCCGAAGCAATGATTTTTTTGTTTTTTTCAGAAACAGTCACTGATTTGTTCAGAACCAGCTGAGGAAAGTAAACTCCTAAGTAGCTTCCCATACTGATGAGGGAGTACAGAATTCGGGGTTGGTAAGTAGGCTGTATGTAGCAAGTGAGAAGGGAGAGGTGTGGTCTGAATCGTGGGTGGTGGAGCCACTATTGGACACTACTGTCACTGTAGAAATAAATAGGGTGTTTAACATCAGGGAGGACTATTTGAATTTGCCTGTCTTTGTTATAGATTTTACTTCCCTTCCCTGCCCAAGAAGAACCCTGCTTACCAGCTGTAAAGAGTACTTGGATCATCTGATCCAGTGAAGGGCACTGGAGGTACAAGTGCACATTTTTGCAGTATTGTAGTGCCAGTATTAGTTCTGTATCATGCAGGTTCAGAGAAAGAGTGATGACCACAGGATAGGACAACCAAGGGAAGGCAGGAAAGGAACAAACTTGATAGTTGGGGGTGCAGGCTGCCCATTTTATCACATGTTGCCAGCCTTAACTGAGTGCTTACTGTTTGTCAGACTCTGTTCTGGTGTGTTTCAGCTGTACTAATTTCATCTTTTTAATAACCCTGTGAGATATTATGTCCATCTTACAGATGAGGAAACCTAATTCCATAGAGGCATACTGGTAGGTAATGCGTTCACTGTCACTGAGCCAGCAATGGAGCCCATGCCTTTGGGCTCCAGTATCTGTGCTCTTAGCTGCTGGGCTTTGCTGCCTCACAGGTGGGTGCTACAGGATAAATTGGGCCTGCAGAAAAAGCATCCTTTTTTTTTAGCTCCTTTTGACATTGTGGTGATCTGCTTATTTGGTTATAGCAACATCACCTACCTCTCCCATCATACTCTGTAAAACAGAATTTTTTACTGTTTTATTCTTCAGTTGGATGACAGAGCTCACTTAATGTAAGCTGTGCTGAAATAGAGGAGTAGAAGAAATGGTTACTGGTTCTGTTGGCGTCTTTCCTCTTTCTCCATTTCTTGAACTGCTGTTTTAGAATTATATAACTTAATACTTTCCTGCAACCCTTTCCTCGTCAGATGATTGTTGGTCTTTTTCTTGTTGGTTCAATTTTTTTTTACTACAAAATTTTTTTCTACCTATAGCCCTACAGGGAAGTTACACTGTGGGATGTGTCAGTGCCATTGAATTTGGAGCTATTGGGCTGGCCAAAAAGTTCGTTTGGGTTTTTCTGTAACATTGCGCGGCAAAACCCGAACGAACTTTTTGGCCAATCCCAATATATAGGACCTTTTAATCTCTTTAAAAGTAGTTTTGTATATATGCTGAAAGAACATGTTGGAGCTAGGTGTACTTAATAGTTTATTGTTGAAACTGATAATAGAGGTTTTTAATGTCTAGTACATAATATATGCTCAATTAAATATTTTGGGATGAATGAATGACAAGTGAAAAATTAATTTTAAAGACAGTTTGATTTTACTTGGAACGTCATTTAGTAGAATTTGCTTTTCATAGTAAGAAAACTTAAGCATACTGATTAGTTAAAACACAAGATTGTTTTGTGGCAGTTTATCGAAGTGTTGGATTTGTAGCAGCTAAAGAATTTTTAGAAGTTTTGCTTTGTGTCAACATATATCTCTCTGTACACAGTCCATCCGTAATATGTATGTATAACTACGTATTAAAATATTACTAATGAACTAACATTGCCTGTTAGTTCTCTCAAGGTAATGAACCTTTTAGATAGCAGGGTTTTTTCTCTCTGAATATCTTTTGCAAATATACTATTACACGTTTGAAAGAAAAGACATGTTAAAAGTTTCCTTCTAGGCTTCTTATAATCCAGTCTCCATCAGCCAGCACTCTTCCTGTATTTTGTTCGCGAGGCACTAATTGTCCGCATTTGGCAGGTTTAACACTTCCTGACAGAGAGGCTATTAAGGGGAAGTATTCTCCAATAACTGTCACTGGCTTGAACAAAGAACCTTCAAACTCAATGTGTGGAAACCACTAACATTATTAAATGACCCTTTTCATGGATTTTTATCCCTTTAAGCTAAAATTTGGAGAATGTAAGGTCAGTGAAAACAGCAAGGTGTAATAAAGCAGTAAACCTTGATTTTTTGGGGGAGTAGAATGGGAAGTATAGATTTATCTCTGACTTGAAAACAATTGTTATTTGGAAAATCTCATTAGCAGATGTGACTGCTTGGAGTTAAAAAAAAAAAAAGACTTAAAACTGATGTTGCTTTCAGGACTGCTTTGAACTTAACAAGCACCTATTTGTGGAGCAGACTGGCTAATGAAAGGAAATTAAATTTTTCTGACAACTTCCCCTGCCAACCTCCTTATTCAGGGGATGTTATTAGGTACTGAAGACTTTTAAGGAAGATTTTTTTTTTTTTTATTAGACATGAATGAAGCAGTTATAAACATCCCCCACCCTCCCATTTTGGGGGAGGATTCTGACATGGTTACTCTACATTTTAAAGTATTAGCTTAAAAGCTTAAAAAATACCAACCTTTACTTTGATATTTTAAAGTTATTTTCTAAAAATTCAGGCATTCTTACCAGCTAATGGTTTCAAAACATTATTGTCATTCCCTGTGATAGTTTAGTTTATGTCACTAAATTATTTAAAAAGTTAAATTTACTAGGATTTACTTGGATTTAAAATCTTTTCAGCTTTCTCTTTACTGTTATCTGGGGGACATGTATCAGGAGTGTCCCTGTGTTGGATGTGTTAGTTAGGTGAGAATTAATGATCAATGAAATGGTTTAGATTCAAGGGAAGTTTTGGTCCATTCAGTGGCATTGGTTGATATTTAGCAGTAAGTAATCCTTACATTCATAAACTTTTACCTTGTGCTGTTTTATTTATTTTTATTTTTAAAATTTTTATTGAAGTATAGTTGATTTACAGTGCTACCTTGTACTGTTTTAGAATGCCTTTTCTTTCCTTGGCTTTTTGGAAGTTTTCCCCCCACTAGATGGTTCATTGAATTGCAGGTTTTAATTTATGTTAACAAGATGTAACTGGTAAATATGTACCCCAAAAAAGGATGAAATAAAAAAGAAAAAAGAAAAAGTAATGGAGATTACTAAAGGAATTTTTTGAGGGGAACAATTGGCAATTCCTATAGATACTAGAAATTTACTTTTTTGTTTCTGGAAAATCTGTTGATCTCCTCCCAAACAATAGAGAATCAACTCCCCCTGCTGACAGAATCAAGGAAAACATGACATATAAATATCAGAGACAGAAACAAGCTGGCTGTGGACAAGCTTTAATGATCTGATTTATGGTTCAGTATTGATTGTAAACATCTAAATTCTGCCGTTAAATTCCAGCAACTGCACCAAATCATTTGGCAATTCTGGTAGTGCTTCCTGCCAGCTCATTTCAAACTGCTTTGAGTTTCTTAATATAATAATGATGAGGTAGAATTTACATTCCACTTATGGTATTAATTTTACATTTCTCTGAATAAAAAGAGTTAGAAGGTTGTAAAATTGAACATTAAATGAATCAGAGGAGGCAGTAGTGCAATATACGACTGCCCTAAAGACATTGTGCAATGGTTGATGGGATTAATGTTGGGTCTCATTTCCTGCTTTTACAGGATGCAGATGAAGCTGTCAGAATTGCAAGGGAAATTGGTAAGTTCTTAAATTAACTTTGGTAGGATTTCTATGTCTTTTAGCAGATATGGTTGAGTAAACATGTAATACGTAATTCCCGAGGAGCAAATAATAGTTTAATAGTTTCAGGTTTCTGATTACTTGTTCCTCTGGAAGAATTTATCAGCGGAATTACCATATTCTATTATTAAAGGGAACTTTAAAGAGTAATTTGACCTTAATTATAGTTCCTTTGTAAGAGAAAATCACTGGCTAATTAAAAGAAGGAATTGTCTTAATAGTTCTTGAGATTGGATGTAATGTAAATTTATATATATGTAGTTGAATGCAACTTCCTAAAGGACATACATGATTAACATGAAGATTTCGTATTTGACAAGGCTCTTCAAGTTTTTACCTTTTCCTAAGAATTTAAGTATCAACTTAAAAATCTTTCTAGGAAAGAGAAAATAGAATGAAATGAGAACAGAATATTCTAAATTGGAGTAAAAGGTAAACTGAAGGACGTTTTAATGACTGTTTTACTTGCCTGTTGTATGTATAATTATACTGGGGCAGTGCTTCCTGACTTTCTATTTTCAAAAATATTCCTGGCACTCTTGACAAGTATTGTATTTTCAGTACCTGTTAATTAAGAGAATGCATGGGCATACTGTTATCATAGATTAGTAATGCTGTTAAATAACTTTACAGTTTTATTAATCAGTTCATATTTGTTTGCATTTGACAAAAATTCGTAGGTAGATGAGAGAAATTAGACAATGCTTGGTAGTTAGGAATTCACAGCATCTTAGCATTCCTGCACTGATGGGGCCAAGCTTTTCAGCATCCCACATTAACATTTCTTTAGTCCTGTTTTCTCTGATTATTTAGAATTATTTTATTCATTTGGAGAGCATTACTTTGGCTGATTTGACTGATACAGGTCCTGGACTTAAGACCAGGCCCTAGAAAATCTTATTTTATCTGACTATAACATCTGTTCATTAATCATTTCTTCAGCCTTCAAAAAGCATCAAAAAGCATCTCAGTACTTCTCAGGAAGATTTGCTAGATTCTGAATATAGGTTGGACTACATGGAACTGATTTGTGGTTTATGTCTTTAAGAAAATTAAAAGCTTCTCTCTGTGGTTTGAAATCACTGCATTCCTCATAGCCTAAGAGGCTATATAACATGTCTGCTGGCTTTTGAGGAGACTTTCCTAAGATACTTTTATTCTCTTGTGTACTTGTAAGTGTCAAAAGTCATCTTTTTAGTTCTAGTTTAGATATTATCATCTGTATAACAGGACATAATAATACTGTTATCACAATAATATCTACATAAAAAGAACAGAATATTTGAAGGAATTTAGAGAAATAAAAAGGGGTTAGGAGAAAATCTTGAATTCCGTTGGTGTGTCACAATTTGAATTATGAATCATCAGCTCTTGAGAATTCCCTTTGTATAAATGGCAGGTTGCTTTGCTTGCTCTTTTTTTGTCTTTCACTTTAAGGAAAAAAAAAATTGTGACCTTTAAAATAACCAGTGAATCATGGTGGGGCTCTGACCAGTTCTCATCCCTTGGCTTTTTCCTCCCTTACTATTTTAGTGCTGTACTTAACCACCCTCAACCCCCTTCAGTTTTTTACTTACTGAGTTTATCTAATTCAATTGAAGGCTCTTTTCTTTATATTTGGGCACATCTGTTATGGTCCTTCTTCTTTCCTGTCTTTCCTCTAGTTCTTCCCCAGTTGCTTCTTCTCATTCGTGAAATGAATGATCGCAATCATGCCTATTAAGTATAAGAGTGCTAGTGTTTTGCTTATGCTGAAAGAAAGGGAAGCCATAAAATTTGAGGCAAAGTAAAACATAATAAAGAACCAGGGTCATCAGCCTTATAAAGCTTTTGAAATTTCCCTGAAAACCCCCTCTGAATCACTACTGAAACCTCCCATAAAACGTTTTCCCTCAAGTGCCAGCTTCTAAAATAAGTTAAATTACATATTATTAAAGTTTCTTGGTTTTCTGTATTGTTTGGTTGATTCATCACTTTTCTACTAATTTTATTGAGATATATCACATTTTTAACTACATTATGATTTTGATGACTTCTTGTGAGTTTGTCTAAGAGTTGAATTGAACATTGATTCCCTGGGAAAATAAGTTCCCAGTTCTAAGCAACTGAATTATAATCAACCTTTGAACCTATCCATTTGTGGGTTGCGGATGGTCCATTTGTCATGCCTATTCACAGATTTCTCTGTTTTACTTCTTTCTGTGTTATGTGGTGAAAATGAAATTGATTGTCTTTTCTGTGGTTCCCTTCTCTCTCACATCTGTACTTCTTTTCTGGAAACAGGGATCTGGGCTGCCTAAGGAGGAAACTACCGCGTTGAGCATTGATGAATTAGGTGCCTTTTGCATAATAGTAGCTCTTGTTTATGGAGCATTTTTTCCATGTAGCAGGCACTTTGTGAATGTTATTTCTAATGCTAATTCTTGGGTTAATTATTTTCATTTACATTTAAGAAACTAAGGATTAGAAATGGTAAGTAATTTGCTCAAGGTCACAGGGCTAGTGAGTGGTGGGCTACTTTAAATTTAGGGTCATTTAGCTCCAAAGAGCATGGATTTTTCAATATACTTTGGAAAACTAATGGTATTAGAGGTTGAGAGCTAAAATTTGAGTTACCACTTTGTGTAAAATAGTATAAGGCACTTAATCATGTTATATGTGGAATTTAAGAATCAGACAGCCCCTTATCATTGACAGGGTGAGAGACAGTTAAGACTTGATATGTTACTTCTATGTACTTGTTTTTTGGTCTTCCTTGTCTCCCTCATTCTCACTCCTGATTTTTTCCTTTTGACCTCTCAAGTTTAAAGATACAGGGCTATTGATCCCCAGTTTATCTTTAACCCCAGAGATAGGCAACAGCAATCAGTGAGCTTGATTTGCATTAAAGTTTGAGCCCTTTTTACTGGATCAAAGGTCCTTAATACAATCAAGCCAAAATTGATTCTTAAAAGGAAAAGAATTTGTAAGTCTAAACCCTGTTCTTTAACAACTTCCAGATTATTCTGATTGTTTTCTTTTCTTCTGCCTGTCTTCCTTACAGTCACAAATCATACCCAATTTAAGAAAAATTTTTTTGATCCTCAGATCCACCATACTCCAAACCTGCTTCTCCCACGGTTTCTACATCTCGGTAGATGTCACTCCATTCACTCAGTGGCTAAAGCTAAAACCCAAGATCTCTCCTGGTGCCTTTTCCCCTGTCATCCTATTGTCAGTCTATCAATAGATACTGTCAAGTCTTCATTCAAAATATCTCCCATATTCACTACTCACTATCTTGACTACCAGCAGTCTCCTCCAAACTACCATTGTTCTTGCAGGGACTATGATAATAGTTTTCCTACTTCTTTTCTTAAACACTTCAAAGCCATTCTTCACATAGCAGTCAGTGTGATATTTTAAAACTCTAAATAATAAGGACACACCCCATCTCATCCCACCCAATTGATCCCAGCTTTAAACCCGTTAATGACTTGCCATTGCACTTAGATAAAATTAAAATTCCTAACTGTGACCACAAGCCCCAAATGATTTGACACCTGCCTTTCTCTCCAATCTCATTTTATACTACTCCCTTTCTTGCCTGCCATACTTCAGTCACACTGTCTTTCTTTCATTCTTTTTTTTTTTTTAATTTATTTTATTTATTTTTGGCTGCATTGGGTCTTCGTTGCTGCGCTTGGGCTTTCTCTAGTTGTGGCGAGCGGGGGCTACTCTTCGTGGCTTCCCTTGTTGCGAAGCACGGGCTCTAGGTGCACGGGCTTCAGTAGTTGTGGCTCGCGGGCTCTAGAGCGCACGCTCAGTAGTTGTGGCGCACGGGCTTAGTTGCTCCGCGGCATGTGGGATCTTCCCGGACCAGGGCTCGAACCCGTGTCCCCGGCATTGGTAGGTGGATTCTTAACCACTGCACCACCAGGGAAATCCCTACACTGGCTTTCTTGATTACATCCAACTTCAGGGCCTTAGAATAAGATTTTTTTGGGTGGGGTGGGAAGCCTGGAGTACTGTTGCTGATATCGTCACATAGATGTGGCTCCTTGTAGCCGTTCATATCTTGGCTTCACGTTACCACTCAGTAATTCTGTTTTATAACCATATTCCAAATCTCTGCAAAGTACTCATGTCTTTTGGATATTTTTCTTGTTTGCTAACTTTTTCCTCAATGTGTTATTTTGAAAATTTTCAATCATACAAAGACTTTTACAGTGTATACCTATATACCCAACACCAACACTCCACTCTTAATCTTTTGCTAGATTTGCTTTATCGCTTATCTATCCATTGGTTAATCCATTTTAATTTTGGTGCATTTCAAAGTACATTGCAAATATCAGTATGCATCCCACTAAATACTTCAACATAGATGTCTTTAACTTAATTCAGTATTTGTATACAATTTGGTTATCTTGAGGCAAAATTTATATACAGTAACATGAACAGGTCTGAAGTGTGTATTTGCTGATTTTGATATATGCATACCCACCCTGTGTAACCCCAAACCCCACTAAGACGTTGGACATTACTGTCACCCCAGAAAGTTCCCTTATACTCCTTCCATGTCAGTATCACCGCCTCAGATTTGGAGACAACCTGTTCTAAATTTTTATACTAATTATTGGATTTTTAAAAATTGAGGTAAAATTTAAATAGTATAAAATCTGGCCTTTCAAAGTGTACAGTTTCAGTGTTTTTTAGTATATGCATAGGATTAATGAACCATCACCATAGGCTAATTCCAGAACATTTTCATTACCCCTAAAAGAAACTCTCTATCCATTAATATTCACTCCTTATTTCCTGGCCCCTGACAATCGCCAATTTACTTTCTGTTTCTATGGATTTACCTATTCTGGATATTTCATATAAATGGAATCATAAAACATGTGACCTTTTGTATCTTTTATGTTTTCAAAGTTCATCCATGTTTTACCATATATCAGTACTTCATTCCTTTTATGACCAAATAATATTCCATTGTGTGTTTATACCACATTTTGTTTATCCATTCACCTGCGGATGGACATTGGGTTGTTTCCAGCTATTGACTATTGTAGATAGTGCTGCGGTGAATATGCATATACGTGTATATGTTTGCGTACCTGTTTTCAATTATTTTGGTATGTACCTAGTTGTGGAATTGCTGGTTTATATGGTAAATCTATGTTTTAACTTTTTGAGGAAACTCCAAACTGTTTTCCACAGTGGCTGAATCATTTTACATTCCTACTAGCAATGTATGAGGTTTCCAATTTCTTCACATCCTTGCCAATACTTGTTACTTTCTTTTTTCAAAAAATATTATGGCCATCCTAGTATGTGTGAAATGGTATCTCACTGTGCCAGACATTGGCAGAATGGATTAAAAAACATGATCCAACTCTTTGCTGTCTATGAGAAACTCACTTTAGATCCAGAGATAGAAATAAATTAAAAGCGAAAGGATGGAAAAGGATATCCCATGCAAATAGTAATCAAAAGAGAGCTGGGGTGGCTATACTAATATCAGACAAAACAGACTTTAAGCCTAAAACTGTCATAAGAGACAAAGACATTATACATTGATTATTTTAAACTTATTAACTATTATAAACATCTATGCACCAAACTGCAGAGATGCAAAATATATGAGGTAAACATTGACAGAATTGAAAGGAGAAATAGATTGTTCTACAATAATGGTTGGGGACTTCAGTAGTACAATTTAAATAATGGGTAGGATATCTACAGAGAAGATCAATAAGGAAGTAGTAGAGATCTTAACACTTTAAACCAATGAGACCTCATAGATATATATATAGAACACTCTACCCAACAATAGAATACATTTTTTTTTTTTTAAGATGTTGGGTGTTGGGGCTTCCCTGGTGGCGCAGTGGTTGAGAGTCCGCCTGCTGATGCAGGGGGCCCAGGTTC
>NC_041226.1:70976629-71015324 GCF_002837175.3 Physeter macrocephalus
GAGAGGCCCCAACAGTGGAAGGCCCGCGTACCACCAAAAAAAAAAAAAAAAAAAAAAAAAAAGATGTTGGGTGTTGGAGTCCATCAATTTATTTATTTATTTTTGCTGTGTTGGATCTTTGTTTCTGTGCGAGGGCTTTCTCTAGTTGTGGCAAGCGGGGGCCACTCTTCATTGCAGTGCGTGGGCCTCTCACTATCGCGGCCTCTCTTGTTGCGGAGCACACGCTCCAGACGTGCAGGCTCAGTAGTTGTGGCTCACGGGCCTAGTTGCTCCGCGGCATGTGGGATCCTCCCAGACCAGGGCTCAAACATGTGTCCCCTGCAGTAGCAGGCAGATTCTCAACCACTGTGCCACCAGGGAAGCCCTAGAATACATATTTTTCTGAAGTAATTCTCTATTAAAAGGAAGAGTGAAAGAGTGAATGATTGAGTTATGAAGGATATTTAAAGGAAAGGAGAAAATAGTATCAAACTAGAACAGTATCTCATAAAGTATGTTCCTTGTCCAACAATATTCCTGGGACTTAGTTTGATGTGGAAGTATCTGCCTGCCCGTTTTATTGAATTATCTTGATGGGTTGCTCTTCTCTTAAAATAGTGTGGGGCTCCCTCCATTAAGTAAATTCTGTCTTTGCAAATGTTTGCTTTATGTTCATCTGGTTACTATTTTATAGTAAAATTGACCATGGGTTAGTTTCCTTTGTATTTCTTGTACTTAAGACAATGATCATCACATAGTATATATTCAGCAAATGGTTATTCAGTGAATGAATCAAAATAGAAATTTATATATAAGTATGGAAATGAAGTAAGTAGTCACACTTTTTAAAGTTTTTATTTTTCATAGTGTTCATAGATCATGATTTGACAATAATTTTCTCACGGTTTTTCCTTAATCTCCAGTTTTGTAATGGAGATGCCTGGGAAGAATAGGAGTATGAAGTAAACCATGATAAACTCTCAGCAAATAGATAACTACAAAAAAAATCTAGAATTATTCGGTACATTTAGTATGTGGTTGTTAATGACTATAGCTCTTCAATTCATATAGGCTGTCCTTGGATTCACAAGGCAGGACTAAAGGAAGTTTTTAGGAATCTTAAAATTCAAATGTATGAGAGTCTTTTCCTGAACCTTATTGCCTTCACACTAACTGTTGACATGACATCTTAACGTTCTTTGCAAGTTACGCTCTCCCCTATGCCTTGGCCTCTGTCTCTGGTAAGTGTATAGGAATTGCTTTGTCTTTTCTTCTCTGCTCTGGCTATTTTTTTCCTTGTCCTTTGCCTCTTCTTCTCATCTTCCTTTTGGCATGGTATAACGTTAAAAAAAGGTTGCTTTTTTTTTTTTTTTAATATATAGAAGAACAAATTTTTCATGCTAAAGAGGGATAGAAATACTTAGCTAAGCCCTGAAATCTTTTATTTATTTTATTTATTTCATACTGCTTAGAAAACTTTTCACATGTAGTATATGACTTTGTGGTTAAAGATACATTGAGGAAGACTTTGAAAAGATATTACAATTTATACCATTTTCATAATCTTAGGTAACGTTAATTCATTTTCCAATTTGGTCCTCAGTAGAAGACACATTTACTATCTATCTATCTATCTATCTATCTATCTATGAGATTTATTAAGAAATGCCTAAGGTTGAAGAAAATGGTGTTAAAGTATTCTTTGTAAAATTCATTAAAGAATGAGGTTTTTATTTTGCAGTTTTCCTATTACTGAAGTAATGCAGTCATTTGAGGTTAGAATGATAGTCCCTGGGAGTTGGGAATGTGTATTCCGTGTCCCTTCTTTCTTTCCCATTGTCAGTTGGGTACTTACATTTTCTTTTATTATGCCAGTATACACATTGTGGGTTTAAGCATGATTTCACAAGTTCTCTCTCTGTATTTTACCGTGTCATATTTGTTTCCACTGCCTCTCTCTCTTTGTTTTATTGTAGTTCATTCTTGCATGCCTTTTCTTTTTTCTATTACTCTATTGCAAAAGGCTCTGCATAGTGTTCAGACACGAATGTGAAGACATTAAGACTGGTTTTTGTTTGGAAACTTTCTGTCTGTGAACCCATTCTGCTCTAATCTATACACTGACGTGTGCTTGGTTTCTGATCCCTGGATCAGAGTTAGGGATCTAGTTATTTTTTATTTGCCCAAGTAGAGGGAAATAGGTAGGCCAGATCAGTTTTTCCCCCAAAAATGTAATTGCCTTTCTTTGCCATATTAAAACAAGTACTGTTATGTATTGGTTTACTTTCTTATAACACAGCTTGATTATATCTTAATGTGTATAATATTAGTTCATTCTTATTTAAACTCAGTGTATTTATATAGTTATTTATGTATTTATGTGTGCATGGCTATCTTAGGAAAGGCAAAATATCCTGTGCCCACTTCACCCTTTTTCATTTTCCAGTGGTAAAAACTCAGTGATAATAAATATCACCTACACATACCTTTTTTAGAGGTTGTGTATATCTGTGGTAGTAGTAGATACGAATAATTCATAGTTGGACTGCAACACATATATGTTTACATTCTAGCTACTGGATAATTAAAGACCGCAGGTAGATACAAATATGCATCACCTCAGTCTGAAGTGTGCTAAACCAAAGATATACCAAAACTAAACTGATAATGATAAAATTAAATGAACTATATAACTAATTTGTAATTAAAAGACAACAGTAAAAAGTGGAAAATTATGACCAAATAAACACAACATGGGAAATGCATTGATGATGGAATTTATTTTCCCAAATTGCTTGGAAGTATCTCTTTGTATTCACAATAGGAACTTTTCAGTGTAGCCAAGTGTTTCATGACAGCCAAATTGCCTAGTAGATTTTGAATTACATTTCCTCGGAAAACTTAGTAGTGTGCTAATTTTTATTTGAGTCTATGCAATTGTCATTAGTTTATCAGAGCTCCAGTATTTCATACTTTTATTGCCCTTCCCCTGTGACCTTAAACAACAAAAATTTACTTTTTCTTTATCCTACATGTTTACTTCCCATTGGTAAGATTGTGGGGTAGGGAGGAGTTCTGTTCTATGCCATCTGAAATGGCCTGGATCACAGAGGCAGGAAGTAGAGTGGTCTCGATTTTGATCAGCAGTGAGACTTTCTCTGTGGCTCAGCATTCACTATTATATTGCGTTATGTGGTTTTGCCATTTGCATATCATTGTCAGCATTTCCTAAATCTTGAATTCATCAGCTTTTCTCCATTTATCCTACTGTTGTCTTTGTTTAAGCTAGTGTCATCTCTTGCCTAGATCACTGTAATAGCCTTCCAGATGTGCTCCTCTGTCACAGATTGGATACCTGTCTTAGAAGCAGACTCTGGAATTTTATTGGGGAATATTTTTGGGACCAACACATGTGAGGGAGTGAAAGAAACTGGATTGAAGGAGAAGTTGAATTGAGTTGAGATGCAGACTCAGCAAAGGCCTTAGCTACTCCTAGAGAGAATTCTGCATATTGGTTGGTCTTTTATAGTAGTCTCAAGTTGGGCATATCTTGGTTGTTTCTAGGTTTTGGCGATTATGAATAGAGGTGCTATAAACATTTGTGCACAAGTTTTGTGTGGACATAAATTTTCAACTCAGTTGGGTAAGTATCTAGGACTACAACTGCTGCGTCACATGGTAAGACTGTATTTAGCTTTAGGTAGGATCACTCTGCATTCCCACCGTCCGAGAGTAACTTTCCTGTTGCTCTGCATCTTTTTTTTTTTTTTTTTTTTTTTTGTGGTACGCGGGCCTCTCACTGTTGTGGCCTCTCCCGTTGCGGAGCACAGGCTCCGCACGCGCAGGCTCAGCGGCCATGGCTCACGGGCCCAGCTGCTCCGCGGCATGTGGGATCTTCCCAGACCGGGGCACGAACCCGTGTCCCCTGCATCGGCAGGCGGATTCTCAACCACTGCGCCACCAGGGAAGCCCTGCTCTGCATCTTTGATAGCATTTGGTGTTGTCAGTATTTTGGATATTAGCCATTCTAATAGGTGTGTAGTAGTATCTCATTGTTGTTTCAATTTGCATTTCCCTGATGACTTAGGATGTTGAACATCTTTTCATATGCTTATTTACCATCTGTCTATCTTCTTTGTTAAGGTGTCCAAAAATTTTACTCATTTTTTAATTGGGTTATTATTTTTGAGTTTTAAGAGCTCTGTATATTTTAGATATAAATTCTTTATCGGATATGTTTTACAGATATTTTCTCATAGGCTGTGACTTGGGTCTGCATTCTCTTAAGAGTGTTTTTGCAGAGCAGAAGTGTTTAATTTTAATAACGTCCAATTTATCAATGTTTTTCTTTCATGGATTGTACTTTTGGTGTTGTTTGTAAGAACTTATCGCCAAACCAAAGGTCACATAGATTTTCTCTTATTTATTTTCTAGACATTTTATTGTTTAGCATTGTATAGTTGGGTCTACAATCCGCTTTGAGTTAACTTTTGTGAAATGTGTAAGGACTGTGTCTAGATTCATTTTTTGCCTATGGATGTCCAGTTGTTCTAGTACCGTTTGTTGAAGAGACTGTCCTTTCTCCATTGAGCTGCTTTAGCTTTCTTGTCAAGGATCAGTTGACTGTATTTGTGTGGGTTTATTTCCAGGCTTTTTATGCTATTCCACTGATTGATTTGTCTGTTCTTTTACCAATATCATGGTGATTTTATTACTTAGCTTTATAGTAAGTCTTGAAGTTGGGTAATGTAGTCTTTCATATTTGTTACCCTCTTTTAATATTGTGTTGACCATTATGGGTCTCCTGCTTTTCTATATAAATGTTAAAATCTTTTTGTTGATATACACAAAATAACGTGCTGGGATTTTGGTTAGGATTGCATTGAATCTATAGATCAGTTTGGGGAGAATTGGTATCTCAACAGTATTGAGTCTTCCTATCCATGCACATGGAATCTTTCTCCATTTATTTAGATCTTCCTTAATTTCATTTATCAGCGTTTTGTAGTTTTCCACATATAGATACTGTACATATTTTGTTAGATTTATGCCTAAGTATTTTATTTTGGAGGGGGCTAATGTAAATGGTATGGTGTTTTTAATTTCAAGTTTTAATTGCTGGTATTTGGGAATGCAGTCAACTTTTGTATGTTAACCTTGTGTCCTGCAACTTGGCTATAATCACGTTAGTTTTAGAAGGTTTTTTTTGGTGGTGGTCGTTGTTGATTCTTTGAGATTTTCTTCATAGACAGTTTTATTTCCTGCTAATGAAGTTGTATTTCTTTCTTCCCAATTTGTTTACCTTTTTCTTGTCTTATTGCATAAGGTAGGTCCTGTAGTAAGATACTGAATAGGAGTGGTAAGAAAGGACATCCTTACCTTGTTCCTGATCTTAGGGGGAAAGCATCTAGATTCTCACCATTAAGTATGAGGTTAGCTGTAGGTATTTCGTAGATGTTCTTTATGAAGTCTAAGAAGTTTCCTTCTATTCCTAGCTTGCTGAACTCAATGGCTGTTGGATTTTGTGAAATGCCTTTTCTGCATCTGCTGATATGGTCATATAGTTTTTCTTCTTTAACCTATTGATGAGGTAGATTAACTGGTTTTTGAACGTGGAACTAGCCTTGCATACCTGGAATAAATCCCATTTGGTCATGGTATAATTCTTTCTATATATACACTGTTGCATTTTTCTTTTCAGTCATTTTATTTTTAAACCTGGAAATTCCATTTTTAATTTCTAAATATTTTCTGTTTCTCTCCTCATCATGATCATTTTTCCTTTAACTCCATTCCCATGCTTACAGTGTTTGTAATGACTGTAATTTGTAATAGGATTGTAATAGCTGTTTTAAGGTTCTTCATTTCTGGGTTTGTTTCTGTTGACTATTTTCCTTCTGTGTGGATCACATTTTGCCTCCAAACGTGTCTTAATTTTTTATTGGATTGTAGACATTGTGAATGTTAAATACCATGTTTGGATTTTCTTATTTCTATTTAAAAGATGTTCAGGTTTATTTTGTTTGATAGATAAGTTAATTGATGTTCAGATTGATACCTTTTAGGCTTTTTTTTAAAGCTTTCTTAGGGCAAGTCTAACATACCTTTTTTTTTGGTATTCTGATTCAACAAGTATATGTTAGGCTATCTCTCTTTACCTTCTACACTTCCTATCTGTGAGTTCATAATTTTTGTTTCATTATACATCTATGGTTCTTACATATATGGCTTATTCATCCATGTAAACCCTTAGCGTTTTAGGCAGGAGAGAGAGGTGATCCTATATTTATTTATTTTATATATATATATATTTTTTTTAAAAGAAATTTTTCTGACCTCTTTGTAGTTTGATGGGACCAATTGTACTGGTAGGGAGCTCTGTTAGGAGGCTACTACAGGAGTCCTATGAAGAGATTTGGTAGTTTGTATTAAGTACAGTGATAATGGAGGTAAAATTGGAGAAATTGGACTTTTTAAAACGAAAGACTTCATAAGTGTTGCACACCATCCAGCAGTTGTACTCCTAGACATACACTCCAGGAACCTAGACATACACTCCAGGAACCTCTTGCGCAGTATTCCAAGCAATGCCTGCAGAAATATTCATGGGAGCATTGTGTGTATAGATCTGCATGTTCACTCACAGTAGAATGAATAATGCTTCAGTATGCTTATACTGTGAAATATATCACATCAGTAAAAATAAGTGATTTGCAACTACTGAAATTAATTAGTCCATTTACTTAGTGATTATTATTTTGCATGCTGTTCTTCAGGCACTCTTTTAGCTACTGGAGAAGCAATACTGAGGAAGGCAAAAAAACTGTATCTTCATTTTTTAAACTTATTTTACTTCAAACAATGTAGAAATTAGTTAAAGCAAGAATCATTAATGTTTATTATTACTATTGGTTGAAATATTGAGTATAGGATATCCACAGTTTCCAAGTTTCCAGTCTACAGATCATTTGTTAATTGCAAATGGAAAATGTTACTTCATGAGGAAATTTAATGGACACCGTCTTAATCAAGTAATCAAACCTAACTTTATGAGGAAAAGGACAAATGGACTTTTTTTTTTCTTCTTTGCTTTCTTGTGTAATTTAAGACTGAGGGTATAGCATCAGCTGTGTAGTATTAAATTTTTAAAAAAATTCTGACTCTAATAATGAGAAAACAATCAGGTAAATTCACATTGTGGATCACTCTATACAAAAACCACCTTGGGTTTTTCAGAAATTCCCCTCCCCCAACCCAAAAAGGTAAGTGAACTGTTTTACATTAAAGGAGAGTAAAGGAATTCAACAA
Organism: Physeter macrocephalus; assembly: GCF_002837175.3. Classification (NCBI taxonomy): domain Eukaryota; kingdom Metazoa; phylum Chordata; class Mammalia; order Artiodactyla; family Physeteridae; genus Physeter; species Physeter macrocephalus. The sequence continues at coordinate 70,983,917 of NC_041226.1, forward strand.
ATATTAGTATAATGCATAATACTTGTATTTATAATTTTCATCTGGGGATTTCCTTCCTGTCTGTCTTAGGCATTTTCCCCCCTGATTTTTTGGTTTTCTCTTCTGACGTTCCATTATCAGAGCGTGGTCTGCCCATCTAGAGGACTGTTTTACTCTCTGAAACAACTTTCATTTCCTTTTGCTTTGAACCTTTTCTTTAGGGAAATAAAGACCTTGTATAAGTGTTTCCTAATTGTTTTTTTTAAAAAAAATAATTAATTAATTAATTTTTGTTTGCGCTGGGTCTTTGTTGCCGTGCGGGCTTTCTCCAGCTGCGGCGAGCGGGGGCTACTCTTCATTGCGCTGCGCGGGCTTCTCATTGCAGTGGCTTCTCTTGTTGCGGAGCACAGGCTCTAGGCGCGCGGGCTTCAGGAGTTTTGGCACTCAGGCTCAGTAGTTATGGCTCGCAGGCTCTAGAGCGCAGACTCAGTAGTTGTGGCGCACGGGCTTAGTTGCTCCGCGGCATGTGGGATCCTCCCGGACCAGGTCTCAAACCCGTGTTCCCTGCATTGGCAGGCGGATTCTTAACCACTGTGCCACCAGGGAAGTCCCCTAATTGTTTTTAAAAGAAGACCAAAAAAAAAAAAAAAAAAAAATCACACCTTCTGTTTGACCCTTGAGAGATTTCTGGTTAGTGCCACCAAATTAGGAATTAGGACATTTCCCAAGAAATATCTCACTTTTTCCTTCTTTTTACTTTTCCTTCTCCATCAGTCATTATATTCTATGAAATTTTTATTCAAGAAACTGTAGGTGAGGGCTTCCCTGGTGGCGCAGTGGTTGAGAATCCGCCTGCTGATGCGGGGGACACGGGTTCGTGCCCTGGTCCGGGAAGATCCCACATGCCGCGGAGTGGCTGGGCCCGTGAGCCATGGCCGCTGAGCCTGCGTGTCCGGAGCCTGCGCTCCTGTAACAGGAGAGGCCACACAGTGAGAGGCCACACAGTGAGAGGCCCACGTACCGCAAAAAAAAAAAAAAAAAGGAGTTTTGGCACTCAGGCTCAGTAGTTATGGCTCGCAGGCTCTAGAGCGCAGACTCAGTAGTTGTGGCGCACGGGCTTAGTTGCTCCGCGGCATGTGGGATCCTCCCGGACCAGGTCTCAAACCCGTGTTCCCTGCATTGGCAGGCGGATTCTTAACCACTGTGCCACCAGGGAAGTCCCCTAATTGTTTTTAAAAGAAGACCAAAAAAAAAAAAAAAAAAAATCACACCTTCTGTTTGACCCTTGAGAGATTTCTGGTTAGTGCCACCAAATTAGGAATTAGGACATTTCCCAAGAAATATCTCACTTTTTCCTTCTTTTTACTTTTCCTTCTCCATCAGTCATTATATTCTATGAAATTTTTATTCAAGAAACTGTAGGTGAGGGCTTCCCTGGTGGCGCAGTGGTTGAGAATCCGCCTGCTGATGCGGGGGACACGGGTTCGTGCCCTGGTCCGGGAAGATCCCACATGCCGCGGAGTGGCTGGGCCCGTGAGCCATGGCCGCTGAGCCTGCGTGTCCGGAGCCTGCGCTCCTGTAACAGGAGAGGCCACACAGTGAGAGGCCACACAGTGAGAGGCCCACGTACCGCAAAAAAAAAAAAAAAAAAAAAAAAGAAACTGTAGGTGAAAAAACTACCTAAGATTATTATATGACTCATGATTTTTATATCATTAAGATGTCATTTCATCAGCCTTTAAGTTATCAGTTTATGCCACCCTGTATAGGAGCAGGTTTTGCTTGAAGGGGGTTGGGGGGGGTTATGTAGTGTGTGTTTTGTGTAGCTCAACATGGTGCTATTAGTTGGTCAAGAAAAATTGTTTCTTTAGGCTTGGAATCCATAACTGTCACTAAATGGGAAAGCACCTAAGCTCCTAGAGGCTTCCTTCATTCCCCTGGCATCCATATCCTAACTATCAACACGTCATGCTGACTCTACCTCTAAAACAACCTTCAAGTCTCTGTCTTTCTCTCTCTCTCTCTGTATCTACAGCCAAGTCCAGGTTATAGCTCGCTCTCTCCTGGACCACCACAAAGCTTTCTAATCAGTCTCCTTTCTCCCATCTTTGCCCTTTTTCTTTTTTTTTTTTTTTTTTTTTTTTTTGCGGTACGCGGGCCTCTCACTGCTGTGGTCTCTCCCGTTGCGGAGCACAGGCTCCGGATGCGCAGACTCAGTGGCCATGGCTCACGGGCCCAGCCGCTCCGCAGCATATGGGATCTTCCCGGACCGGGGCACGAACCCATGTCCCCTGCATCAGCAGGCGGACTCTAAACCACTGCGCCACCAGGGAAGCCCTGCCCTTTTTCACCTCATACCTTGCAGAGCAGCCAAAGTGATCTTAAAAAATTAGGACTACATTAGGTCAATGTACTCTCCTATATAACCTTTCCAACTTGTTCCTTCTGTCAGGAATATTCTGCCCTCATTGATTTTTCAGAGGACTTGCTCTAGCTTGTCAATTTAAGTCTCAGTTTAAATATCAGTTTTCTCAGAGAAGCCTTTTCAGGGAAAAGTAACATTAATCACTCTGAATCACATCCCTCTGTTGTTTTTATTGTAGCAACTATCACCACTTAATGTGTTTCACACACACACAAACACTTAGGTGCATGTATATTTATATATAGTTCTCTACTAGATACCAAATATAGTAAGTGCCACAAGAGCAGATAATTTTCTGAATTGTTCATCTTTGTATCCCCTGGAGCCAGATCAGTGTTTGGCACAAAGTATTTATTCAGTGAATATTTTTGAGTTGATGAATGAAAATTTGATGGTAGAGTTAGAAAGAGGATTGCTGCTTATGGTGGAAAGTAAGACATACTGATTGCTGGGAGGAAAGGAAACCAGAGAAGTTATCTTGTCCTGCAGTTAAACCTGCCCTTCCTTGAAGGTTGAGTACAGAAAAGTAGGAATAGAAACCTTTTAGGACTTTGGTACTAAGTTTCTGTTTAAAAAAAAAAATTTTTTTTAACATTTTTCTCACATAGTACTTAGTAGATATGTCTTTGGAAGCATCATGCAGAAGGGAAATAAGTAATGGAGACTTTGTGCATGTTGGAGTTGGGCTGTTAGAAGGAGTGGGGCATGTATCTCTGGGTCTGGGAGGGGAGGTCAGGTAGTGGGGAGTAGGCATTCAATGAGAGGATGGTAAAGGTGAGGAAATATCTGTGAACAGCACTAGGACCTGAGGGTTTTTTGGGTTTTTTTTTGTTTTTTAAGCCATCTTATCATACCAGGAGATTCGTCTCCTTTTAAAAACCTTGGAGAATTTTGTTTTGTTATGATGAGGAAGGTTGTTCTGTTTCAAACATATGTCAACTGAAGAATATAAAATTAAAGAAATGTATTCTAGACAAAAGTTGAACAGAGGAGTAAGTACTCCAATGGATTAAAAAAAAAAATGTGAGAGAACATTAGTGGATATTTCATACCCAGGCTGGGAAAAGAGGGGAAGCAATAGCCATCAGCTTGATCATTTCTGATTTTTCCGGAAATGTCAACTTTTGACTGAATCTTTTTTTTCCTTTTTCGTCCAGTTCCTGGCACCCCATGGCTTACCCTAATTAGAGCCACAGGCACAATAAGAAAGTAGGGGTGACACACTGGGTTTTTTGATATTATTTAATATCATCTGTGTGGAATATTCTTTTCCCTGCTTTCCGAATAGCTAGATGTCATTTCTCCATGGCATGGTGACAAGCATAAAAATATGTACTGTCTGAAATTTAATGACTTACTTAGCGTAAGAAATTGAGTAGAATACCTTACCATTATATTATTTTCAATTATAGCTCAAAAATTATATTGAGTTCGTGACTGTAATGTCCCTAACTTCTACCAGTTTCTCCCTCTCTCCCAGTTGTTTAATATTTGGCTTGTTAAATTTTTGTCAGGGAGTCTTCTCTTCTGGGTTATATGTATTCACAGGTCTAACGCTGCATTGCCTCCTTTGGAGGGACCATATTGCAATTGTCTTATTATATATTGCCCTGTTGCCTGACGATTTCTCACCTTTTCTGAACATACAATAGTTTCTTGTTGACAAATTATTCTGTGTGTTTTGTTTTGCCATCTAGTTCCTTGTTACCAAGGACAATTTCCCAATCTTATTGTGAACCTTACAAATCCCTATATAGTCCAGGGTCCATAGGTGGATAAATGACTAAGATGAGATTAATACTGGAATCAGAATAACTGCAAATTTCCTAATCCTCAGTGGGAACTGAAAATAGTAGAGATATGGGATGTGGATATCATACCTCTCGTGGTTTCCTGTTCACATGGATAAATAGTTTTTGATGGTGAATTGATGACAATTCAGTTCAATTTTTGGGGGATAAAAAAGACCTTAAGTTGTTTTTAAAAGGATTTCTCAGGCATGCTGGTTTCTAATTTTTAGATATTGTTTCTTCACTGCTCAGAAACAAGCTAATTCTTCTTTACTGATCTCAGTCTAATTCCTTTATGTGGTACTCATTGTGAGGCTGCAGCACTGAACAAGACAGACACCGTTCTTATTACTCTCAAGCAGGAACTGTAGCACGCAAGAGTGTGTAGTGTAATGTGCTCCCAGTTTATGTTTTGAGTTCTCTTTTCCTCTGCCATCCTAGAGATACTCTGTGGACTTCAAATTGTTTCAGTCCTTTCTTAAACCTGTCCTGTGCTTCCCCCACCTCTGTTTCTGCTATTCCTGCCTAACATGTTCATATCCTGCTCATCCTTCATAGCCTTATATAAATGGCCCTATCTATAATATGCTTTGCTTAATCCCCTTTTTCTTACCTTCCTGTAATTCTTTTCTGAATTCCCGTTGAGAGAATTATTTGGGTACTTTCCCTCTTTCTTCCTAGATTATAAGGCTCCCAGTGTGAAAATACTATGTTCATCTTTCTTGTTCTTAGTGTACTTAGTATTGCTTTTAAAATGCTGTCCCACATAAGTCTATCTCACATAAATGTAACCAACATCAGAATTTAAAAAATTTAATTACTTATGAATCACTTAGGAAGCAAGTGCCATTTTAACTAAGTTGAAGTTAAGTGATGTTTTGTGGTTTAGGGGTCAAAGGTCTGTGACATTTGGCCCTGTCTTCCCTTTTTGTGAAGATCCTATAGCTAGAGTGTAGTGCTATTAGAGCATCACAGGCCAGGAAGAGTCCTTTAAGGGCTCACTGACCTCTTCTTTCTTCAGCAAAGATCATAAACAAGTGGTCTCAGACATGAGTATCTCCACCTTATTCAGAGGTTCGGAGAACCTCTGAACAAAGAGACTTCACAGCTTTTCTTGATAAATCATTGTAGATGACTCACGCTGTCAGAAATTTTACTTTATAATAACTACTCTAAATACGCAGTCCTCTTTACTAACAACAATTTTATTAATTTTCTCTTGTAAAACTTTGGCTGGAAATGTCCTTTGTTTTGGGCCTGACTTTGTATTTTCATAATATTCCCTAAGTCTAGATATTTCATTGCCTCTTGACTGAGTGGAGTAGTGCCGTAGCTTCTCCACTGATACCAGTGAGCTCTGCATCTTCTGCTCCAGTCATAATATACCAGGCATGGCTTGATTTTTCCCAAAGCCATCATGTCAGTTCTTGCAGATAAAAGCTGCAGGGGTTCCCTGTGATTTTTCAGATGAAAATACCTCAAGTACCTGTAAACCATTACTTTTGAAAAAAAGGGAATTTAATTTGTTATGTATGCAAACAGCAGTTTTGGGGAATCAAAAGAATGCGTGTGTGTGTGTGTGTGTTTCCTTAATGCTATAAAAGTTGTTTCTTATATCCTTGGTTAATTAATACTGTATCTATTTCCATTTTTGGAATCCACTGTCAAATTATGTTTTCTTAGCTTTTGATTTCATTATTGGGGAAAATGTTATATTTATTGATACAAATAGTCTTTTTCTTTTAAAATGATCACACTCGTTTAAAAAATATATGTAAGATCATTACACTGATGTTATTTTCCTGACTCTAAAGAAAGGAACTTTTAAATAAATTAGTTATTGTCTTCTGTGTTATCGAACATGTGGTCAGTTGTCATGCTCATGCATCCAAATGATCAAAGTCTGAACTTCTGTCTAATTCTTCCCTGCTGTTAGGCTACCCTGTTATGATCAAGGCCTCAGCAGGTGGTGGTGGGAAAGGCATGCGAATCGCTTGGGATGATGAAGAGACCAGGTGAGATTCTGTCCAAAATATACTTTTGATGAAAATTGCAGTTACTAGAGTTTTATTAAACTGACAAGTAAACAGATACCAAAAGCATAATGGAATAGTTATAATAATCATCTAATTTTTACTCTTCTAGGTGGGAAAAATTGAAATTATGCAGAAAAGTTTCTTATTTATATTTTGATGATGATTATCCTATTATCGAAAGGTTTTTACTTTCTTAAACATTAATAAAGGATTATCTTTTTACAGTGTATTTTAAAAAATTATGGTCATGATTTTGTCTTCGAGGCAAAAATTACTAACGTTTGGCTATGTAATTCTGAATGTGATCAAAGATTTGAACCATATATATTTGAAAGCAGTCATAATGTTATCTGTTTATGTATTAGTATGCATTTGCTTCCCTTTGCTTGTCTATAAAAACAGTGAACTACTATTGTAACTTTATAGTGTGAAATATATTTCCTTTTGAATTGGAAATTATTGTATCTCCTTTACATGCAGTGCACTCTGTTTTGAATTTAGAACACTTTCTTAGTAGTAGTTTCAGAAATCAAAAGAAACTTTTAAAACAAAAATTTAAAAACCTAATGTATTGATAACATCATGGGGATTAGAAAATAATTTTTTTGAACAACTGCCTAGTACAAGCAGGTTTCAAGGGACTCTATTCAGATTTGTATTACATACTTCAAGGTTTGGCAGCAAGAGAGATTTATGTCATTTTTTGAAGGAGGGGAATTTAAAAAAATCACTGAATTATTATCATTAATGTTGCCTTTCCTGCCCTTCCTCTACCCAAAAGTAATTTGATCTTCCAAATGGTTAGTTCTGTTTTCTCCCTTTCTTTTTCCCTTTCTTCCTATATTCCCTGAAATCTCTGAAAGAGAAATCTGGAGTAGTTGGTGTGAAAGTCATCCAATACAAATCTAATTCAGAAATTAGGTTCTAAAGTGAACATACGAGGTAAAAATCTCCTAGAGGCAATATATTACCCTTTAAAATCTGAGGGGAAGACACCACACTGCAGACTTGTACAGATAGTTTTAACTCTAGAAGACAGTTGTCTCAGGACACCATTGTTTTTTGGTTGTGTGTTAGAGGTGGGGTGATAATATGTGCCCAGTACAGACCTTTCAGCCCCAGTCTCACGTTCAGTGTGGCACTGATACCAGATACTGACTGAGGTAACGTCAGATTCTCCTCTCCCATCTTACACTTACCCAGCATAAATAAACTCATTGCATGGATTGGTGATATTTGTTATTGAGATATTTGATACTGAGAGCCTCCTGTGTGACAGGCAGTGTTTTAGTAAGGTTCCAGGAATACAGCAATGAACAGAAACAGATAAAATAATCCACTCCTCTATGCAGTTCTCTCTATTCCTCTATATCCAGTATATAACTGGATCAGGAGTTCTTAACCTTTGAATTCACAGACGCGTAAAGTTCAGGGACGTTTGTGCGCCTGGATAAGGAAAAATAGTGCATATTTCTTTCACTAGCCTCAAACTGGAATTTAGTGTTTCCTCCAGTATAGACAAGCTACCATAGTAGTAGTACCTGTGGGACTTTTTACCCTTTAAGAGATCCCTTATATTATCACATTACATTGTTGCAGGTATCTCTAAGTTACAGTGATTGTGAGACTTGTTGTTGGAGCTTATTAATGAATAAAGAACCCAAGTACATGATATCCCAAATTTGTTTTTAAAAAATATTTTGATACCTATATTTCAATGTAATTTGTTTCTTATATAATCTTATGCATTTTCTTTTCTCCATTTTAAATCACTTTGAACCTTATTTTGACAAGAGGTTCCTGTGCTGCATGATACTGCCAAAGGCATCCACGACATAAACAAGGTTCAGAAACCCATTCTGGTAGGAAGAGACAAACAATGAACAAGATCAAAGTAAATCATATCCTACTGTGGAAGGTGATAAGCAATATAAGAAAAGTAAAGGAGGAAAGGAAGAGACATGGGGAGTGTTGGAGGGAATTCCCATTCTGAACAGGGTTGTCAGGGCTGTCCTCACTGAGAAGGCACACTTGAGCGAGGAGGGAGGCGTGTGGGGATTAGGGTGCAGGCAAGGGAAGAGCCAGTGTGGAGGCAGTGACACAGCAGTGTGTCTGGGGAGATCCCGGGCTGGCCAGCTGGTGGGGGCAGGGGGAGGGCTAGAAGGAAGTGGGGAGCCGATTGTCTAGGACCCCGTAGGCCATTCTTAGTGAGGTCGGGGGCCACTGGAGGGTTTGAGTAGAGAAGTCGCAATCATGGAACTTCAACAAGCTCCTAACATGATTTACATGTTTTGTATTATAAAAATTTTCAAATGTGCACAGATGTAGAAGAATACAATGAACTTCTGTATACGTATCATCCAGATTTACCAATTGTCAAGATTCTGTGACTTAAGTTTTAAAAGGATCACTCTGGTTGCTCTCTTGGCAATAGACTTAACAGGGGGCAGAATCATGAACGCCGGAATCGGGGACACCAGTTGGGAGGCTGTTGAAATAATCCACGCAAAATAATGGTGACGGTGGCTTTCCCCAGTGTAACGGTGGGAGTGGTAAGAAAGAGTTTAATTCTGAAAGTAGAGGCAACAGGGTTTTCTGAGGGTTGGTTGTGGAGTTTGAGTGCTTGAGGGTGACTTGCAAGCCCTGTTTAAGTTATCTTATTTTTTTGCTCTTATTCTCTCTTCGGCCTTAGTGTTGATTTATAAGAATTAAATGGATATGCTGCAACGCTAATTTACTTGAAAATTTCTTGGGAAATGCCGAGAAGTTAAGGTCAGCGTGAGGGCATTTATCTTCAGAATTGAGATGCTTAATTGAAGAATGGTCTGCTTCTTAGCCTCGCTCTGGAACTCTTTGCCTGGTGTGGTTCCTTTTGATAGTGGAGACTTGCAGAGCATTGGTTAACTATGTGAAATGTTTTAAGTTGGGCTGGCTAGTTGTTGTGTGTGGGTGGAAGCAGGCATAAGGGTAGGAGGCATACTTAGCCCCATTTTTACCGCATAATTTGTCTTACTTGACTTTTGAAGTTCAGGTGTTGAAGCTATCTCTTGTGCTTTATTTGTAACCCCTGTGAGTTAGTGGATGTCTCCATGGGTTGGTTGGGCTTCCTCACGGGATGGTGACTTTAGACTTCTTACATAGTGACCCAGGGGTCCAGGAGTATTTGTTTCAAATCCAATGGAAGCTGTATCACTTTTCATGATCCAGTCTCAGAAGTCACACAGCTTTGCCTTGACCATATTTTGTTGATTACCAGTGAGCACAAATTCTACCTGAATTCAAGGGGAGGGGCATTAGACTTCACTTCCTTGTGAAGGAGTGGCAAGTTTCTTAGAAGAGCACATGGAATGGGAGATGCTGTTGTGGCCGTGTTTGGAAAAGACAATCTGCTACAGTCTATTTGTAGTAAAGAATGAGGTAATAAAGATGTTAAACACAAATGAATGGTTTTATAAGAGATGTGTATTTTGTGAACTCTAATTTTTTTTATCAGTGTTTTCCCCTTTTATATGGCACTTATATAGCCATTTCACTGAAAGCCTTAGCACTTATTTTTCATTATTGTTCTTAGGATCTCATATTTCTTGTCAGTCATTTCTCCAGGGCTACTCCAAGTAACATACTCTTTTATGGTAGGATTACTCTTCAGTTTCTTGGCAATGAGATTTGCTATGCTGCTTTTAACCAATGGATTTTAATTTAGAATTCAGTGTTTTTGGAAATCGCTGTATCTATTCATATATTGGGCATCTTTGGTAAATAAGTTAACCCTTTCTTGGTCAGTAAGTGTCACATAGTTTCAAAATATTTTCATATAATTAGTAAAAATACATACATAGACAATTTTCTACCTAAAATTACTCTTTTCAACTTGATAAATAAGCCATCTCTAAAACTTTGTTGAAATTAACAGAAGTGTAACATTATTTGATATAATGATACAGGACCCTCATTTTAAAAATTTGCTCTGTATCCTCTGTTAATTTGGAAAAATCAAAACTTTGGAAAAATTGAGAGAACAGTCCAGAAAACACCCATATATTTGTCTTCTGGTGTCACTTTGTCTTCTGGTGTCACCAACTGTTAATATCATGCTGCACTGCATTTGCTCCTTCCTCCCTCGAGGAAGAAATTTTTGTGCATAATCCACAAAAATTTTAACATTCTTCAGGTGGAAAACTTAGTAGCCATTAATTGCTTTATTCTTTTTTTTCTTAACGTAGTTATTGTAGTATAATTGCTTTACAATGGTGTGTTACTTTTTGCTTTATTCTTTTATCTTAAGGAGTGTGTCCCTCTTGTAACATCTTCAGGGAAGTAGCATCTATACTTATCTTAGAATCTTTAGAACATCTGAAAGATTTTAAAAAGTATAGTGTTTGTTGTATTGTATAATAAATTAGGGTAAGAGTCATGGAGGTTGTTGAAAGTGGACTCATATTTTCATAATAATCTTTGACTTGCTTTTCCTTATCCCTATTTATTTATTTATTTAACATCTTTTTTGGAGTATAATTGCTTTACAATGGTGTGTTAGTTTCTGCTGTATAACAAGGTGAATCAGCTATACATATACATATATCCCTCTTGGGTGTCCCTCCCACCCTCCCTATCCCACCCCTCTAGGTGGACACAAAGCATGGAGCTGATCTCCCTGTGCTATGTGGCTGCTTCTCACTAGCTATTGATTTTACATTTGGTAGTATATATTAGTCCATGCCACTCTCTCACTTTGTCCCAGCTTACCCTTCCCCCTCCCCGTGTCCTCAAGTCCATTCTCTACATTTGCATCTTTATTCCTGTCCTACCCCTAGGTTCTTCAGAACCATTTTTTTGTTTGTTTGTTTGTTTAAATTCCATGTATATGTGTTAGCATACGGGATTTGTTTTTTTCGTTTCTTTTTATGGCTGAGTAATATTCCATTGTATATATATGTCCCACGTCTTCTTTATCCATTCATCTGTCAATGGACACTTAGGTTGCTTCCATGTCCTGGCTATTGTAAATAGAGAGCTGCAGTGAACACTGTGGTACATGACTTTTTTTTTTTTTTTTTTGGTACGCGGGCCTCTCACTGTCGCGGCCTCTCCCGTTGCGGAGCACAGGCTCCGGACGCGCAGGCTCAGCGGCCATGGCTCACGGGCCCAGCCGCTCCGTGGCATGTGGGGTCCTGCCGCCCCTGCATCGGCAGGCGGACCCTCAACCACTGTGCCACCAGGGAAGCCCATGACTCTTTTTGAATTACGGCTTTCTCAGGGTATATGCCAGTAGTGGGATTGCTGCCTTATCCCAATTTAAATGAAATGTTATGGCATAAATGGAAAATTGATCATGTCTACATTTTGGAGTAACCCCACTAGACTTTAGGTGTTGTGAGGGCAGTTTGTTTTAATTTTGTATTTCCATCACATATATATATATATATATATATATGCACCAGGCACATAGTTTTCATGAGTAGTAAGTATTTATTGAATGAATGTATTCCTGAGTGCTACAGATGATCTAAATGCAGTTTTTTTCCATGAGCTCCAAAACATGTTGGTAATGCTTTCAAACCTGATAATTTATTTGGGTGACTTGGATTTTTTAAATATTTGGTATTTTTGATTTAAATGCAAATGAAAACTTTAAAATCATTAGAGCAGAGACAAACTGTAAAGTACTCTGTTTTTTCCTTGTGAATCATTGTATCCCACCTAAAAAAAAGTTGGTTATATGGTATCGAAAACAATGATTCATTGTGCTCTCGTTTCTTCGAGGTTTGTGGTCTCCTGAGATCTAAACTCCATTCCCTAAAATCAAGGGAGTAATGGAGGTCTAAGAAAACGTGATACCTTTTCTCTGAGAATGCTGAGAAATAGAAATTTTCGCAATATGTTTTCAAATTTATCCTTCTAGTCTGTGTTTACTTGCAATGTTGTATTTTCCAAGCACGCAAACAAATGAGATAGTTATTTCTAATATTTCCAGATGGAGTGTTTGCAAATGAAAGGATTAAAAGAATTTTAATGTTGAACATTAAATACAGGTATTTGATCTGAAGATTAAGAAACTATTAATTACATAGAAAAGGAATTAAATTTTATACTCTTGAGTAAGTATATCAATGAATGGAATATAACATACTCTAGTTAGTATGGTACTCTAGTTAGGTAAGCAAGTTTGAGTTTTTAATAGACTGAGTGAACTCATTTCAAAGTGTATGACTTTAGTAAGCATATTTTAATGATGATAATGTTTAAGTTATAGTTTGGAAATAAAATATACAAAGCAATAATTAAATTCATGTTTTTATTTTAAAAAATCGAACTTTTCTCTTTTAATTATTATTTTTGAACAATTTTAAAGAAGATAAAATTGTAATGATCTGTATGGATGTGTGGGAGGTCATTGCTTTTAAAGCTGTGTATTTAAAATATCAGGGAGTCTTCTTGAGGACCCTCCTTTTGTATTCTTACTGAGTATATTTGCTGTGGCTTTGCCCCAGTTGTGCAATTGTCTAGGTCCTTTACATTTTTGTGTGCATCTTTTGACTTTTGAGTCAAATGGATATGCATTTTTATATATTTTTATTAGTGGAATTAAGGTATAGTAAGGTCAAAGAAATGAAATTTTATATGATTTGTATGGTTTATTAAAAATACCTCATTTTTAACAGTTGGTGAAATAAGTATTGGTATTCCTGTTTCTGTAAAAGTCTAGGATCAGGGAAATTAAAGCATTCACCCAGAGTCACAGAGCTAGTGAGTAGAAGAGTTGTTCAACCAAAATTAATTGAGTTATTTGTATATTAAGTGAATTTTTCTCTGCTTTGTTCAGAAGTAAGCGCAAATAAACCTTTAATTAGCTTTCTTTTATATCGAGGGCTGTATTTGTTTTGTGTTCATTTGACTGTTCTGTTTTTCTTTACAGGGATGGTTTTAGATTTTCATCTCAAGAAGCTGCTTCTAGTTTTGGTGATGATAGGCTACTAATAGAAAAATTTATTGATAACCCTCGTCATATAGAAGTCCAGGTTGGTACATTTTAAGGTGCTTTTGAATTATTATAACTTTAAAATAATATGGCTTACTCCTATTAGAAACACATCCTTTCTTACATTTAGAACGATTGTGAAAGTTCCGGTATGTTCGAATAAGTATGAAATAGAGAATGTACATAAGTTGATTGCCTCCCTTTGGAGTCTGGTATCCTTTTTTCAAAGTGCCAGAATGTTGATTGGATAGGGAATGATACAGAAGCCCAGCTCCAGAAAGCAATAGTCACAAGATGTCCGTCCAGGCCGAATGTATTCTACCTAGAGGCGCACTGAGTCCCCTTCTGATACTGGGCCAATTTGGGGCATTTTTAAAAGAAAAGTGCCTGACCTGGACTCTTGTATCATTTCAGTTCACAGATGTCTGTGTGACTTATTGTGGCAGGCGTTCTGCTATTGGATAGAGATGAATAAATCATTTCCTCTACTCAGATTAAGATTGTAGGGCTTCCCTGGTGGCGCAGTGGTTGAGAGTCCACCTGCCGATGCAGGGGACACGGGTTCGTGCCCCGGTCCGGGAAGATCCGGGAAGATCCCACGTGCCGCGGAGCGGCTGGGCCCGTGAGCCATGGCCGCTGAGCCTGCGCGTCCGGAGCCTGTGCTCCGCAAAGGGAGAGGCCGCAACAGTGAGAGGCCTGCGTACCGCGGGCCTAAGTTTCTAAGTTTAATTATCACTTTACATAGATATTATTTTTAGTTAGGAAATCTTCATGTAGATCCTCAAATCTTCCAGAGTGGAAAAAACAAATTGCAAACGTATAATCCATTTATATTTTTAAAACATTGAATGTAATGTATTTCTTTCTGAGGCTAGCGGATTTTGTTTTGTTTGGTTTTGTTTTTAGATATTCTAAATTGAAATATCACATATACAGTGAAGTCCACCTAAGTGTACAATTTAGTAAAAATTTATTTATACACATACATAACTGTGTAACAACCATCCAGATCTGTATGTGGATCATTTCCATTATATCAAAAGATTCTTTCATACCACTTCCAGTCAGTCCTTCTCCTTGGCCACCAAAATTAACTGCTGTTCTGACATCTAATACCATAGATTGTTTTTGTTTGTTCTTAAACTGCGTATAAATGGAATCATATGATACATACTTGCTTGTGCTGGCTTCTTTCACACAACATCATATCTGAGGTTCATGAGGCTGTGCATTATCATTCACTCAAAAATTGCTCTGTGGTGTTCCATATTTGAATAGCCTGCAGTTTATCCACTTTTCTGATGGTGAACCTTTAGGTTGTTTCCATTTTTTGATATTATGAATAAACTGCTATGTCTTTTTATGAACATATATACTTTCGCATATACTGAGGAGAGGGATTGTTGGATTACATGGTCAGGTTATGTTTAGTTCTAATAGATACTGTGGTTGTTCTATCAATAATATATACTCCTGCCCATGATATATGAATGTTTCCAGTTCAGCCATCTTTTCCAACATTTGGTGTTTTCAGTTTTTTAATGTTTAGCCATTTTGTTGGACATGTAATAGTATCTCTGTTTTAATTTGCATTTCCCTGATGAATATTGATGCTGAGCATGTTTTTATAAGTTGATTGACCAAAACTGGATATCTTATCTTGTGAAGCAACTGCTCAAGTCTCACCCTTGCCCCCCTTTTTCAAATTAGATTTTTTGGAATTATTGAGTGTTCAGGGTTCTATATCTATTTTGATTATGAGTCCTTCACCATACACACACACACACACACACACACACACACACACACACACACACACAGCCACTAAAAAAAGAATGAAATCTTGCCGTTTGTGACAACATGGATGAACCCTGAAGGCATTATGCTAAGTGAAATAAGTTAAGAGCAAGACAAATACTGTATGATCTTACTTATATGTGGAATCTATCTTCCCCCCATCTGTGACTTACCTATTCACTTTATTAATAATGTCTTTCAATGAATAGAAGTTCTCGATTTTGTTGAAGTCCAATTTAAGTCCAATTTGCGTACCCAAGTTAGGAGCTTTATTGTTTTAGGTTTGGTATTTAGGCCTGTTCGTCTCTTTGAATTTTTTGTTTGTTTGGTGTGAGATGGAGTCGCAGTAAATTTTCTTAGATTCTCGTACCCAATTTTTCCAGCATCATTTATTGTGGTGTACATTTGCTGTAAATTAAGTGACATTTGGTCACTGTCTTAATTATTTTGGTTTTGTAGTAAGTGTAAAAATCTGGTATTGTAAGTGCTCTAAATTCATTGTTTTTCTTCAGATAATGTTGGCTTTTTTTAGATTCTTTGAGTTTCCATGTAACTTTTAGACTTTGTCTTGTCAATCTGTCTCTACCTTCTACCTACACTCTCACCTTCCCCCCACATCAGATGGGATTTGGATTATATTGAATCTAGAGATTATTCTGGGGAGAATTAACATCTTAACAATATTGAGTTTTCTAAGCCATGAACTAGAATATCTCTTCATGTATTTATATCTTTAATTTCTCTCAGCATTTTTTTGTAGTTTTGAGTGTAGAGGTTTTATCTATCTTTCATTAGATTTATTCCTGGATGTCTGATAAGTTTTGACACTATAAATGTTTTTTTCTGAATTTTATTTACCTATTGATTGTTGCTTATATGTAGCAACAATTGAATTTTATGTATTAATCTTGTATCCAGTGTCCTTTTTAAATCCACTTGTTTATTTTTTGTGTTTTGTTTATCTATTGCTGAGTGATTAACCATCCTAAAATGCAGTGATTTGAAACTTTAAGGTTGTACAACAATGTGAATATACTTATTTAATGCCACTGAGTTGTACACTTAAAAATGGTTACAATGGGGCTTCCCTCGTGGCGCAGTGGTTGCAAGTCCGCCTGCTGATGCAGGAGACACGGGTTCGTGCCCCGGTCCGGGAAGATCCCACGTGCCGCGGAGCGGCCGGGCCCGTGAGCCATGGCCGCTGAGCCTGCGCGTCCAGAGCCTGTGCTCCGCAACGGGAGAGGCCACAACAGTGAGAGGCCCATGTATCGCAAAAAAAAAAAAAAGAAGTTACAGTGGTAAATTTTGCCTATATTTTGCCACAATAAAAAAAACTACCCAACCTTTAACTATTTCTTATGATTCTGTGGGTTGATTGGGTTCGGCTGGACACATCTTTTGCCTCACTAGGTGTCTGTCCAGTGGGACAGTAGTCATGTTGGGGCTTGAGTGGTTTGGAACATCCAACGTTAGTGCATTGGAGGATTGACTTGAAGGTGAGGTCAGCCAAGACATGGGACAGCCGGGCCTCTCTCTTTCTCTCTTTATTCATTCTTGGGGCATTTCCACATGACTTCTCCATGTGGAATTTCTATCAGGATATCCAGACTTCTTATATTGAGTATCAGAGCTATGTGAAGTAGCCATTCTGCCTTTTAAAGTTTAGGTGGCACAGGATCACTTTTGTTGCATTTTGCAAGTCACTTGGCCAGCCTAGCATCATTGCCATAAGTGCTTATGCAAGGGTGTGCATACCATGGTTTGTTATATTCAGGGCTATTTTTGGATACTAGTTATCACAACCCTTTCTATGGCCCCCAATGATCATGTCCTTCCATAGGCAGAATATATCTACCTTCCTTCCAAGACCAGAATCTCATATTCAGACTTGGTTCAGGTATGGATGAGACTTCTTGTGTATGGTTTCTCAAGAGCAGTTTTTGTGATGTGAAGATCTCTGTATTTAAAGACAGTGTGACACTCACTTATCAAAAATACAATGAGGTGAGATGTGATTGAATTCTGGATATTTTGTGAATGTAGACCAGATTTTCTAAAGATCGGATGTGATGTATAAGAAAAAAATAAGGCATCAAAGATAGTTTTAGGCTTTTGGCCTGACGAATTATAAGAGTGGGACTGTCTTACTGAGAAGGGAAAGACTGTGAGAGGTGCATGTTTTGGGGGAGGAAATCAGGGTATGAAGATGGGCCAGTGAAGGTTGAGATGCCCATTAGATATCAAAATGTAGGTGTTGAGTAGACTGTTGGATATTTAAGTCTGTAATTTAGGGGAGATATTTGGGCTACCCTTCCTGTAAGATCCTAGAGGCAAAATTAATTCCCCCCCTTTTCTATATTCCCCATCTAGCACTTATTTGTGCTATTTGAAGACCACTTACACCATTTTATCTTTAGCTATCAGACTTTCCTCATAGACGAAGAAATCCTTGAGGGCAGAGGCTGGATCTTATTCATTTGTTGTCCCTAGCAACCAGGCAGTGTCCTTCACATTACTAACACTCAGTAAATGTTTGTTCAGTTGTTTTAAATAATTATATTTCTACATAAGCTTTTAGTTTATTTTAATTAACCATGGTGTATATTCTAGCCGATATTTTTAAACTTAGGTGAAAATATCTCCCAGTAACTTAAATAGGCAACACAGATGTTTCCCATATCTGGTCTACACTTGGAAGGTTTTTTACTTATTTTCTTCAGTTTTAATTAATTAATGTTAGATAATTTGTGCACATGATAAAGGGTATTCAATGAAAAGTAAGCCTTCTTTCACCCTTGTCTCCAAGTCCCCTGGTTTCTATCCCTAGAAGCAGGCACTGTTACTGTTTTTTGAATATCCTGCCATAGTCTGTGAAGTATATACATGTATATCAACTATTGTTTTTCACACAAGCTATCACATACTGTGTTCTTTTTGTGCTGAAACTGTGCACTGGCAGTAGGAATGGCACAGCTCTGTGTGGTTTAAACCAGGGCACTGATGGCATTTTATGGGCTGGATCCATGGATGTTAAAGGGCTTGCCATTATGTGGAGCAGTCTATTATGATAAAGCTTTTTCAGTAAGCAATATATCTGGGAGATCTTTCCATATTCAGTACGTGCATATCTCTAAAGGGCTATATTAAAAGTTTAAAAAATTTATGACGTGTTTAAGTATTAACCTCCCTTACAGGCACTTTTTATTTATAATGTTTTCTGGTTACTTTGTCTCTTCATTTGATTAATGGAATTCCCTGGTTGTCCAGTGGTTAGGACTTGGCACTTGCACTGCTATGGCCTGGGTTCAATCCCTGGTCTGGGAACTAAGATCCCACAAGCTGCGCGGCACAGTTACACAGACTTCAGGGAAAAACAAACTTGATTCTGTGTATATTTGAATCTGATGTTTTACAGTTGAAAATGTTTCTAAGGATTCTTGGTTATTGTGGCTTTATTTCTTGGAGACTAAGTCTACTTTCACTTCCATGTCAATTAGAATAAAAAAGGAGATAGAATAAATTTAACGTTTAAAAATAGTTCTAGATGTACTTCATGCAGTGACCTTTGAGTCTTAGAAATAAAATTCCAACTTACTGGCATTTCATTACTGTAATGTTTTCCTTTGTTTGGAAGCATTCTTGAGGTTTAGGTAGGTTTTATTCCTAAAAATTAACCTTGCAGTCATTTATTAACTGTTCATTTTATAGTTTATTATACTTGTTAAACCATGATCTCTTTTGATTTGATGTTTTCAGCAGCCATATAAAATATTAAGATGATATTATCTACTATTTATAATGCATGGGAAAACAGTGACTTGCCCAGAGAGGTGGCATAGCTGTTTGGAGCTTAAATTAGTGCCTTGTTTTTGGCTTCTAGGAGAGCTTTTACCTCTGTGAACTTAAATATATGCATTCAATAATATGCACCTACTCCTCAATCATGAAAATAGATTAATCTATTTCTGATCAAATATTCTACGCAAAAACATTAATAAAGAGCATGTTTTACTGTTTCCAGATTTAGCTAATAAGATATATGTTAAATTTGAATTTCAGATAAACAGTGATTTTTTTTTTTTTAAAGTAAAAGTATGTCCCATTCAGTATTTGGGATATATTTTTATTAAAATTTTTATTAAAATTTAAAACTCCAGTTTATTTCCCATTATTACAAATGGGAAAAAGCATAATGTTATATATTAACCCCAGACCTTTTACCAGTTTCTTAAAACAAAAATAAACCACAGTAAAAATATCCATATATAAGTAACAGACCACATACTGGTTGTAAATGAAATAGCATTTCCTGATCAACAGACATGATAATATTAACAACAGACAGATGTTTGTAATAATACTCGTGGCTCTCCTGCGTGCCACTGAAATCTAGAATATATTCCCTTTATTGGTACTCATTGTCCCTCACAAAATTGGTACAATTGATTCTGATATTTTACCCAGTGTATTGGAAATGTAAGATGAGAATTTTTTCCTCAAGTCTTTAATAAAAGTGTTCAGTTGAGTTTTGGAGTGGTAAATATAAAATTTTCCTCCACTAATGTCAACCAAAAGAAGACTGTATTTGAGAGGTACAAATGTTTTATGAGGTGGGAGTATTAAAATCCAAGGGGTGTAGCATGGAGAAAATGTTAATTGGGCACATATGCTATGGAGATGGCTCTGTAATTTTTCAAGTGGTATTATTGCTCTTTCAGGTTTTAGGTGATAAACATGGGAATGCTTTGTGGCTCAATGAAAGAGAGTGCTCAATTCAGCGAAGAAATCAGAAGGTGGTAGAGGAAGCACCAAGGTAAGAGCTTCTCCCAAGGAAACTTTATAGTAGTCTGATTTTTATATATTTCACATATTTCTTTCCCATTTTATTAGCTAAAATTGCTTTAATAGTAATAGTAGAATCTATTAGTGTGTATATATTAAAAATTTTCCTCATTGAGGTATAATTGAACAGCACAGTTGTTAAGGATGCTGACCCTCCGTGCAATTGAAAATCCACATACACCGTTTAAAGGAGGCCCTCTGTATGTGTGCTTCCTCTGTGTCTGCAGTCAGCTGACCTTGGATCTTGTAGGACTGTAATATTTAGTATTGAAAAGTGTGAGTGGATCCTTGCAGTTCAAACCTGTGTTGTTCAGGGGTCAACTATATTATGTTAGTTTAAGGTTTACAATATAACGTTTCAATATTTGTATGTATTGTGAAATCACCATAGGAAGTTAACATCCGTCACCGTATATAGTTACAGAATTTTTTTTTTGTAATGAGAACTTTTAAGATATACTCTCTTAGCAACTGTCAAATAAGCAATACAGTATTATCATCTATAGTCACCATCCTATACATTGCATCTCAACGACTTATTTATAATTGGAAGTTTGTACCGTTTATGTCCCCCTCACCCTCAACCGTCAGTCTGATTTCTGCATCTATGAATTTGTTGTTTTTTTTTTTTAAGATTCCACGTATAAGTGAGATCATACAGTGTTTTGTCTTTCTGTCTGACTTATTTCAGTTAGCATAATGCCCTCAGAGTCCATCCATGTTGTCACAAATGGCGATATTTCATTCCTTTTTTGTTTTTTGGGTTTTCTGGGGGCTGTGCAGCTTGTAGGATCTTAGTTCCCTGACCAGGGATCGAACCTGCACCCTTGGCAGTGAAAGCACGGAGTCCTAACCACTGGACTGCCAGGGAATTCCCAAGATTTCATTCTTTTTTATGGTTGAATAATATTCCACTGCATGTGTGTATGTGGTGTGTGTATATATATACATATATATAATATACATATATATATATACTACCTTTCTTCATCCATACATCAATGGACACTTAGGTTGTTTCCATGTCTTGGCTATTGTAAATAATGCTGCAGTGAACATGGGGTGGGGGTGCACGTTTCAAGTTTGTGTTTTTGTTTTCTTCGGATGAATACCCAGAAGTGGAATTGCTGGATCATATGGTAGTTCTGTTTTTAACTTTTAAAGTAACTTCCATACTGTTTTCCATAATGGCTGCACCATTTACATTCCTACCAACAGTGCACAAGGGTTCCCTTTTCTTCACATCCTTGCCAACACTTGTTATTTCTTGTCTTTCTGATAATAGCCATCCTAGCAGGTGCGAGGTGATACCTCATTGTGGTTTTGATGTACATTTCCCTGATGATCAGTGATGTTGAGCACCTTTTCATGTACCCGTTGGCGATCTGTGTGTTTTCTTTGGAAAAGTGTCTATTTAGATCTTTTGCCTATTTTAAAATCAGATTTTTTTCCTGTTATTGGGTTGTATGAATTCTTTATGTATATTGAGTACTAACCCCTTATCAGACATATGATTTGCAAATATTTTCTTCTATTCAGTAGGTTACCTTTTCATTTTGTTGATAGTTTCCTTGGCTGTGTAGAAGCTTTTTAGTTTGAAGTGGTCTTAATGTATATTTTTATAATTAAGAATTTGCCACTTGATCTTTCTCAGTACTTCAGTGCGTGAAAGTGAGAGAATACTTGAACAAGAAGTTGGGGTTTTATTAGAGGAAAAAGTGGGGTGATAACCCACTCTGACTCCCATAGTCTTCTAGGTAGCCTAGACCCTGTTGGTGTGTCTGAGCATGTGGAATTTCTGGGATACCTACCTTCTAGGCTCTCCGGTTGGCAAAAGTTTCATAAAGTTGATCCTGAATTTCCCGAGTTTATCTTACCATGAAAAGGCCTTTGGGACATGGTTCTTAGAGATTCCTTGATTCATCAGAACTGCTTTGGGCACTTCTCCAAGCCACCTGTCATGTGTTTGGTGTAGCAATTTCATGGAGCTTCGTTTCTCCTTTGACGCTAGGTTGGTATTTATATATATTCTGGTTTCCTCTTAGTTCTTAAAAATCCCCAGTTGAGTGTTCATTGGTATTTTTAGTAACCAGACATTAAGGAATGTAACCAATTGTAGCTTAATCAGCATAGCCAGTGTGCCTTGAAAAAATGTGTGTGTGTGATTTCTGAAAAGATTAGGTCTGAATATGAGTGGATTTTTTAAAATCACAGAGTATTGGTAAAAATCAAATCCTATATCCCCCCCCCCCCAATTATAGATTTAAATATCCAACAGTCTACTCAACACCTACATTTTGATATCTAATGGGCATCTCAACCTTCATTTGTCCATCTTCATACCCTGATTTCCTCCCCCAAAACATGCACCTGTCAGAGTCTTTCCCATCTTCACCATGCTGTGAAGAACAGCCCTTTGTGGCTTACATGGGGTGTAGCCCTTTATCTCTTGGCCCAGAACCAGGATGTAAGACGAATGGAAGAAGAGAACCAAAAGGAATGTTCTGTCTATGTCTTTAGGAAGAGTCCTAGAACCTGCCAGTGTTGTTGACTTGGCAGTGATACGAAGTTAGGTACTTTTCTAGGTAGTCTAGGATGTGTCTGTTTTCCCAAAGTAACCATGCGCCCAGCTAGTTGAATGGAAAAAGGGGACAGGGGATGATGGTAGAACAGTAGTAGTCTCTGACACAGCACTTTTGCTGTCTTATGTTTTCTTATCTTCTTGTCTTAACACTTCCAATATAATTAACTTTCTCTTTTTATTGGAAATCCACTCAAGTCTTACCTGGGATAGAAATCTTTCACAGACTGGGAACCTTGAATCATGATTTTTATTTGTTTCCTTTCTTTCTCTAGAAATGTAAGTTTTTCATATGAACATCTCATCTATTAATTGAGAGAAAAATCCAAGGAAAACTTAAAGCAGTAGGAAAAAAAACTAGAACCGATTGTTAATAGTGACTTGATATGTATTTGTGTATTGTGAAATATTAAAATAAATGGAATATGCAGTTTTCAATTCCTGGAGTAAGAATCTCCCTCTTTGCTTCGAGTGCAGTGGTGAGCTTGCTTGCAGCTCTGAGTATCACTAGCAGAGTTTATGACAAGGGAAAGAATAAGACCAGACAGGACAAAAATAGTTTTACTCACCTGTGCTTGAGATTATCCAAATGTTACGATGTTAATCTTCAGTTGCATTTCCTTTTTTTTCTTTTTGGTTGCATTAATTTTGTCAGCCATTATTGTTGAAATGTCATCTATGCCTGTATCTGTTAGGTTAATGCAGAACTGTTATTTATAATAGGTAGATAAGATTCATAACATCCGAATCCAATGATGAATCCTAACGTCATCAACGAGGAGACAGTATGAAGTACACTTCCCACCTGTGAAGTATCCTTGCCTCCCCCTCAACCAGTCAAACCTGAATCTGTTCAAGGCTCTAGATCTAATCAGCAGTTTACAAGAGATAGAAATGTAATATGGATGTTGAAAGACCTTGTGGACATTGCATGTAGAGCAATGAGACAGGAAAATGACCAGATCCTTGGCTTAAAAAAAAAAGAAGAGGGCTTCCCTGGTGGCGCAGTGGTTGCGCGTCCGCCTGCCGATGCAGGGGAACCGGGTTCGCGCCCCGGTCTGGGAGGATCCCACATGCTGCGGAGCGGCTGGGCCCGTGGGCCATGGCCGCTGAGCCTGCGCGTCCGGAGCCTGTCCTCCGCAACGGGAGAGGCCAAAACAGAGGAAGGCCCGCATACCAAAAAAAAAAAAAAAAAAAAAAAGAGTCATCCTCAAGCTAGCTACTGATAGGAGATTTCAGGAATAAATTTAATTTTAATCAGTGTAGCCGGATGACATGTTCCCAATTTACCTGAGTACACGTTTTCTTTTAGCAAAGGTTAATCAGAAATTCTCTAATAAGTATTTTGATGGGTATTAGAAATTAAAACGGCACATTGTATAGAAGAGGGCATTACAAGTTAAAAGAATCATAAAGATGTAAAAACCAGTCAAATGCAGTGGCTCGATCTTATTTGGATCCTGATTCAAAGATATTAGCTCTAAAAAGATATTTATGAGATAATCCAGGAAATTTGAGTACTAACTGGATATTAAAGCTATTAAGGAGTTCTTGTTAATTTTAAAAGTGTGATTATGTTATAAAAGAGTACTTATAGAAACAGATATGGAAGTTTTTTTTATGGAAGAAGCGATACCTAATTTGGGATTTGCTTTAAAAAAAAAAAAATGGGGGAGTTCCCTGATGGCCTAGTGGTTAGGATTCCGGGCTTTCACCGCCATGGCGTGGGTTCAGCCCCCGGTCGGGGAACTGAGATCCCATAAGGTGGGTGGCACAGCCAAAAAAAAAAAAGGGGGGGGGAGGTGGGGCTGGTAGAAAAGTGGACATGCATCATAGACAAAACAAGAATAGCTATGTAGTAATAATTGTTACATACGGGAAACAGGTATGTACAAGTTCATTATACTCTTCCATAATAAAAAGTTCATGAAATGTCATCTAAATCTTACACATTTGAGAATAATTTTAATCCACAAATAGAAAAGTAGTGTTTTATTAGAGCTTTTTTTCATAGAAGCAAAATATGTGAAAATGCAGAAATGATTTGATAATATTCTTTTCAGGGTTCATTGAAACCCTTACTTGCCTGCTGGAAGGTGCTTTTTTATTGTGAAACAAAAGTTTTGAGGATTTATTAGATGTACAGTGGATTCTTGTAATTTGTGGTAGTTATTATTATTTTTTTAAATTAATTTTTGGCTGTGTTGGGTCTTCGTTGCTGCGTGCGGGCTTTCTCTAGTTGGCAGCGAGCAGGGGCCACTCTTTGATGCAGTGCACGGGCTTCTCATTGCGGTGGCTTCTCTTGTTGCGGAGCACAGGCTCTAGGCATGAGGACTTCAGTAGTTGCGGCACGTGGGCTCAGTAGTTGCGGCTCGCTGGCTCTAGAGCACAGGCTCAGTATTTGCGGCACATGGGCTTAGTTGCTCTGCGGCACGTGGGATCTTCCCGGACCAGGGTTTGAACCCGTGTCCCCTGCACTGGCAGGCGGATTCTTAACCACTGCGCCACCAGGGAAGTCCTGTGGTAGTTATGTTTTATAAAGTCACTGTGAACACTGAATTAATAAATACTGAAGCATTGCTCCTAGGGGAAATACAGATTTAAGTTTCTGTGAGCCTCTGGTCAGAACATTTTCATCAACTGACTAATACATAACCTTGTTTTGTATGTGTTTCTGTTGAAAGACACCTTATTTTAAAACATACTATTGATTCATTAACCTTGAACTCACCGTCTCGGCCAGCAGCGCTATAATGCTTGCCTGAAGGAAGCTCACCTAACACAAACGTTTTCTCCATAGGGCACGACTTCCAGTCTTACTTGGAGAAATTATGAATACATATGTTAAATTTAACTTGTAGAAAACAACTACTTGTGCTAAAGTAACTGTATATTTTATAGATTGATCGAAGTCGCAGTGTAGTGTGGAAAGTTCAGATGTTTTATAAAAATCTTAAGTTGATTTATTTAAACATGTTATGCTTAATAACACAATAAGCATACATTATAAGCATATGTAAGGCATCTAATATGAAATCTTAAGTTGATACAGATGATCATATCTGAGTAAACTTTAAGAAAATTTTTATGTAATGCACACAAAAGATTACTTAATTTTTGTTCAAAATGTAGGAAATTACTCTTTCTTATTTGCAGCCTTTTTCTGGATTCTGAGACTCGAAGAGCAATGGGAGAACAAGCTGTAGCCCTTGCCAAAGCAGTAAATTATTCTTCTGCTGGAACCGTAGAATTCCTTGTGGACTCAAAAAAGAATTTTTATTTCTTGGAAATGAATACAAGACTCCAGGTAACAGAAACTCTGGTTTTCATTCCTCTCCACGCCTCTATACTTTTCCCTTCTTCACCACCCCTTCTTGTGTTATAAAAACTAAAAATCAACTCCTTAAAGTGTTAAGTATTTAGTTTTTATGCTTGTGCTAAGAAATCTGTTGGAAATGACAGATAAGTATCAGGTTAATTTAATGGTCAGTGTCTAGCCCTTCTGCTTTGTTACTGTTAATACTTCATACTGGAAATTCCTTTTTTTTTTTTTTCCTTGAACTTTCTTGATGGAAGTGCATTGGTTAGGGTTCATGTGCTGATAAGAGAAACTACTCTAGATTTGATAAACAGAAAGGGATTAAGGGCTTACCAATCATTGGAAGGGATGGAGGAAGGAAGGGTATCTAGAGTGAACTTGCAGGAATGACTCTCAGAGCTGTACCACCCAACCTGGCTTCTAGAGGAACTGACACCTCTGCCACAGTAATGAGGTTGAGAAATCAAGCGGCTGCCCTGGAACTTGACTTTAGGGACATGCTTCCTCAGTTTCAGTCAAGGTCTCTGGAAGCCACTGGTGCTGTAACTCACTAGTGGCTTTATTTCCTTCCTTCTTCCCCCTTTTCTTTGATTTAAATTGTAAACTAACATACACATACAGAACATTACATAGAATACAAATGTGTAGTTGAAAAAATTATTAAAAGCAAGAGTTCACGTAAGCCTCAGTAGGATCGGGAAGTACCAAAATGCCCAGCGCTTCTTACCTCTGCCCCTGAACTTCTTCCCCTTCTCAGTGATTCCGCTTCCATCTTCTTATTTACTATTCTGACTGAATTCTAAATATCTCCTGTATTTCTGGATAGTTCTTCCTTTTATTTATGCACACCTGGGAAATTGAATTAATTTTGCCTGTTTCTTTTTTAAACTTTAAATCAGTGGGATCATACTGTATGATTTTTATATTTGGTTTCTTTTCTCAACATTGTGCTTATGAGATATACCATGAGACTGATTTTCATTTACTGTGGCAGAATTTATGTATCTAGATGCATTTTGAGACCAATGGTAATACATATTTATAGTTTGTATAGGTATTAACCTCAGTAGTTTTTGCTCAAAACTTACTATTACTCCTGCTTGAAATAACTTTTTTAGCTTGTATTCTATTCTTGTGAACATCTTTAGAAGTGGCAGAATTTTGCCTTTTAAAGATTAATTTGATTTTGATTAAAAATATGTCTTTATAATGAAAATGTCTAATTAGATAGTTAGCTGGGAAATCATGTTTTTGATTAAAATGGAGACTTATGTCATGATGAGACTAATAGCTTGTAATATGATTCTGAACGCAATTTGAAGTGACTGCAGTATATTTTTATTTTATTCAAGGCACAAGGAATACTAGATGGTTTAGTTGGGGTACTTAACAGAATTTGCAAAATTAATAACCAGTGTTTGTTTAGGGCACTTTGTTATTATGTTCTATTTTTTTTTCAATCTGTTTATTTTTTGTTTGTTTCTGGCTCATTTATCTCAGCCTGTAAGTTTTTTTAAGTTTGACCCATGGTTGTTTTTGGTATAAGACTTCCAAAAGTTGATATTTATTATCAAATAATTCTGTGTGGGGAGTCTAAATCATTTAGGTACCTACGTTTATAGTTTGTTTCATGGATGGCTTGCCAGGAAATTATGTTCAGTACCCTCAAAAAAGATTATAAATGAATTTTAGGAAAAAAATGAAACTCATAAAGAATTTTATCGTATTAGATCTCATAGTACTTAATTTTATGCTGTTTAATAGCACTTTTATAATTTGTCTCCCATTTAATGTGTAACAGTATCTCTTTTCTCTCTTGCATTTGCTTCCAGTGGCAGTAATCTTGTCAGTTACCAGACAAATTAATTTTGATTTTTTTAAGAAGCATCTGTGTGATGGAGGGATAGTTGCTGGTGGAGGGTGAAACTGAATGGGAGTGTGAAAAAAGGATCTTGGATTTCATAGTATTCAGAAAGACATTCTTAGATATTTCAATGACGTCTTTCCGATATTGTTTAAACAATTCAAATGTCCTTTTAATAGTAGATTTTGTGTTTCACATTTGTTTGCTAACCTTAAATTATAATACTTAAGGCACATTCACCAAATTGTTTATCTTCTAAGATATATGTTATCTCTAATTAGTGTTTCAGTTTGAGCCTGGAGAGCTATAATTTTTTTTTTTTTCCTTGAAATTTCCTGATTAAACTGTCACTTTTTCCAGCTTTAGTACTTGTATATTTTTTCCTGGTAACAGAAATGTGAATAGCATCTTCACTTTGCTGGATTTTCTTAAGAGCGATATTTGAAATAAATACTGTTTCTCCTTAAAGAGAAACACTGAGAAAGTCACCAGGTTTGGTGCATAAATACTGGTTTTGTTCTCAGTTTGGTCAGAATTTATGTATCAGGATTATCTATGCTATCCCCATATATGTTTGTTTTTAAAGTCATTGTTTGCTTTTGCTGAAAGATAAAATTCAAATGCTTTTGCATTACGAGTCCCTTTTCTCTGTGGCCTTAATCTCTCCTTTCTTTTCCCTGAATTCAGTTTGACCTCTGTGTGCCTTTATCATGTTACCCCGTTGCTTGGAATGGTCTCTGTTCATTTCTCCTAGTAGGAGTGCACATATGTATCCACCCATGCTCACCTGTTTCCTTCTGTCTTCATTTGAAGATGGATAGATGGATACTTTACCAAAAAACACAATTTTATTAAAATGTTATTTTAGGGCTTCCCTGGTGGCGCAGTGGTTGAGAGTCCGCCTGCCTATGCAGGGGACAGAGGTTCGTGCCTGGATCTTCTGGGAAGATCCCACATGCCGCAGAACGGTAGGCCCGTGAGCCATGGCCGCTGAGGCTACGCGTCCGGAGCCTGTGCTCCGCAGCGGGAGAGGCCACAACAGTGGCTGCAAAAAAAAAAAAAAAAAAAAAAAAAAAGTTATTTTAATGAAATAAATGATATGTAATTTTGCTTGAATAACTTTAGTTTCCTACTTTATTGAATTGAAATACTAAGAATTGGTAATACTTGGTTAAAAGAAAATCTAAATTGTTCAGAAGAGTATACATTGGAAAAACAACTTCCCATACCACATTTTCGTTACCACAACCATGTATTTTTCCTGTAGAGGCAACCTTTGTTTTACTTTAAAATATATTTTTTGTAGTATTCCATACCTAATTTAAAGCATTATCTTCTTCATTTTTGTGATTTTTAATATTCAGTTGTATGGATGTACAGTCATATAATTTCATTAGTTTCCTAGTGATAATTTTTGCAGTATTCTGCTCTAGCAAATAGTGCAATTATTGAAAGACCCTATACGTCATCATTTTGCACATGTGGAAGTAGAATTGCCTGGAAAGTGATATGTCCTTTTATAATTTAGTGAAGTATTATCAAGTTGCCTTTTATAGAAGAACTTGCCTGGCCAAAAGGCAAGTTTTGCCTTTGGATCTTTGTATGGTAGTGAAAAATGTGTCACATTTTCATTTTTCTTATTATGAGTGAGGATGAATTTTTCTTCATAGATTCCTTTACATTTCCTTTGCCCTTTGGGTTTTCTTATTGACTTATAGATATTCTTATTTTTTTGGGAAATCAGCCATTTGTGATATCATCAGGAAGCACTGCTCCATGAATATTTTCACATTTTTAAAGAGTGAGGGCTTTGTAACCAAAGACCTCTGGCACCCGATTCAATTATAACAGGTTTGAAGATAGAGTGCTAGAGAGAGAAAGTCTTATCTTTCTCCAGAGCCATTTGTTGACATTCCAGATTGGTAAATAGAGGCCTTCCCCCTCTCTCCCCAGAAGGATTTGTTTACTTCCCAGAGCCAAGTTTGCGCTCTCTCCCAGAGATGAAGAAGGGCGGACGTGCCAGGAACTCTTTTTTTTTTTTTTTTTTAAATACATTTATTTATTTATTTATTTTTGGCTGTGTTGGGTCTTCGTTGCTGTGCATGGGCTTTCTCTCGTTGTGGCGAGTGGGGGCTACTCTTCAGTGTGGTGCGCAGGCTTCTCATTGCAGTGGCTTCTCTTTGTTGCGGAACATGAGCTCTAGGCGCACAGGCTCAGTAGTTGTGGCACATGGGCTCAGTAGTTGTGGCTCACGGGCTCTAGAGTGCATGCTCAGTAGTTGTGGCGCACGGGCTTAGTTGCCCTGTGGCATGTGGGATCTTCCCGGACCAGGGCTCGAACCCGTGCCCCCTACATTGACAGGCAGATTCTTATCCACTGCGCCACCAGGGAAGTCCCCAGCAACTCTTATATAAGCTCTGAGATAAATATTTTTGGGGTTCTGCCCCTGTGATAGGTGCACAACCATCTCTGCACGCACAGGGACGTTAGACCCATGGGGAATTGGGGTGTGAGAAATGGTGTGAAGATGCTCTGTGAGTAAACAATTGCTTCCTTCTCCAGTCCAGAAACTGTGTTTGTTTCACGGCAGGATTAACAAATGAATGTAGATATAAAATATACAGGTATGATTTGTGGCTACTTTCCTCTCACCTGTTGCCTGTCTTTTTGACTTTGTATATATTTTTTCTTCCTAGGGAGAAAATTTTTGTTTTTAAATTTTGCAGTTGAATTTCTAAATCTCTTTATCATTTCTGATGTTGTGATACACTTAGACTTTTCCTACTCAATTATAATTGAAACATTTTTCTTCCATGTTTTCTTTTAGTACTAATTTCATCTTCCTTGGTGAAATTTTCACTTCATCTGGAATTTATTGTATTTTTTTCAAATTTATTTTATTTTTTTCAAATTTTTTTCAAAAATTTTCATTTTTTTCAAATGAAATTTTCACTTCATCTGGAATTTATTTTATTTTTTTCAAATTTATTTTATTTTTTTATTTTATTTTTTTCAAATTTATTTTATTTTTTTCAAATGGTTAATGTTTGTCACAGCCATTATTGAATAATCATTCTTTTCAACATTAATTAGAAGTCATTTTCATTATGTACTGAATTCTCATATGTATGCAGATGTTGACTGTTTTCTTTTTTTAACCTTTCTGTTTATTCATGTGCTGGTACCAGACTATTTTAGATGTTATATCTTTTTATTATAATACAGGATCCAGTAGGAATATTCTTTCTGATTACTCTTACTTTTCCATGTGAAGTTTTTGGGGTTTTTTTATTTTTAACATCGTTATTGGAGTATAATTGCTTTACAGTGGTGTGTTAGTTTCTGCTTTATATCAAAGTGAATCAGCTATACATATACATATATCCCCATATCTCCGCCCTCTTGCATCTCCTTCCCACCCTCCCTATCCTTCCCCTCTAGGTGGTCACAAAGCACTGAGCTGATCTCCCTGTGCTATGCAGCTGCTTCCCACTAGCTATGTATTTTACATTGGTAGTGTATGTATGTCCATGCCACTCCTCACTTTATCCCAGCTTACTCTTCCCCCTCCCCATATTGTCAACTCCATTCTCTAGTAGGTCTGCGTCTTTTTTTCCTGTCTTGCCCCTAGGTTCTTCATGACCATTTTTTTTCCTGTTTTTTTTTCTTAGGTTCCATATATATGTGTTAGCCTATGGTATTTGTTTTTCTCTTTCTGACTTACTTCACTCTGTAGGACAGACTCTAGGTCCATCCACCTCACTACAAATAACTCAATTTCGTTTCTTTTTATGGC
>NC_041226.1:71015874-71016472 GCF_002837175.3 Physeter macrocephalus
TTTTTTTTTTTTTTTGCGGTACGCAGGCCTCCCACTGTTGTGGCCTCTCCCGTTGCGGAGCACAGGCTCCGGACGCGCAGGCTCAGCGGCCATGGCTCACGGGCCTAGCCGCTCCGTGGCATGTGGTATCTTCCCGGACCGGGGCACGAACCCGGTTCCCCTGCATCAGCAGGCGGACTCCCAACCACCGCGCCACCAGGGAGGCCCCGCATGACTCTTTTTGAATTATGGTTTTCTCAGGGTATATGCCCAGGAGTGGGATTGCTGGGTCGGATGGTAGTTCCAGTTTTAGTTTTTTAAGGAACCTCCATACTGTTCTCAATAGTGGCTGTATCAATTTACATTCCCACCAACAGTGCAAGAGGGTTCCCTTTTCTCCACACCCTCTCCAGCATTTATTGTTTGTAGATTTTTTGATGATGGCCATTCTGACTGGTGTGATATGATATCTTATTGTAGTTTTGATTTGTGTTTCTCTAATGATTAATGATGTTAAGCGTTCTTTCATGTGTTTGTTGGCAATCTGTGTATCTTCTTTGGAGAAATGTCTATTGAGGTCTTCTGCCCATTTTTGGATTGGGTTTTTTTTTTTTTGTTA
>NC_041226.1:71016482-71016938 GCF_002837175.3 Physeter macrocephalus
TTGCCTCCTTTATCAAAGATAAGGTGACCATAGGTGCATGGGTTTACCTCTGGGCTTTCTATCCTGTTCCATTGATCTATATTTCTGTTTTTGTGCCAGTACCATACTGTCTTGATTACTGTAGCTTTGTAGTATAGTCTGAAGTCAGGGAGCCTGATTCCTCCAGCTCCATTTTTCTTTCTCAACGTTGCTTTGGCTATTCGGAGTCTTTTGTGTTTCCATACAAATTGTGAGGTTTTTTGTTCTAGTTCTGTGAAAAATGCCAGTGGTAGTTTGATAGGGATTGCATTGAATCTGTAGATTGCTTTGGGTAGTATAGTCATTTTCACACTGTTGATTCTTCCAATCCAAGAACATGGTATAGCTCTCCATCTATGTGTATCATCTTTAATTTCTTTCATCAGTGTCTTATAATTTTCTGCATACAGGTCTTTTGTCTCCTTAGGTAGGTTTATT
>NC_041226.1:71017676-71024481 GCF_002837175.3 Physeter macrocephalus
GAATAAGAGTGGTGGGAGTGGGCAACCTTGTCTTGTTCCTGATCTTAGTGGAAATGGTTTCAGTTTTTCACCATTGAGGACGATGTTGGCTGTGGGTTTGTCATATATGGCCTTTATTATGTTGAGGTAAGTTCCCTCTATGCCTACTTTCTGGAGGGTTTTTATCATAAATGGGTATTGAATTTTGTTGAAAGCTTTCTCTGCGTCTACTGAGATGATCATATGGTCTTTCTCCTTCAGTTTGTTAATATGGTGGATCACATTGATTGATTTGCATATATTGAAGAATCCGTGCATTCCTGGGATAAACCCCACTTGATCATGGTGTGTGATCCTTTTAATGTGCCGTTGGATTCTGTTTGCCAGTATTTTGTTGAGGATTTTTGCATCTATGTTCATCAGTGATATTGGCCTGTAGTGACATCTTTGTCTGGTTTTGGTATCAGGGTGATGGTGGCCTTGTAGAATGAGTTTGGGAGTGTTCCTCCCACTGGTATATTTTGGAAGAGTTTGAGAAGGATAGGTGTTAGATCTTCTCTAAATGTGTGATAGAATTTGCCTCTGAAGCCATCTGATCCTGGGTTTTTGTTTGTTGGAGGATTTTTAATCACAGTCTCAATTGCAGTGTTTGTGATTGGTCTGTTTATATTTTCTATTCCTGGTTCAGTCTCAGAAGGTTGTGCATTTCTAAGAATTTGTCTGTTTCTTCCAGGTTGTCCATTTTATTGGCGTATATTTGCTTGTAGTAATCTCTCATGATCCTTTGTATTTCTGCAGTGTCAGTTGTTATTTCTCCTTTTTCATTTCTAATTCGATTGATTTGAGTCTTCTCCCTTTTTTTCTTGATG
The DNA here is from genome assembly GCF_002837175.3 of Physeter macrocephalus. Taxonomy (NCBI): domain Eukaryota; kingdom Metazoa; phylum Chordata; class Mammalia; order Artiodactyla; family Physeteridae; genus Physeter; species Physeter macrocephalus. The sequence continues at coordinate 71,018,525 of NC_041226.1, forward strand.
AGTCTGGCTAATGGTTTATCAATTCTGTTTATCTTCTAAACCAGCTTTTAGTGTTATTGATCTTTACTATAGTTTCCTTCATTTCTTTCTGATCTGATCTTTATGATTTCTTTCCTTCTGCGTTTCATTGTCATTTGTTTCTAGGTATGTTTTTAATTTCCTCTTTGATTTCTTCAGTGATCTCTTGGTTATTAAGTAGTGTATTGTTTAGCCTCCATGTGTTCGTATTTTTTACAGATTTTTTCCTGGAATTGGTATCTAGTCTCATAGCGTTGTGGTCTGAAAAGATACTTGATACGATTTCAATTTTCTTAAATTTACCAAGGCTTGATTTGTGACCCAAGATATGATCTGTCCTGGAGAATGTTCCATGAGCATCTGAGAAGAAAGTGTATTCTGTTGTTTCTGGATGGAATGTCCTATAAACATCAATTAAGTCCATCTTGTTTAATGTATTATTTAAAGCTTGTGTTTCCTTATTTATTTTCATTTTGGATGATCTGTCCATTGGTGAAAACGGGGTGTTAAAGTCTCCTACTATGATTGTGTTACTGTCGATTTCCCCTTTTATGGCTGTTAGTATTTGCCTTATGTATTGAGGTGCTCCTATGTTGGGTGCATAAATATTTACAATTGTTATATCTTCTTCATGGATCGATCCCTTGATCATTATATAGTGTCCTTCTTTGTCTCTTGTTATAGTTCCAGACAAACATTGTCTATAAGCTTACTTAAAATTTTTTATAGACAATACTAAATTTTTTTTTAAATCTGATAAATCTATGTGTCTGAATGATGAAAGTGTATTTTTAAAATATTATCCTTCAAGGCATACACATTAAAAGTGGCAGATATAACAAAATCAGGTGCCTTCTTCCAAGAGCACAGCTTTTCTGAAGGTACACCCCCTCTGACAAGTTCAATCGCATTGCCGGGTACCATAGACAATGAGGAATACATCACATCGCACAGTTGCTTGCTGTTGACATGAAAAGACAACTCAGCAGAAGAGCAGGATCAAATCCTCATTCTTTCTGGGAGAAGGTAATAAAAGACTTGAAAGCATTTATGCAGTAAATAAACAGAGGAAGTGTTAACAGGTTTAATGATCAGGTACCATGATGCCGGCTAGCACCCATACCTAATAAAAACACACATGTGCTCTTCTTCATTAGATTTGTATTAAAATCACTTGAGCATTTTTCTGATAAGTATTTTCCTTTTCCCAAAGTCATAAAAGAACCTTGCATGAGGAGAGTAACGACTGGCATCCTGTGTGGTGGTCACTGAAAACTCAGAGTGGCATTACACCCCAGAACATCTATGTCATAAGTCATTAATTCTTTTGGGAATACTTGTATTTAATAGAAAATTTAAAAATAGCATGTTTATTTCTTGTTTGCTTTACTTGCAATTATTAATTTTTCCAAAATTCACTTAAAAAGGCAGATTTATGTTGACATATATATATGATTTTTATTCCCATCATCTGATTGATAGAGCAACTGATTTTTATTAGGAGGGGATTTTAATTGGCTTAAATGTAATTCTATCTTACTAAGTATTCAAAGCATGTACTCCAAACAAACTGATGCCATCATCACTTTTTTCGTTTTATTAAAGAGTCCCCACTATTTTATCTTCCAGGTCACTTATCTGTTCTTCTGCCTTAGTTATTCTGCTATTGATTACTTCTAGAGAATTTTTAATTTCATTTACTGTGTTGTTTGTCACTGTTTGTTTGCTCTTCAGTTCTTCTAGGTCCTTGTTAAACATTTCTTGTATTTTCTCCATTCTATTTCCAAGATTTTGGATCATCTTTACTATCATTATTCTGAATTCTTTTTCAGGTAGACTGCCTATTTCCTCTTCATTTGTTTGGTCTGGTCGGTTTATACCTTGCTCCTTCATCTGTTGTGTATTTCTCTGTCTTCTCATTTTGCTTAACTTACTATGTTTGGGGTCTCCTTTTCACAGGCCGCAGGTTCGTAGTTGCCGTTGTTTTTGGTGTCTGCCCCCAGTGGGTAAGGTTGGTTCAGTGGGTTGTGTAGGCTTCCTGGTGGAGGGGACCGGTGCCTGCGTTTTGGTGTATGAGGCTGGATCTTGTCTTTCTGGTGGGCAGGACCACGTCTGGTGTTGTGTTTTGGGGTGTCTCTGACTTTATTATGATTTTAGGCAGCTTCTCTGCTAATGGGTGGGGTTGTATTCCTGTCTTGCTAGTTGTTTGGCATGGGGTGTCCAGCGCTGGAGCTTAGTGGTCATTCAGTGGCGCTGGATCTTAACGTTGAGATCTCTGGGAGAGCTTTCACTGGTTGGTATCATGTGGGGCCGGGAGGTCTCTGGTGGAGAAATGTCCTGAACTCGGCTCTCCCACCTAAGAGGCTCAGGCCTGACACCTGGCCGGAGCACAAACACTCTTTCAGACACATGGCCATGTACGTGCGGAGTTTCTGGCCTTTTGGGAAGTCTGAGGTCTTCTGCCAGCGTTCAGTAGGTGTTCTGTAGAAGTTGTTCTACATGTAGTTGTATTTTTGATGTATTTGTGGGGAGGAATGTGATCTCCAGATCTTACTCTTCCTCCATCTTGAAGGTCCCCCCCGTTTTTATTTTCTTAATGGTGTCATTTGAAGCACAAAAATTTTTAATTTTCATGAAGCCCAGTTTACCAAGTTTTTAACTTATGGATTGTGCTTTTGATGTAGTTCCTGAGAAATCTTTGCCTGACCTAAGGTCACAATTTTTTCCCAAGTTTTCTTTTAGAATTTTGCGTATAAAATTCTGGATTGGAAATAATTTTTCATCAACTTTTTGAAGGCCTTATATTGCTTTCTTTTAATTTCTACTGTTGATATTGAGATGCATCTGATTATTCATCATTTAAAATTTTTCTCTCCTTCTAAAGGCTGGTAAGATCTCCTCTTTGTCCCTAGTTGTGGGCAAAATTCCTAATTATCTACCAGTTACTACTGATGAGGCAAGAATTGGCTCTTTTATTTTTTAATTTATTAACATTAGACTCTTCTGATACATTTCCTTTGTATTCCTGGAATACATTTTAATTAGACATAGTGATTTTCCTTTTGGTATTTTGCTGGATTTTGTGAATATAAATATTTTGATTTTTATTTCTTTTTAAAATACTGTCTTTACCAGATTTGAGTAATAAAGTTATATGTATTTTTTCAAAGCTAACTGTGGGAGTATTCTTTTTCTGGGGTCTAGTTAATAATAGGCATTATCTCTTCTTTAAAAATTCAGACTTAGATGTGAATCCATTTGATGCTGGTATCATTCTCAATGGTAGGCCTTTAAAGATCTTTCTGGACCCTTCTGTGATAGACCTTCAGTGTTTTATGAGGTAATATCTATTAAAAAATCAAGGTTATTAACTTGCCCAAGGTCACAAAAAAAAGCAAAAGAAAAACCAATGTTATTGAAGGTTATTGATTGTTTTATTCACTTCCTCTATATCTTTTCTCTCTTTTTTAAAAAAATTGGATCTATTTTATTTAGAAAGAAATGCAAGGATGTCTTAGATATAGAAAGTTTTTCATAATTTATTAAAAAATAAGTTCTTATTTTTTAGAGCAGTTTTAGTTTTACCAAAAAATGAGTAGTAAGTACAGTCAGCTCCCATATACCCCTTTGCTCACTCCACTTCCCCCCACACCTGCCAATTTTCCCTGTTTATTAACATCTTGTGTTAATATGGTATTGGTAACAAAGGCTCATAGTTTATATCAGGGTTTACTCTTTGAATTGCACAGTCAGTGGGTTGTGACACGTATAACTGCATGTGTACTCATTACAGAATCATGCAGAGTAGTTTCACTGCCCTAAAAATTCTTGCACCATGACATCCTTGCATTTCTTTTCTTGATTCTTTCCCTCTTTCTTTCCTTTCCTTTTTCTTTTCCTCTTTCCCTTGTTCTTTATTTTCCTTCCTCCATTCCTCTGTCTTTCTCTCTTTTCTTCATGGTGGTTTTCAAACATATAGAAGTACTCAAGGATAGTGAGAGTTGGGACTTTCCTGGTGGTACAGTGGTTAAGAATCTGCCTGCCAATGCAGGGGACACGGGTTCAAGCCCTGGTCTGGGAAGATCGCACATGCCGCGGAGCAACTAAGCCTGTGCTGAGCCTGTGCTTCAGAGCCTGCGTGCCACAACTACTGAAACCCGCATGCCTAGAGCCCGTGCTCTGCAACAAGAGAAGCCACTGCAATGAGAAGCCCGCACACCGCAATGAAGAGTAGCCCCCGCTCGCCGCAACTAGAGAAAGCCTGCGTGCAGCAACGAAGACCCAACACAGCCCAAAATAAATAAATACATTAAAAAAAAAAAAAAAAAGAATAGCGAGAGTAGTATGGTAAAGGCCCTTGAATCTGTTACCTCACTTCATGTTTACTTGGCCAGTATTGTTTCCTGTATGTATGCCTCCTTTTCCTTGCTTTTACTCCTTATAGCTGGAGTATTTTAACACAGATGTCAGACATTAAATAATTTCATCCATAACTACTTCAGTATACATCTCTCAGCTTTCCTTGCACTTGTAATAATGCTTACATATATATCTACAAAATAATTTAATATGTACAGTATAGGTTTATTACTGTTTGCCTGTGTGTTTTGTTTTTTTTCCTGATATTTTCCATTTATTACTGCAGTAGACAGTTGCTCTGAAAGTGCAACACTGACTCACTCTTGTCACAGCTTCTGCACCTCCAGTGGCAAATACTTGGAAATTCATTCTTGGAGCATCATGGACCACAAGCTTCTCTCTGGGTGGGAAATCACTGTCTCTGCCAGTGTCACAGGGAAAATACACACACACGCATGTGAATAGAGGGATGAGAAGAGCCCTGGAGAGGAGTGGGGACCAGTTTCTGAGGGGTCCTGGAGACTGCCTGCCTGAGCAAAGGGAACAGTGGCACCCCACCTCCCAGCAGCAACCTAACCCGTCTGCGAAGTGGGCCCTGGTGCACCTTTTCGCCGTCGTCTCTAGAACTGGTGATACCATAAGCGTAACTGTATCCTATCTCAGTGTAGCAGAGGCGCATGGAGTCAAAAAGAATTGAAAAGGCCTCGCAAGCTAACGTGGAAAACGGGTGGTTTGGAAAACTGACTCTTCAATCTCCAATTTAAAGCTCTTAGGCAAAAGAGCTGGAGAGCTCTGGGGGTAAGATGCTGCCTAGCAGAAATAATTCTTGTTCTAGCCAGCATATATTTGATGGGAAAAAAAATAACTTTTGAATACTGCAAAGACAAAGTTGGGGGTGGGGCATATGAGCAGCTCTAGAAAACACAAGAGATTAAAAAATCTGAACAGATGAGATCAAAAAAAAAAAGTAAACACAAATATGGACAGTACACCTACACACTTGACTCGATGAAACCCTCACTCATGAGCCTGTTATACACTCACACACTAATCATAGTCAGGTAGATGCCCAAAGGAGGGCAAATCCAAACGTCTGTCTCTTTGGAATTTTCATGGCAAACTGAGTTTAGGCAAAAGTGAAGACCTCCCTGGGTCTAAACTCAGAAGGCAGCCTTTGCTCCCCATTGTAGCCCGTATTGCTCCGATATTTGTCTGAGCCCTTCCCAACTATCTGGGCACTAGAATTTATTCTTCATATTCCTGGAGTTTAAATCACTGTTAGATCTTATCTGATCTAACTTCACTTGTAATGGAAGCACCTCCCTTTTGGCTCTGTACTCCCTTGTTCTTTTAGGAAAAAACATCCCAAGACAGTGGTAGTTAGAGGGTGTTCAGGAGTTGGAAAGTAGGAAGAGAGCAATATAAATACAGTAAGGAAATGCCTTACTGTTTGCCTTTTATCATGACATAATATCTTTATCTTGTTTAAGGGGTTTAATCTTTTTTTTTTTTTTTTTTTTTTTTTTTTGCGGTATGCGGGCCTCCCACTGTTGTGGCCTCTCCCGTTGTGGAGCACAGGC
>NC_041226.1:71024938-71077764 GCF_002837175.3 Physeter macrocephalus
GTTGTGGAGCACAGGCTCCGGACGCGCCGGCTCAGCGGCCATGGCTCTCGGGCCCAGCCGCTCCGCGGCTTGTGGAATCTTCCCGGACCAGGGCACGAACCTGTGTCCCCTGCATCAGCAGGTGGACTCTCAACCACTGCGCCACCAGGGAAGCCCTAAGAGGTTTAATCTTAAATTTCACCTTGACTCATATCATGTTGAATCTCCTACTTTTTTTTTATTAAAAAATTGTTTTTTGAATTTTATTTTTTTTTACAGCAGGTTCTTATTAGTTATTTGTTTTATACATATTAGTGTATATATGTCAATCCCAGTTAAATTTTTTTTGACTTTATTTTTTATTAAAAATTTTTTTAAAATTTGAAGTGTAGCTGATTCACAATGTCATGTTAGTTTCAGATGTACAGCACAGTGATTCAGTTTTTTATTTATATATATGTGTATATACATATATATGTTCTTTTTCAGATTCTTTTCCTTATAGATTATTACAAAATATTGAGTATAGTTCTCTGTGCTGTACAGTAGGTCTTTGTAGTTTACCTGTTTTGTTTGTTTGTTTGTTTGTTTTTGGTTTTTTTTTTTGCAGTACGCGGGCCTCTCACTGTTGTGGCCTTTCCCATTGTGGAGCACAGGCTCTGGACGCGCAGGCTCAGCGGCCATGACTCACGGGCCCAGCCGCTCTGTGGCATGTGGGATCTTCCCGGACCGGGGCACGAGCCCGTGTCCCCTGCATCGGCAGGCGGACTCTCAACCACTGCGCCACCAGGGAAGCCCGTATCACTTGTTTTAATTGTTCTGTAAGTTTTTTTTTGAAAAACCCAGTCTGACACTCTTTCTTTTAGTATGAAATTTTAGTCCTTCTTATTTTAAATACTTGATTTTATTTCATCTTTACTTGTGTTTTATAAATAATATTCCAGGTTTTTTCTTTTTTCTATTTGTTGCTTGAATTAAATTGCTAATTATTCCTATTGCTTCCCATTGATAAATTGGGGATTTTCTGTCCTTTAAAATTGTATTTATGTTCATCTTCCTTTTCAGGTAGACATTTTCTCCATTAGTATTTGTAAAGATGATATAACTGGTTCTCTCGACTTTCCAGCAGTAAAGAGTCTCTGAGATAATTTCATACTTCTAGGCTATATGTTACTTTCCCTTGTAGTTTATCTATTCTGTTTCCAGAGTCCCTTTAGCTTCTCTGTACACACCCCTAGGCATGTCTCTTATTTACTGTAGCTTCTCTGTCTTTCTTCTTTTTTAAGATTTCTGCCCTAGTTCATTTGTTTGTTTAGAAAGTTTTTTCATATAATTTCCTCAGCTGGAGTATGTGAATGACATGCTCTGAAATGCCCCATCCTCAAATATATTTCTTTAGCTGTGAAAGAGGAATGATATTTTGATTGAGTATAGGATTCTTGAGTTTCTGTTCTAGTCTTTTGTAGTTTTTACATTCTCCTGTGTTCTAGCTTCTAGTGTTAAGTCTGATGTAATTCTGATTTCTCTTCCATTATAGGTAACATATTCTTGCTGTCTGAAAGGTGGCCCAACTTTCTCTTAAATATTGGAATTCAGGAATTTTGTTTTTCTTCACATGCCTAGGTATATGTTTATGTCCATCAACTCTGCCTTTTACTCCATGTGCCCTTTTCAGTTGTACAGATTCAAGTGTCTCTTCATTTCAGGGGAAATTTCTTCTGGTGACTATTTCCTCTCCTCATTTGTTAGTTTTCTCCTTTGGTGACTCCTGTTATTTGCAGGTTAGGTATTCTGGACAAGTCCTCTAGGGCTCATATCTTTTCCCTCATGATTACTCTCAGTTTGTATTTGTGTTCTGTTTCTTGATATTATTTCTTTATGTTCTCCTTCCAGGCTACTAATTCAGGTTCAAACAGTGATCATCTTCTAAGTAATTGACTGAATTGCATAATTGGGAAATTATGTTCTTTTATCCTAGAAAGTCTAATTGTGTATAGGGGTGTGTGTTGTGCTTATATTGCTACTCTCGAAGTTTCTAAGTGCCCTTTCTGTTTTTTGGATAAATTTTTTTTTCTGTCCCTCAGCTGCTCTATTTCACTTGACATGTATGATCGTTATTCCTAATGTTTATCCTTTCTCAGCGGGGTACACCCTCTACTGTGGTTGTCTTGGGTGCTCAGTACTGACTTCTCTTTGATGTAATATTCTAGGGGCAGTAGTTCTTCAAGTGGTTGCAGATGGTACCATATCTACTCCTGAGGACAGCAAGAGCATATGTCTCCTAGCATTCCCCTTGTCTCAAGGACAGAATCCAGCTATCGTTTATTGACTACTCAGACTCTTTGGTGAAGAGACCAGGGACTCTTCTGGAGCTTTTATTGAGTTTCTCTCCAGGGTCCGTGGATGTCTGCAGGCCAAGCTGTCTCCGTGACCGGTGCCTTTTTCATTCTTCCCTGGAGTTCTCTTAAGCTAGTCTCTCAGTCTTGCCCAGCCCACGAGAGAGAAGAACCTAGTACCTGCTGTTGGCCGTCAATTTGCCCCAAATCTTTGCACTTCACGTATCCTCAGCAGCTCCCTGAGTCTGGGGAAATAGAGACCGTGGGGAGGGAGTGAGCCATGTTGGAATTGCCATCTTCCCAAAGCAGAAACATCTAACCTGGGTTATCTGGACTCTTTAATGAGTTGTAGGGGAGTCTGTGGACCCTCTGAAATTGGATACATGCTTTTCTAGCGAGAAATCTGGTGAGGTTCTAGACCCTAGAATGGTTCAGAACAATTGTAGTAGACTAATGGGGAACTCATTTAATCTTTTTTTCCATAAATTGCAAACATGCACTATTTTCACTTAGTACAAGTAAATCCTAACTACTGCTTCCTAGCTGTGTGTCTGTAAGCAATTTCCTTAGTTAGCTTCTCTATGCTTCATTTCCCTCATCTGTAAAGTGACAGTAATATAGCACTGTAGGATTGTGAGCATTAAATGAATTAATACATTTAAATGCTCAGAATAGTGCTTGGTTTATACCAAGCACTCATTCTTCTTCCTAACTGTAAGAATCTTACCAGTAATATCCTGCATGCTATGTTTGTTAAACATTGGTTAACACATTTACTTTTTTTAAAATTATTTATTTATTTGTTTATTTATTTATGTTTGGCCGCGTTGGGTCTTCGTTGCTGCGTGTGGGCTTTCTGGAGTTGCATCGAGCGGGTGCTACTCTCCTTTGCAGTGCGTGGGCTTCTTGTTGCGGTGGCTTCTCTTGCTGCGGAGCATGGGCTCTATTTGCGTGGGCTTCAGTAGTTGTGGCACGTGGGGTCAGTAGTTGTGGCTCACGGGCTCTAGACCTCAGGCTCAGTAGTTGTGGCTCAGGGGCTTAGTTGCTCTGCAGCATGTGGGATCTTCCCAGACCAGGGCTCGAACCTGTGTCCCCTGCATTGGCAGGCGGATTCTTTTTTTTTTTTTTTCGGTTTTATTTTTTTTAAATTAATTAATTAATTTTTTTTAAACATCTTTATTGGAGTTTAACTGTTTTACAATAGTGTGTTAGTTTCTCCTTTACAACAAAGTGAATCAGTTATACATATACATATGTTCCCATATCTCTTCCCTCTTGCGTCTCCCTCCCTCCCACCCTCCCTATACCACCTCTCTAGGTGGTCAAAAAGCACAGAGGTGATCTCCCTGTGCTATGCGGCAGCTTCCCTTTAGGTATCTAATTTACATTTGGTAGTGTATATATGTCCTTGCCACTCTCTCACTTCGTCACAGCTTACCCTTCCCCCTCCCCGTATGCTCAAGTCCATGCTCTAATAGGTCTGTGTTTTATTCCCGTCCTACCGGTAAAGTCTTCATGACATTTTTTTTCCTTAGATTCCATATATATGTGTTAGCATACGATATTTTTTTGGTCCTCTTGACTTACTTCACTCTGTATGACAGACTCCAGTTCTATCCACCTCATTACAAATAACTCCGTTTCATTTCTTTTTGTGGCTGAGTAATATTCCATCGTATATATGTGCCACATCTTCTTTATCCATTCATCTGTTGATGGACACTTAACATGCTTCCATGTCCTGGCTATCGTAAATAGAGCTGCAATGAACATTTTGGTACATGACTCTTTTTGAATTATGGTTTTCTCAGGGTATATGCCAGGTAGTGGGATTGCGGGTTCGTATGGTAGTTCTATTTGTAGTTTTTTAGGGAAACTCCATAGTGTTCTCCATTGTGGCTGTATCAATTGACATTCCCAGCAGCAGTGCAAGAGTGTTCCCTTTTCTGCACACCCTCTACAGCATTTATTGTTTCTAGAGTTTTTGATGATGGCCATTCTGACCGGTGTGAGATGATACCTCATTGTAGTTTGGGTTGGCATTTCTCTAATGATTAATGATGTTGAGCATTTCTCTCATGTGTTTGTTGGCAATCTGTGTCTCTTCTTTGGAGATATGTCTATTTAGTTCTGCTGGCCATTTTTGGATTGGGTTGTCTGTTTTTTGGTATTGAGCTGCATGTGTGGCTTCTAAATTTTGGATATGAATCCTTTGTCAGTTGCTTCATTTGCAAATATTTTCTCTCGTTCTGAGGGTTGTCTTTTGGTCTTGTTTATGGTATCCTTTGCTGTGCAAAAGCTTTTAAGTTTCATTAGGTCCCATTTGTTTTTTTTTGTTTTTATTTGCATTTCTCTAGGAGATGGGTCCAAAAGGATCCTGCTGTGATTTATGCCATAGAGTGTTCTGCCTATGTTTTCCTCTAAGAGTTTGATAGTGTCTGGCCTTACATTTAGGTCTTTAACCCATTTTGAGTTTATTCTTGTGTGTGGTGTTAGGGATTGTTCTAATTTCATACTTTTACATGTAGCTGTCCAGTTTTCCCAGCACCACTTATTGAAGAGGCTGTCTTTTCTCCACTGTATATCCTTCCCTCCTTTATCAAAGATAAGGTGACCATATGTGTGTGGGTTTATCTCTGGGCTTTCTATCCTGTTCCATTGATCTATATTTCTGTTTTTGTGCCAGTACCATACTGTCTTGATTACTGTAGCCTTGTAGTATAGTCTGAAGTCAGGGAGCCTGATTCCTCCAGCTCCATTTTTCGTTCTCAAGATTGCTTTGGCTATTCGGGGTCTTTTGTGTTTCCATACAAATTGTGAAATTTTTTTTTCTAGTTCTGTAAAAAATGCCAGTGGTAGTTTGATAGGGATTGCATTGAATATGTAGATTGCTTTGGGTAGTAGAGTCATTTTCACAATGTTGATTCTTCCAATCAAAGAACATGGTATATTTCTCCACCTATTTGTATCATCTTTAATTTCTTTCATCAGTGTCTTATAGTTTTCTGCATACAAGTCTTTTGTCTCCTTAGGTAGGTTTATTCCTAGATATTTTATTCTTTTTGTTGCAAAGGTAAGTGGGAGTGTTTTCTTAATTTCACTCTCAGATTTTTCATCATTAGTGTATAAGAATGCCAGAGATTTCTGTGCATTAATTTTGTATCCTGCTACTTTACCAAATTCATTGATTAGCTCTAGTAGTTTTCTGGTAGAATCCTTAGGATTCTCTATGTATAGTATCATGTCATCTGGCAGGCGGATTCTTAACCACTGTGCCACCAGGGAAGTCCCAACACGTTTACTATTACTGTTGTCATTATAATTAATAAACCCTGTCAGTAGTCATTTTGTTTCAGATGGCAAACTGAGCCACAAATTAATTAATAATAACTTTCTCTTATTATTCTTTTGTCAGTTGACTGAAAAATTATTGTTACAAATGAACAAACATAGTGGAAATACTGCTTTGAAAGAAGCCTCCTTTTCATTGTAAAGGTGTTTGTGTAAGAGTCTAGGAGAAAAATGGATATGGAACTCTTTCTTCTAAAAATGAACTGATAAAAGTGTTACATTGATAAACTATTTCTGCTTAGGCCTTTGTGCTAAGATTAATATTAGGACCTTGAATATACCATTCCAAATTGTGTGTGTGTGTGTGTGTGTGTGTGTATAATTGTTAATTTCCAAATCTAGGCAATTTTTAGATGTTATCTTTTTGGAAAAGCAGTCTTTTGATAGTCTACAAAGATCAAAAAACCTAGAAAACTCCCAAATAGAAAGGAGTAAGGTCTTAAAGTAATTAAATGCCCAAATGTGGTCTGCTGGCTCTTCCACAATTTTGAGAACAGAGAGCTAAATTGTACCCCTTTTGTTAGACCTTAGTCAGTGGCTTATACTGATTGCTACAGTGGAGGAGGAATCTACTTGTGCTGTGGAAGAAAAAGTACAACAGAACTGTTGAAATTCTGCGGAGGCTGCATATCCCCACATCCCACCAGAGCTTCCGTCGGAGAGTTCTGTATCGTATGGAACCTTACATTCCAGGAGGGCTTTAGAAACACTTTTTTAGCATCTTGATTCTTATCCTTTGCTGTTTCTTTTATTAAAAGAATAAAAATTATTGCAACCTAAATTCTGATTTCTGAGAATCGACTGTAACTGAACAAATATCGTATTCTAATTTCAGAGCAGTTTTAAATTTAAAAAATTCTAAGAGAGTTTGGTCTTTTATGAATTGGGGTGTTTGACTGAAAGAATAATTGGTGGAAATGAGAGAAATTATAGGGAATTGGATTTGTAATTAATTTGTAAAATTCCATTCTTGCCAGAAGTGATATTTTAGATCTGGACAGAAGTTGACATTTTGATTATATTTAAAGTCATAGAGGCCAGGATTCTCATACTGGCTAGAGTTAGCCAGAACTGGGATGTTCTGGAATACTTGAATTTACTCTCCTAGGAAACTTGAGAATGTAACGAAGGGCATGTTGTACTTTCACTTAATGTTTATTGAGTCTTTTTAGAAAGTTGAAGGAAAGACGTTTTTGTTATATGGATATGAATAGTTAAACTTGTCAGGCATTTTTCATTAGTTTTTTGTTTTAAAGCATTTTATAAACTGTTTTGGTGTCTTTGAGTTCTGGATTCTTATCTAGATTTTAATTTTTCTAATTTGTTCCTGTATTAGTTTTTTAAGGCTATCATGACAAGTTACCACAGACTGGATGGCTTAAACAACATTTATTTTCTTACACTTCTGGAGGCAGAAGTCTAAAATTGAGGTGTCGGCAGGATGGGTTTCTCTGGAGGCCTTTCTCTTTGGCCTGCAGATGGACGTTGTCTTCTTGTGTCTTCACATGGTCTTTTTTACTGTGCTGTGTGTTGTCTGTGTCCTAATCTCTTCTTATAAGGGCATCAGTCATGTTGGGTTAGGGCCCACCCTAATGACCTTATTTTAACTTAATTGCCTCTTTAAAGACCGTATCTCCAAACACAGTCATGTTCTGAGGTACTAGGGGTTAGGACTTAAAGATATGCATTGGGCAGAGGAGATGCAGTTCAGCACCTAACAGTTCTCTTATCCTTTCTTCATCTGACTATTTGTGTTGGGGTCAACAGGGAAGCTCTATAATAGAAACTGGAAACTGTTCAGTTTTCACTGCCACTCTTGAATATAGCCATTATTTTCAAGGTGAGTTTACAGGGATGGTGTGTTGGGGCCTATTTCCCAACATGCTTTTTATCTTTGAGTCCTGTGGATCAAAATCTAATAACTTTAGATCTTTATTTTGAAACCCTGTATTCTCAGGAGGTAGAGTTTCAGAATTTTAATAGGTATATGTTAGATTCTGTTCTGGACAAAGACTCTCTCTGAACTGAAAGAGCAAAACCAAAAATAATGACATCAGTTATCCTTTCAGGCCAGAATAACAACAAACGAAAAAGACCTATTATGCCAAATACCATTATGAAACCCAATTTTATATAACAGGACAGTTTCCTCACATTTCAACAGGTAATCATACTTGTAGTGCTTTGCTGAGTTGAATTAAGCAAGTTCTGCTTACTAAAGATGGCTTTCACAAACTAAGTCTTTGTAATATCTTGTTTAGACATATTTAATGAAGAAGTTACTTTAAATTATGTTAATTTAAAATAACATTATTTGAATATTAGAAAATTCTTAATATTTACTTACCTTATACCCCTTGCGAGTATCTCTTGTACCTTGTCTGTAAAATGACAGTGGAATAGGGAACGAGTTCATGCATTTGGAGGGATTTGGTAAATTTCAGTGCCATAGAGATGTTAGTTATGGTATGTACATGGGTCTTCTGCTTTTAGGGACAGCTTCTGCTTTGACTAAGCAGTTGGGCTTCCACTTACCACCTGAAAAACAATTACCCTCCATTCAGGGAACTTTGAATACTTTTCATCACCCTTCTTCTCTGTAATGGCCAAGGTAACACATAATTTCATTGATCTGACTTCTCTCCACGCTTTTTGGGACTTTCTCCTCTTTTAAACTTGCCTCAGTGTTAATTTTCATTTGAAGTTAACTTTAGTGTGTAATTAAAATTTGCCTGAATCATCTTCTCCTCGAGGAATACCTGCCTGTTACCTAGTTGCCCATTCTTAAAATCTTTAGAATTATTAGGTCATCAACACAATAAAGTATTTAGAAGTTTAAGTTAGAGAAAACATATTGAACAAATTATCTGTTGTTATTTTTATTTAGCACAATGAGAGGGTTCTGATTGAAGAGAAAATAATGTTGATCAAGTTCAGATATCTTTATTTTAATAATGTTTTGTAATATAAAAACAAAAATTCTAGTGACATTGCTTTAATTTTTATCAATTTTTATTTTGGAGTTATTTCAGATGTCCAGAAAAACTGCAAAACATTACAAAGAATTTCTGAACACCCTTTACTAACATTTACATTTGCTTTTTCCTTGTATCTATATCTGCATCTTTGTTTCTCTGTATCTATCTTCTTTACCTGAAACATTTCAGAGTAAATTGCAGGCCTGGTGCCTCTACCCTAAATATGTATTTCCTAAAAACAAGAAAATTCTTTTTCATTACCACAGTACCATTATCAACATCAGAATATTAACATTGACATATTACATCCAGTCTACAGATCATATTCACATTTCACCAGTTGTTCACTGTTGTCTTTTATAGTAAAATACAACATTTTTCTGGTTCAGGATCCTATGTTACATTTACTTGTCATGCCTCTTTAGCCTCTCTCCATCTGGAACAGTTCCTTAGTCTTTTTTTTTTGGTCAAGTATGATCTTTACATTTTTTTATGAGCACAGGCCATTTATTTTCTAGAGTGTCCTGCATTTTGCATTTGTCTTTTTTCTCTTAATTATATTCAGGCTTTGCATTTTTGGCAAGAATACTACAGAAATGCTATTGTTCTTCCCTGAGCACCATATAGGAGGCATGCGATGTCTGTTTATCCCATTACTGGTAATGTTGGCTTGGTTAACATGGCATCTCTTACAAACTTATGGTTACCAAGCGGGGAAGGGGTGGTGGGATGAATTGGGAGACTGAGATTGACATGTAGACACTATTATGTGTAAAATAGGTCACTAATGAGAACCTGCTGTGTAGCACAGTGAACTCTAAAAAAGAGTAGATAATATGTACATGTACACCTGATTCACTTTGCTGCACAGCAGAAACTAACCCAACATTGTAAGGCAACTAAATTCCAGTTAAAAAAAAAAATGTGGCATCTCTTGCATTTCCCCACCGTGGTGTTAGTGTTTCTCCCCTTGTCATTGATGAAGGTATCTTATAGGGAGATACTTTGAGGCTCTGGACATATCTCGTTCTCTCCTTCATTAGTTTTAGATACTTCCTAGTTTGTATTTAAGGAGGAATCAGGCTAAAGACTACAGTGGCAGTGGCAGAATTTACGATGATAACTTTTAGAATCAGAAGGTAGATAATGACAACACAATGCCAGAAAGATTTAGCTTTTCTAAGTTTATTACTATTGAAATTTGATACATCAAGAACTCAGGTGAAGCAAAACCGAGTTTACCTTACCATTGCATTTGATAAGCTCAGTTATTTATTTTTTTGAGAAATACATTTGAAGCAACAAATTAGTGAGACAGAGTTTTTCTTTTTATAACCTTTTGTTCCAGTTAGCCACCTTTACTTTCCATTGATCTTACCTCCCTCCCTTCCTTTCTCCTTTCCTTTTCTTTCTTTTATTCGCAGTTCACTAGTTTTATTTTCTGTGGATAAACAAGGGAAACATTTGGAATATCTGAGGATAAATAAGGGACAACAGGCTGTGTGCTTGGAGAGTTCACCGTCATTTTTTTATATCTCTGCATTTCAGAAGCTTCCAGGCCTTTCATTCTTCTTCCTGGGTTGACTTTTGGGCCTCAAAGTCCTGCAGGGGTAGGTTCTCCAGGCAAGAACAGGGTATCCCTGGCCTTTTGTCTTTAAACACTAGATTTTTTTTCAAGGGCTAGAGGATAGTATTTTAATGATATTTTAAAATCATTCATTGAATTGTATTTTGGCTTGTCAGCCATTTTGTCTCTTTGTAACCTCTGCTCTTATCTCTTAAGTGTTGAGTTTAACTTGCACAGGGAAACTATGCCTAAATTCTCAGGGATGGGGGATAGACATGGTTATTTAGTCAGTGTTACATTTACAAGATTCGTGATGATGATAATAATACAGGGTCTAAAGGAAATGTTTCACACATCCTGTTAAATAACTTCAGAATTCTATTAAAATGTATTTAGAAAGATTTCTTTCAAAAATGTTTAAAATTGTTTTACTTTAAAAAGACATATTACTGTTACCTGAAAAATTCAGGTACGTCAGACTATTTTGTATACTTTAACAATACTTGAACCTAAGTGGATATTTTAAAAAAAATTCTTTAATGATTTTGCCTTTAGCAGCTAGTTATTATTTTGGTTATCTACTTATTTTATTTTGAAATACTTGCAGCTCACTAATTAAGATTGTAAAATGTTGTGTTACTGTTATGTAACTCTAAGTTGGATTAAGGTGGGTCAATTTTTAGATTCTATTCGATACAGGTCTAATAAACTTTTTTTCCTGCACATTATAGGGCGGTCTTCTAAGGTGAAACAGAGCCTTACAATGAATTTTTGACCAAATCTTTAGACTTCGTAATAATGTATTTTGTAAAAGACAACAGCTCGTAATTATATAGCTGTTTATATTAACTATGTTCTTTCATATACATTTTTCCACGAGGAAGAACAGGAAGGTCATATCGCCTCTGGAGTGACATAAATTCCAACCGTGCCTCTACCACTTACTATAGGTGTGACTCTGGATTTGCTGCTCATTCATTTAATGTATATTTATGTGTCTACTATATAGTATGTACTTTTCTTGGCACTAGATGTAGAAGGATGAAATTAAATCATTCTCTGAGCTTTTAAAAATGTTTTCTCACTTAACAAAGATATGTGGATAGTACTGATATAGAGCCCTTGGGCACATAGTAGGTTCAGCTCTTGAATAGTTATGGTGGTAATATGCTTTCTCACATGAAATTTGTTTCTAGCACTAATAGAGGGGCTTTACAATTGTTCCTTATTATATTTATCATATAGAATCTTGTTTCTTGGGACTTCCCTGGTGGCGCAGTGGTTAAGAATCTGCCTGCCAATGCAGGGAACATGGGTTCGAGCCCTGGTCCGGGAAGATCCCACATGCCACTGAGCAGCTGAGCCCGTGCGCCACAGCTACGGAGCCTGTGCTCTAGAGCCTGCGAGCCACAACTACTGAGCCCGCGTGCCACAACTACTGTACCCCGTGCGCCTAGAGCCCGTGCTCCACAACAGGAGAAGCCACTGCAATGAGAAGCCCACACACCGCAACAAAGAGTAGCCCCCGCTTGCTGCAGCACAGCGGAAAAATAAAATAAATAAATAAATTAAAAAATCTCGTTTCTCTCAAAACCATAGTTTGCTTCCAAAAATATATTGATATATTCTAAACTATCTAATAAGATTTTTTCTTAGTGTCACATTTATTTTACAAAGGGTCGATGCTTATTTTAGTGATGATTTGTCATTAAAATTATGTCAAAATGTCTTAAAATGTTGTTGAAACTGTAAACAAACTCATAACACACAGAGCTAATTATGGATCCCATCTGTTTATTTTTACAAAGCTTTTTTTTTTTTTTAAAGACCATGGCATTGTCTGCTTATGATAAGCTTCAAGATTATTATAATGACTAAGTCCTGTCCTGCAGTTAGTGTAGTTGAAGATGGGAAGACAATTCGTTTGTTCATTGACCTTTTCCTGTGTCAGAGTGTATATGAAATATGACATGTCATGATAAAGACACTATTGTGAAGTGCCTTTAGAAAGTGCGTAATTTTTATGAGAAAAGAAATTGGTATCAAAGCAGCAGATGTGGCCAAAGTTTAATTTAAAATTTCAAAACGTATTCAAGGTTTTACATGACAGACAGATTATCTACTCTTTACCAGTGCCAAAGTGGCTTTTTTTTAGCTCAGTTAAGTTTAGGATCTTGTAAGCAGTCGTTCAGATTTATAAGGATGTGTATGTCTGTTAGTATCCCTGTATGTCTCTGCATGTTTTTGTGTATGTGTATCCCGTGTGCTAGTGTGGAAGGCCAGGGATCCCCATGACAGCATCATCCAAAGTAGTTATCAGCAGTTTGCTGAGAGAGCAGTGATTTCACTGGCTCAGTTTGGTTACTGTGCATGCTAAGCACTCCCCACGTAGGTCTGGAGGGGAAACAACCTGCAGGACCCATCTGCTCATTTCTGCTACGCTGCCTTGATGTAAGAGTACGCTAGTCTGGTTGCTTGTCAGGACGGGTTAGTGAAAGCATGCAAGTGGGTGAAACTCAGGCGAGACTAGCGCTTTGGAAAATCATAAGCTGCCTCTATAGATGCCATGCTAAGTGTAGCAGAATAGGTTGATTATCAGCCACATTGAGGATTGTAGCTAAGTATGTAATTTTCAGGTAAGAATTAGTTTCAAAATTAGAAGTGTTAAACATTGTTGGACCACATCTAAATAAAAACTGGGAAAAGTAGTACAGATAGTTTACAGATAATTTTGGGGTGTCGTTTTTCTTACCCAGCTTTGTACTGTATGGTGTTGATTCTTTAATTTTATTCTCTTAGATAGTTTTAAAGTCAAATATGGGGGCTTCCGTGGTGGTCCAGTGGGTAAGACCACCAATCCAGTGAGCTCCCAATGCATGGGGCCCGGATTTGATCCCTGGTCTGGGAACTAGATCCTGCACGTGTGCCACAACTAAGAAGTATGCATGCCCCAACTAAAGGTCCCGCGTGCCACAACTAAGACCCAGCGCAGCCGAAGAATAAAATAAAATAAAAAATTTAAAAAATAGTCAAATATGATTAAATATTAAATATAATTAACCTCATTTTACCCAGAAATTGTTGACATTGTTCTTGCTTATTTCTATTTATTTACCTTTTCCTACAACTGTTGACTGGCACATCTTGGCCTTGCAGGTTGAGCATCCTGTCACAGAATGCATTACTGGCCTGGACCTAGTCCAAGAAATGATCCGTGTTGCCAAGGGTTACCCTCTCAGGCACAAACAAGCTGATATTCCCATCAACGGCTGGGCAGTTGAATGTCGGGTTTATGCCGAGGTAAAATGAATGATGTTGGGAGGAAGGATGGTGGTTGTGTCCTGAGTTATGGGACCACATATAGCTAAACAACAAGGTAAACTTAGGGTTTTATAACTTGTGTCAAGGATTTGATTATGTATTCCAGAAATGAACCAGAAAAAAAGGTTAGATCATTTTAACGTAACTCAAAATAGTTTTAAAGGATTGAGTTTAATTAATTTTCATGTGTTTTTTTCTGGTTGGAGGAGTAGCTACTAATCAGTTTAAGGAGCAAGAAAGCATTAGTTAAATATTGTGCTTGAATGGACCATGGTTTTTGTTTTTGCTTATTTTCAAACTACATTCGAAATGAAAAGGGGCATTTGTTTCTCTTTGTGTGTTGGTGTGTGTGTGTGTTTTAAAGAGCTACCTTAGTTACACATCCGTTGTTAATTCAGTGTTTAAATTTTTTCCAACAGTTTTTTCCCTAATAATTTTATCTCTTATGATTATGTAAAAATAACAACTAAAATTTAAATTGCAAAGCTTCAATTCATAGTTTTAATTATGGATTTAACTCAAAAACTCTCAGTTTAATACTTTATTATTATTTTATAATTAATCAGATAAAGCAGTCAGCATCTGAAAATGCTTTTTTTCAAATGGTTAAAACAAAAATGCAAGGAAACATTTATACCATCTTTTACTTTTAGACATCGAAGCCTATCTGTAAAATAAAAAGCAAATTAGTAGTATCTGTGTTTAAAAATTCTGGAAGTTTTTTTGAAATTTTTTTAAGGATCTTGAGAAATATCTATGGCTTGGTTATATTATATTTTAAGTGGTATTCTTTTCTTTCCTATTGTTATAACACTGAACTTACTATTTATTCTGATCTAAGATATTTACAAATGGAGCATATATCTAGTCGCACATGCAAAGTTACTTTTCAGGTCTTTGTTTGAAGAACTAAAATGCTCAAATTTTACCATATGTGAGCTGTTTTGAGAGTAAGAAAAACAAATATCTTCAGTGCACTACATTTGTTGTTTTGAACTTGAGTTTGTTTTGATGTAGCTCCTAGGTTATTGTATTTTTGCCCAAGGCATTCTAGAAGATTTATAGAAAGTTGGAATTTTACCAATTTCAATAAAGTATGATCAAGGCCAGGCTAAATTCTGGTTACAGTTCTGTTTGATTTTTAAATACATTTCTAGATTGTCTAGAGTGAGGATAAGACAGTAATATTCTGAAATCTGTGATTTGGTAAATAGGTAAATAGGCCTATAAATGCTTCTTCATTGTATAAATATTTAACCTTACTTGTGCTGATTTATATATTTAACCTTACTTGTGCTGATTTATATTTCAAAGACTGTGCTTCCTGTCCTTTGAACTTTCAGGACCCCTACAAGTCTTTTGGTTTACCATCTATTGGGAGGTTGTCTCAGTACCAAGAACCAATACATCTACCTGGTGTAAGTCATTAAGCTGTAATATCAAGTGAGGGGTTAAAAATCTTGATTTATGCCACACTTTTATGTTAAAGCATGTCAACAGCAAAGGGTGTAAATTGGATGACAAGTGAAATTCATGGGGAATCACAGTTTTTTGTTTTTTCATATTTTGTACTGTATGATGTTCAGGAAAGTCAGAATTCACCTAACAGGGGAAGTCTGGAGACATCTGACTTCTAAATAAATGATAGTTTACAGTGTTCCCAATTCTTCTGAAAATCGTAATGAAGAAGATTCATGGAATCCTAAGAATGGGAAATGACATTTTCGTGTTACAATTTAATCTTTTCAATAAATCTAGTCCTGCTTCCCTGTATAGTCAGATGTCAAGAAATCAAGCACAAAATCAGCTCGTTAATCTAAATGGATTAAGGAAAACAAAGTGTGCCTCTTTCTGTTAACTGTTGGAGACTTTAAGGAGTACATGTTCTGTTCGCCAGTTAAAGAAAAGTGATCATTGTCCCCTTTATGTATACTTCTTCTGTGTTTAATAGCTGCTCTTTAAATAGTTTTTGTTGCATGAAGAGAACAAGGACATACCCTTTATCTTAATCAAGGTAATAAGTGCATATATATATGACATTATGTTAGCTAGTGGATGACAAGCCTGTACCATCTGTGAATATGATTATTCAGTTTGATTACTGGCATGAAGATGGTGAAAGATTACAGGAAGAATTCTAAATTTGAAGATGTTATTGGATATATGATTTATTTCACTTTTTAAATTGTTTTTGCCCATGTGCTTTCTAAAGGGACTTGACCCTTTCTAGGCTCAGAGACTCCATGCTGTGTTCAAAGCCTAAAGGCAGAAGAAAAATTGTAAAGATTTAACAGGCATTATGTGACGTTAAATAGCAGATGAGAAAACAAGTATCATAGGGACATATCTAAACATTTTTTTAATCAAACAAAAAAGTATTAAATAAGAATTCATAGTGATTACTCTAGTTGTTAGAAGTTTTCACCATGTTGTAATAGCTAACAGGATGTCAAACATTTTGCCCTCGCAAGTTTTTGCAATTTGCAATTTTCAAACGTGAGACCTGTTGAAAGTACAAGTGATAATGGACAAACTGTACCCCCTACAGTCTTTGTCCCACCAAATCTTTCTTCAATTAATGCTGCAGCAGGAGCTTTATGTAATAACATTTGCAGTTGTGAGCCATCCATAGAAAGAAAAAACAATTAAAATGCCTTAAATGCTCTGCTTGCTGCTGTTATTTGCTTGTGTGAATGTTGCATGTCAGCTAAATGGACCAAGGAATGGATAAAGTGATTGGGTGCGGGAGAGTGCTCACTAAGCTTTGTCTATCATTATTGCTGGGAGCAATCACATTGATGTCAGCAGGACAGTAGATGCGCTGACAGCTGTAATTATGTATCTCCATGGTGATCACTTGTGGCCTGTCATGGAGGCCCATGAGTCCCCTCCCTTGGAAGCATTTAATCAGATTGGGCTGTCACTTGTCAGGTAGACATGGCGGGCTGGGAGTTGTGCTGAGGGGGAGAGGTGAATCAAGAATGAAGGGTGGGAGCTGGCTGATAGTTTCACAGGGTCCACTGTGTGAAGAAAGACATTTAAATTATGCCCGAGGTTTCTGAGCAATGGTTTGAGACTCATACACAGGTGCTTGGGTGGTGGTGGTGGTAGTTTTTCTTCCTTGCCTTCTTAAACTAGATTAGTTTTAACTCAGGAGATCCTTTGCAGCTCTTAACCGTTTTTGATCACAAGAATACATACTTCAGAGTTAACTTCTGGTTTGTGTTTTTCACATTCTTCTCTAAGCCTCCTATTTGCTTATGTGGCAAAGATGAAGATTTTCTTATCTTTGATCACTGTATTTTGTAAATTTGTCATTTTCAGACTGCATTTTTTTTTCTGCTTAGAAATTTGGTTACATTTCCACTTGACTTTATTCTTAAAGCTTTTAGTGCAAAAGCTAAAATATATTTTTTGGTATAGGCTTTGTTTCAGTGGAGGAATGGAGACTTAATTTTAATTCATTTGTTAGACATTTTTTTGAATTCTGATTATCATTTGGAAAAAGCTGCATAGACAATAAATTGTAAGTCAGAGTTTTCATGCTTTGTTACAGTTTTAAATTGGAAATGTTGATTTGCTTATACAAAGATATGTGTTGATTATATTTAATACATCTTTATTTTACCGTATATATTTTCAAATTAAAATGACATACCTTCTGTGATAATTTTATTAAATAACAAAGACATAGTTATATCTAAGAGCCCTAGGTCACTTAACTTTTAGGGTGGTGTTATTCAAGGTAACTAAAGTTTTAAGTTACTATAGGAGAATGTAAGAAAAATATTCTTTATTGTCTGTTATTTTACTAGTGGATTGAACATCAAAGTTCCACACTAGCTTTGTAGCTGTTTATGTAGCAAATAGTAGCATATGTTTTAAGTCAAAAGTTTTAGAACTTGTACCAATCTCAGTTTTAAACACAGCTTTAGCAAGCATGCTATGGTTTTAAATAATACATGGTGGTAAAATTAGCTCTTTAACTTTTTGCTACTACAGTTAAAAAAATGCAAGTTCAGAGATGTCTTTTCTGTTATGTAACTTGATCACCAGTTGTCATTTTGGGGCAATTTAAATGTGTCTAGGAGGTAGATTATGATATTATTGCTTTCAGCTGCCCCATTAATTCTTTTCTAGTTTTTATAAACACTGAATTTCATAGAACTTCAGTTGATGTCCTGAAGTGTGTTTTCAGAAAATAGAAAGCCAAATATATGTTTTAAGTGTGCTGAATTATTTTCATTTAGAATGAAGATTTTCATATATGAATGTGAATGCAAATATAAATATCCATATTTTTTCATGAGTTGTTTACAACTACAGAAATAAAAGCACTCTGGGTATGTGATAATGTTGTTATCTTCTAAAACCTTACAGAGAGAATAACAGTAGTATGATTTTTTTTTAAGAGAATGAAACTGTGGCTTATCTTTTGATGTCATCGTATAATAAAGCCATCATCGAACCCTCATGTGGATATCCTAGACAAGAGGTTCTACATGTGGTCCCTTGATAATTGCCTAAATTAAAATATTAAAGGCCTAACAGCCGCTGTGTTGACCTTTTTCTGCCTTGCTGCAGACAGATGAGCTGCTGTTTATTAGGAAGGCTTCTTCCCACAGGTGAAGAGCTATGTGAGCTTTGCTCTTCTCTTCCCACCCCTTTACCATGTTGGGCATCAAAGTCCTGCTGTTCTAGCAGCTTCCATTAAATTCTTCTATCCTTAAACCCCCTAGGACATGCTGGACTATCTTAACTATTTTGATTAGCTTTTAAATACTTCAGATTCCAAAACTTAAGCACAATAATTTAATAAATATTTCATCCTCAGCAACTGCTCATTTTAAAGTTTTACATGGCTAACCTCTGTGCCTTACTGCTGGTATCAAACAGGGAGATGAAAACAAGAATCAGCGATGTACTAACTAACTTGTTGGCTGGTTAACAGCAATCAGGTTCTTCAAAAGAATATTTTGAACTTGTGCTATTTTTTTTTCCCCGTGAAAATCACAAAATCAGAACCCTAATTGGGGCTGTGTCCTTACAAAGGAAAGCCATGAGAAAAGCTGTATAAACATTAAAGTCTCGGGGGACTAACAGTAACAGAAAAAAACGCGTTTTACAGTTGAGAGGGTGAGGCAAAAAAGGAAAGTGTTACAGACAAGAAAGCCACAGGACCAGTGCTCCTATGGAGCTGATGAGCAGAGCTCCCGGGTCCTGCTGCACGGCTTGACTGGGGTCCGCACTGGAGCTCTCGGCAGAGCAGAGCGGGCAGTGTGATTAGAAGGGGCATCATTCATGCTCTCCTTCAGCTGGAAGACACCATCACATAGCTACAGACACATCCCACGGAAGTGATGTGTAAACTTTTGTTTGTTTGTTTGGGTTTTTTTTGCTCTTTCTTAGTTCCTTCGTTTAGTGGGAGAACAAAAAAATATGTGTTGTACTGTATAATAAGAGATCAAGATAGTTTGGTCTCTCTCTATTTTTAGATTGTTTTTCTACTTAATGGAAGCTGAAATGTTATTTGAGATTGAAATTATCCATCTGCTTCATGGAAATTAAATTTGTTGTTAGAAAGATAGCTTCACAATATGAACTTTCTTTTCTTTTCTTTCTTCCTCCCAGGTCCGGGTTGATAGTGGCATCCAACCAGGAAGTGATATTAGCATTTATTATGATCCAATGATTTCAAAAGTTAGTTCGATTTCTTAATGGTTTCTTTCAGTTTTCTTCTGAAGAGACAATGGACATATATAATTTAAAAGTCTGGGAAAAGAAAAAGTCTGGAATGGGTACTTTATCTGAATCATGTGCTATAATTAAACAAATAATGATGGCCACTGATGGAAAAGTGAAAGCTGAGCAGCTTTTCTTTCTCTTAAGAGAAATTTCGACATCACGTTAGTTTGGCAACACTCCCTCCTCCCCAGTGAAATCACCCCATCACCCCAGCCGCCACAGTAACAAGCTTAGCTAGCCAGTGGCACCAACCCAGTCCCCTGCAGGGAAGAGTTACGTTGCTTTCTGGCCAGTGAACATTGTCCAAGATGAAAGTATGAATGCAGGTGATGTCAAGGAGTTGAAGTGATAGGCTGTGTTTGTTAGAGGACTTTTCACCTTTTCTCTTCAGTTTTTATGAATTACTAATTACTTATGTAGATTTAAGATAATTAAATTTTGTGTAAGACTATAAGATGTCTTTTTGCTCCCTTTTTGAAATTTGACTTTCCAGAATAAATTAACCAGTCTACTTAAAATTTTAGATCTTTTGACATTTTCAAATCTTATGATCTTATAAAGTGTAAAATTCTTACTGTAGTGGTTGAAACTGGATTTTATTTAGAATATCCTATTTTTTCTAAAGTGTTAGACCTGTATTGAAGGATGACTTCTTTACTAAAACCCCTATTTCTTTTTCTTTCTTTCTTTTTTTTCTTTTTTTTTTTTGACCATGACGAGTGGCTTGCAGGATCTTAGGTTTCCTGACTAGGGATTGAACCCGGGCCCCAGCAGTGAAAGCTCGGAGTCCTAACCACTGGACCACCAGGGAATTCCCAACCCCTATTTCTTAAGATTTTTCTTTCTTCCAAGTGTACTTTTTTATGTAGTTGTAGTAAACAACCCATTTTTTCATTTTTTCTTTTTTCACTTAAGTTTTTATACTAATACTGTTAAAGTGAACTTTAGGTATTTTGTTTGTTAGAGAAATACTATTTAATTAAAAAATAGAAAATACAATAAAATATTATAGATATAGGGTTCCATTTTTAGATGAATACATTTCTGTTCAGAAAAATGGCCTGCAAATTAATTTTCAACCTGGCTTGATATTGAACAGCTAATTAAATGTACCAGAAAATTGGAAACTATAGATTGACTAACATAGTAACCAGAAAAATATTTTATGAGTAGTTCTTATTGCTAATTTATAAAAGGTCTAACACATATAAATAGGCACAAAATCATATAGAACAGTAAGATCTTTCTGTTTTTCTAATACAAGAACGCTTTGCTTCTGTGCTACATTATGTGTAAAATTAGCTATTCAGGGCGTCATACTTGAAGGGAGAGAAAAAACAAATCTTGCCTAGTCCTCCACTATCCCAGATGTTTATATCCCATCCTAAATGTTCACAATTTTGATATCTTTCCTCTTAAATTTTTATATGCTTGTTTTTGTTACATTTTGGTTTACCTCAAATAGCTCTTTTCTGTGATAGTGAAATCTTGGAGAAAAGTCTGAAATAGCTTGATTCTAATATTTGTTTACTTAAAAAAATCTTAATTGACATAGTTTATACTAAAAACTGAACCATTGTGAAATTTCAAAATATATTCTGGAAATCTGTTATGAAATATTTTAATTTTTACTAGGATGAAATGTTTGACTTATAGATAGATAGATCTATATCTGTATAAACTGTTTTGTTTGTTTGCTTGCTTTTAGCTAATCACATATGGTTCTGATAGAAGGGAAGCACTGAAAAGAATGGAAGATGCACTGGATAATTATGTTATTCGAGGTAAAAACAAACATTTGACGTCATGTTATTATACATTGAGTCCAGGTCTAGAAAACAGCTTGAAGATTTATTAATTAGAGAATTCGATAGAACATTTGCTTACTATGCGTTTAAATAGAAATAAAAGCTTGAATTAAACTGACATACTAATTAAGAATAGGTATTTCATTTTCTGTAGCAATTGTATACTTTCCATATACATCTGAAATTAAGTTATTTAATTAAACTTATGATTTATGACTTTTCCCAGATGAGCATTTAGTATTTTATAGACTCTTCATTCTGGAATCTTTTATTGTGTAGTGCAGCTTGACAGCCAATTTGCTCTATTATTGTTTTTTTGTTTGTATAGTTTTGAAGTATGAAACTTAAAAATGTATGGAGATTTAAACCATAGTGACCCACATTTGACTACTTTGAGAGTAGAGGGAATGGCTCTTTGCTTCTTTGAATTAGAGCAAACTATAAAATATTTTCTAGCAAATGCAATTCTCTTACCTCACGCACATACAGGATAATTCTAATGTGTAACAAAGTGTGATCCTACAAGCCTTTAGGGCGTGTAGTGATAATGGTATTAGGAGGAGCCATTAAATTTAAATAATTAAAGTTATATTTATTTCCCTTAAGGAGTGAATTACAGTATAAATTTTATTAGCAACTTTCATTAGTAATGAAAGGGTCATTTTACTTTAGCCCAACATAAATGATCATCAGCTTCAGAAAAGTGGAGTTTAATATCAAATTTAAAGTGTGAAATATAAGTTCACTTTGAATTGTGGATGAATACTGTGGGTCTAAGAACATCCGTAAGAAAGACTGGCTGTATAGTTTGGCTCTTTTCTGGTGGCTCACTAAATATAGCAGTGAGGCTGGGAGGCTATACTCTGGAGGCCGAAGGGGTGGGACGGTGGTGGAGTGTGACTGCACAGCCCGTCTCAAGCCCACGTGGAGCTACTCTGCAATTTCAAAAAGCCTCCTTTTGAGTGGATACGGCTCGTAGGGCGAAAGTCTTGACAAGTGACTGCAGCTTCGTGTGAATTAGAAAAAGTGCTCTGTTCTCTGGATGTCTCCAGCCCTGAAACAGGGAGCCCAGTTTAGCAATGGAGCATGTCAAACCCTTACTTTGCCCCTTTGACCAACTTCCTGTGTGCAGTGAACAGTTTAGACAACTGTACAGTAGCGGCCCAGGACAATTTAGTGACTCTATTTTTACACATCTACCTTGCCCTGCTAATTTTCATCTGTTGGTAGATAAGTCATGCAATCCTCACTTGTCGTCATGTTTTCTCTTCCAGCTTTTCTTTTGTTAGGTCAGGAGAACTTTCTTCCCTCCCTTCCCTTTTACTTTCACCCTCTTTTCTTCCCATCTGTTAACTAGGGATGGTGATTGTATCTAATCTCACGTGCTAGTGATTCACCTCCATCCACGAAAGGAAAGCTTTCAAGTGAACCTAGGTGTAATTTTAAGAAGTACCATTAACATCCAGAGCCTCTAAGAATTTGAAAATTTCCCTTCACATTCTTTCTGGCTATTTCTCTAGCTCCTTTTTAGCCTTAACGGTAGAGTATTTTCTGGTTTTATAACTCTGCTGTGTTCTACCATAAGCAGCAGATGCATATTTTAGCTGTACATTGGTTAAGTAGGCCTTGAGAGGTCAATTGCCCTACAGAAATAATATTGCCACAAAATTATTCTCGTGCTTGTTTGGAACACACATCTAATTCAGGTGTGCGTGCGTGTGTGTGTGTGTGTGTGTGTGTGTGTTTAACTATGCATACATACGTAGACATAAACAAGGCACTTGGCAAGATTATTCCCAGAGGCCTTTAAAGTATTTGTAAGAGTTTTCTATATGTTCCCCCCCGCCCTCGCCCTATCATTGAATTTTTTATTGTGGTTGTTGAATTATTAGATGGTGGTTAATTTATGTTTCATTCTAATGAGCTTGAATGGTAAATTCATGAATCTGAGATAGTCAATCTGAGTAAGAATATTTGGTCGTATCATATCTCTATTAAACTTTGATTTGGTATAACATAGTGGCATGGCATATGGGCAGTTTGTCAAAATATTAAATTAGCATTGGTCCCACCTAAAAGTTTTTCTTCTACTATGTCTGGCTTCTGAAAGGAATATTCTTTTATATTTACAGAATACACCTTCATATTTTTTTTTGAATGAACATGTTTTCCACTAATTTACTTATTATACTTTAAGTACACAAGTTACTATATATATACATATATATATATGTATATATATATATATAATTTTTTTTTTTTTTTTTTTTTTGCGGTACGCGGGCCTCTCCCATTGCGGAGCACAGGCTGCGGACACGCAGGCCCAGCGGCCATGGCTCACGGGCCCAGCCGCTCCGCGGCATGTGGGATCCTCACGGACCGGGGCATGAACCCGCGTCCCCTGCATCGGCAGGCGGACTCCCAACCACTGCGCCACCAGGGAAGCCCCTATATCTTTTAATTAAGTGACTTAAATACAAAGTAGGCTTGCTATTATTCTCAACTTTAAATGTATCATGTGTAAAGCAAGATATATTTTACTGTGCAGGTAGATTTTTCCAGGCTTGGTCTGAAATTTCTACCTTTGATTTACTGTGATAGAATAGAAAGAAATCAGACAGGCCTGGATTCATATCCTGTCTTGGATGCCATTTAGTAATTGTGTCTCTGAATCTCACACTCCACATTTAAGAGACAGAGTGTGAGTCTCTGCCTTATAAATTAGTGGTGAGGATTAAATGAGGTTCGGTATGTAGAAGGGCTTGGCAACAGTACTGCCTTGTGGAGTTCAGTAACTTTAGTTCCCATCTTCTTTTCTCCCTCTCTCATTACAGTTGCAAAACCACAGGTTTAAAAACTGTATGTCATAAATGATTATCAGTCAGTTGGTGTTATGTGAAATTTATTAAAACTGCGGATAAGCCATATTGAAAGCCCATTTTAGGCCATTCCCAGTACTGTGTGCTGAGTTATATGCTTTCATTGCACCCCGTTCTACTGCTTATTCAAAGCATTTACCATAACTGTAATTAAAGCATTAGTTGTATAATTAATTGCTAAATGTTGGATTATCCCATAAGAGTATTAGGTACATGAGGGCATTGATGGTGTTTATCTTGTTTATTTGTGTATTACTGGTGCTTAGCAGTTCCTGATACATGGTAGGTGATTAATAAATATTTGTTGAATGAGTGAATGAATGAGTGAGAGATACTATCTTTATTTTAAAGAGTTTCTAGTATACTTGGTATGGAAAATACATAAGATAAGTGTAATATGAATTCCTAGGTGCCATAATAGTGGAGTGAAAAAGTATAGTGGGAATTCAGAGGTGGAGAGGGTATCTTTCTTTTCACACCTCTCCCTTTTTGTCCTTTGAAAGTAATGTGAGTACTGCTTTAGGACTCATAGGTGACTCTTTTGAGAATATTTTACTTGTGCTTCCTTAAAACGACTCCTCAGAGGAGCAGCATTTTTAAAAAGACTGGTAACTTACCGTGTTGGTGAAGTAAAGGTGATGGGCACACTAGGCATCTCTGAAGTATGACCTGCTGCTGTCTTCTGGGAAAATAAACTGGCACTAGGTGTTAAAAGTACCTGTCCTTCACCTAGCTGTTCAGTTTTTGGGAATCTACCCTATAGTGTTAAAAGACTGAATTGTGAGATGCTGTTTACAAGGACATTTACAGCAGCCTTGTTTGTAGTAGCCAAAATTCTGACCAGCCGCAGTGTCCACCAAATGGACATATCTTCATTATAAAATACTGTGCAGCTGTGACTTGAAGTTATGTCTGTATGTATTATTAAAGTAGAAAAGCAGTTTGGAGAGTAATGCAAGCTTTTAGTTAAAACCTTCTTGTCCTAAAATATTTTTAGTTATGTTTGGATGAGCACAGAGAAAGATGTGGATATATACACATCATATTGAAATATATATTATTTTTTTAGCTCAAAAGAGGGAGATGGTTCTTGATACATAGCCCCCAGACTTTTTAATTTTAGGCATTTTCAAACCTAGAGAAAAGATGAATGGATAGTACTTTGCACATTGGTACACTCTTCATCTAGATGAATTGTTAAGCTTTTCTACATTTGCTTTTTTTCTCCATCTCTTCCTTTCTTTGTCTTCTCCTTCGCCTTCACCCTTCTCTCTTGTTTTTTTTTCCTGAACTGTTTGACAGAAAGTTTCAGACGTTATGACATATCACTCCTAAATACTTCAGAATGCATCTTTTTTTTTTTTTTTTTTTTTTTGTGGTATGCGGGCCTCCCTCTGTTGTGGCCTCTTCCGTTGCGGAGCACAGGCTCCGCACGCTCAGGCTCAGCGGCCATGGCTCACGGGCCCAGCCGCTCCGCGGCATGTGGGATCCTCCCAGACCGGGGCGCGAACCCGGTTCCCCTGCCTCGGCAGGCGGACGCGCAACCGCTGCAGAATGCATCTTAAGGGTAAGATTATGTTCCTCCAAAACCACAATACCATTATCTCACCAAAGGAAATTAGCAGCAATCTCATAATATCATCTAATATACTGTCCATATTGGAATTTCCCCAATTGTTCCCCACAGTGTGTTTTTTACCTGCTTTTTAGCCCCACCATGGTCCAATCAAAGTTTATATTGGTTATGTCTCTTTATTTTCTTGCCCTCTTTGTATGTCTTAACATTAGCTCTTCAGAAGAGTCAGGGGCAGTTGACATATAGAATGTCTTACATTCTAGATTGGAAGTTTCAGTATTGGCCCAGAGAAGGCACTTGGGAAATAAGGTGGAAAGATGGGGATTGCTGTTGGAAAGTGATGTATTTTGAATTGGTGATTTTGAAAGTGGTGCAGTTACTGAACATTAGGTGATTTCAGGGTGTGATTATGGGACCAGGTGGCTAAAGTGGAAGAACAGATTGTTTGGCATGAGATCCTAAGAACGGAGCCGAGATAATGTCGTGTGGATCATCCACATGGGTCATATGAGCTAGGAGCAGAGGGAAGGTCATGAGTTGGGTAACATGAATTCTTTAGAGAATATTGCACTGTGGCAAGGATGTTGATAGATGACAGAGAATTGGAGAAGGTTTTCCTGACCAGAGAAAATAAACCTCAAGGAAACGGAAGTTTTTCCAAGGATTAGAAGAGGCAATGTTTTGTAAGTGGCAGTGATGGTTGCTGGAGCAGTGAGGTTCTTGAGGGCGTTGAGTATTTCAGGTGAGGGAAGGAGGTGAGTGGAATGTCCCATGAAGATGCCGGCTCTGTGGTAGACCCAGCTGATCATGGAGCGCGCTCTCAGAAGGTATTGTGGAAAGACCTGGAAAAGAGGGAGCAGGTGTTTGGGGAGGGAGGAGGTAGTTGAGTTATCTGAGGTTCCGAGGATGGGCAGGGAAGCTTGTACTTCTGGTAATGGATGCAGAGTCCCTGAAGTAACGGCAGTGAGCACTTGGGCTCAGAAAAGTGGTCTCAAAGGCATTCTGAGGGGGCTGGGTCTGTACACGTCATCTAGTTAACTTTTGAGTCTATTTATTTTCCTCTGGCCCTGTAGTCCCAAGCCAACACTATCTATGTCATGGATGAGCGCAGTAGCTTCCTGATTGGGTTCTCTACAAGTACTCTTGACCGCATCAGTCCATTCTTCAGTACACACAGAATAATCTTTCTAAAGTCCAAAGCCAGTGATCACTTCCCTGCTTAGTGTCCTCCCATTGCCTCTGCGTGGACTCTGCAGTCTGATTTATACCACTTTCTCTCGGGCCCCCTTTTCTCCTGCTCGGTTGTTGTCTTCATTTACTGGTATGCACCGTCTCTTCCCTCCTGAAGACCTGTCATAGTCAAGCTAGTCTAAGCACTTGTGACAGTGAGAATCCAAAATACAGTGACCTAAGAAAGACACAGTTTAATTTCTCTTCCATGTAACAGTTGAGAAAGGGGTTGTCAGGGGCCAGTAGGGTGACTCACACATTCACAGCAGATGGTTTTCATTTGGGGGCCCAAAGTGGCTGCTTTCATGCCCATCATCCAGCCTCAGCAGGAAGAGAGCAGGAACGGGAGTTCACGCTCACTGTTTTTCAGGGCATAACCTAGAAAGCACCCTTTATTTCTGCTCTTGTCCTGTTGGTGGTTAGTCTAGGTGGTCATACCTAGATGCTCGGAAAATGGGAGATGTAGTTGATACAGGGTGGCCATATCCTCAGGTAGAGTGTAGCATTTCTCTTATTGAAGGAAAGGAAAATAGATATTGGCAGACAACTAGGAGAAATAAGAATATATACATGTATCTGCTCCTTTTTGGAAGCACACACACGTACACAAGACCAGAACTAATAAGATGACATATACCTCTAGGAGTGGAGAGATGATCTGGTGGAAGTGATTGGGGGATGGGAGACAGTCATGGGATGAGAGGGAAAGACTTCTTTGATTATACACTTTTGTGTATTTCTGACTTTTAGATCCATTTTAATATTTAAAAATAAATAAATAAAATCATTAATGTTCTGGTGGAAAAAACTCAAAATGGAATACAAACAAATGGACAGGACTGTATGAATAATACAGTCATGATGAAGGAGGGGGACAAAAAAAGCTAATCTAAACTTTTAATAGTATTTTTACTGGATACCCTCAAGGCAGAGATGAAATATGTATAAACAAATATTATACTCTAGTTAGTAGGTTTGTTTTTCTTAGTTCATCGGTTAGCAGTTCTGAAACCAGTTTATGTATATTCTGGGACTGAGGAAATAAACACATGTATGGTGGATAGGAAGAGCCAAGTTTCTCACTGTCAGAGAAAGGAGTTACAGATATGGGAATGGAAAAGTGTGGAATGAACCCCATGGTGTTGAATTGGAAGTTCAGTGTGAATTCATACTTCTCAACCTAGATTGAAAGATAAATATATAACTATATGTTACCGCATTTGTAATTGTGTGTGTGTACATACATACACATGCCCTCTAGCTCAGGATTTCTCAACTGCAGCACCACTGACGTCTGGGATAGACACACCTTTGCTGCGGGGAGCGCTGTCCTGTCCTGTGCATTGTAGGGTGTTTAGCAACACCCTTGGCCTCTACCCACTAAATGACAGCAGCATCGCCTCAGTTGTGACAACCACATACTTCCAGACATTGCCATATGTCCCCTGAGGGGACAGTCATGCCAAATGATTGAGAACTGCTGTCCTGCTGAGAGGTCATAGCAGCACTGACACCCAGAGCAAGGAGCACCAAGCACCCAGGTCTTGTTTTCTGGATACCATCCCCCCATAAATGGAACCTGCACTCCTTGACAAAATGGCTCCTTTCAGGAAGAGTATAAGATGAGCCTGAAAGATCTTATATAAGAACGCAATCAGGTGTTCAAAAAATGGTGATGTGTCAAAAAGACACAGGAACCAGCTTTCAGGGGCTTCCGCTGGCCAATCTGGGAAAAACCTCAGCAACAAAATGAATAATGCTAGCAATAGATTAAAACCCATGAAATAAAATATAAGTCCATGAGTTTATACTGATACAAATAGGTAAGAAAGATACATGAGGGTGGAGCTCACAGCTCTTCCTTACAGTAGATTTTAAACTAACAAGTGTAGAAAAATCAGTACTTGGCAAACACCAAATTGTTTGGGTAAGAATCGTCAATGATTGATGCTAAAATCCGTGGATGAAAGTATGATGAGAGACAGGTGTTTGCTTAGTTTCATAATATCACCTCAGGTGATAACTAATTAATTACAATGGGACAAATAGTACCTTTAAAATGGAGAAACCCAGCAACCTACCCAAGTGATTAAAATTAGTATCACTGGTAATGGGACAAATCAGTATCATGCACCTCTTGATATGATGCACTGAAAAGTACACATTCTTTCTGTGATATTCTTGCCAAAAAATGTGTAACATGAATATAATCACGAGGAAACAGACAAACCAAACTGAAAGAAAGTGTACAATATAAATGGGTTATACTCTTGAAAATGTCAAGGTCAAAAAACAAAAAAATGGGTCAACTTATCTACATCAAAGGAAACTAAGGACACATGACAACTAAATGCAACGTGTGATCCTGGATTAGTTCCTGGACCAGAAAAAAAGTTTTCCTTTTGTAGTAAAGGTCATAAATAGGGCAACTGGTGAAATTTGAGTAAGGTCTGTAGACTAGATAATGATACCACTATCAGTGTTAATTTTTTGATCTGGTCATTGTACTGTGATTACAGAAGAGACTCAGCTTGGTTTTAGGAAATGTACGCTGAAGTATTTAGAGGTAAAGTGCATCTTATCTGCAACTTACCCGCAAATGTTTAAGAAAAAAAATTGTGTGTGTGTATACATAAAAAGGGAGAGAGAGAAAGAGGCAATGAATGACAAAGCAAATAAATGTGGTCAGATATTAACATTCGGAGAATCTGGGTGAAGGACATACAGTAACTCTTTGTACTATTTTTGTGAATTTTCTAGAATTCTGAAAATACTCCAAAATGAAAAGTTTTAAAAAATAAGTGAAGAGGAGCACGTGCTCCCCTCTTCCCAAAGCTAGCATTCAAGGAATAAAAACAGAGAAGCATTTGTGATTTGTACTTAAATATCATTCATCTGACTAATTCTGAAGGATAGAGGGGTTAAAAAATTGTTTTATCAAGAACAGAAAGTGGACAGTTTACTGTTTGGTTTGATAACTGTTTAGTTGTTCAAATGATTTTTTCTTTTTTCCCGAGCTGATTGTGAGCTTTTGTTAAGATAAAGATTCTTTAGAGCAAAAATGTAATTTGGTTAAAGTTAATTTCTGAGTCCCCATGAAATACGCAGTGGCGTTTGGCCTCTGTTTGATCCTGGCAGTGTGTGCAGCTAATGTCTGGCCAGTGTTTTGGAACCAGCAGGTAGTCAGGAGAAAGCTGCTCCTAGGGGTCCTCTCTTCTGTGGCCTGGTCGTGATTTCCCATACAGATGGGACCTCGTGAACTTTGGCAGAGGTCATCCTCAATTCCCAGTCCAAATCTCAGTCATAATTTTTATGAGTATGTGATTAATAATATCGTAAAAGTTATAAACTAAGCCTGAGAGTACCTCTACTATCCGCTTATTGTTTGAACAAGATCACTTTATATAATAGCATTGTCTTAACTGAAACATGGAAAGTAAACTAAATACAAAATGGTAACTTTCAGATATGAAGGATATCTTTTAACAGTTCAATGCTTTTTATCATTTATCTGATCTTTTGAGCTTTTAGATATAAAATAATTTTTGATTTTTCCCTTATTTGGCTTTAGAATTAATTAATATACAGCAGTTTTTGGAGCAGTCAGTTGAGGGATCTAGATTTTGGTTGTCTGCCATTAGCCATTGTTTTACCTTACGGTCCTTAAGAAAGAGTAATAGATAATGACTAGTAATATATAATATTGCATAGTAATATGTAATATTTTACTCAGAGAACGTTAAAGGGAAAATGCTCTTGTGTATTAATTTTATTCCTGAAACACTATTTAGCAAGGTAAAAGTCTATATTTTCATGCTGTATTTACTCTTCAAGTAGAAAGGTTTTTAAAAGTCCATGCTTCGGGCTTCCCTGGTGGCGCAGTGGTTGAGAGTCTGCCTGCGGATGCAGAGGACACGGGTTCGTGCACCGGTCCGGGAAGATCCCACATGCTGCGGAGCGGCTGGGCCCGTGAGCCATGGCCGCTGAGCCTGTGCGTCCGGAGCCTGTGCTCTGCAGCGGGGGAGGCCACAGCAGTGAGGGGCCCGCCTACCACCAAAAAAAATAAAAATAAAAGTCCATGCTTCGTTTGTGTGCTTGAGCAGCTCTGTTCTTTGCTGTCCAAAATGTAAATTAATATTTGCTTATGATTCTTTTGAGTTACATTTTCTAAAATCACCTCTTTTTCAACTTTGAATATGGAATTGAAGTAGAACATCATTTATCCTGTAAAACTGCATGCATTTAAATTTTTTGGATGTCATGGTCATGAATTGATCACGGGCATCAGAAAATAATCTTATTTTTGTTCAAATTATCATTAACTGTTTCTGAAAGTTATGTTGTATTTTACTGAAGACAGAGTCCGATGCTAACTATTGTGGCATTGGCCACACAGAGAGCAAGGCAATTTATACCAGCATTAGGCTGTAACAGGAAAGCCAATAGAGTTTAAATACAGAATATGGTGCATGTAAAGTGAACAGTATTATTTTTATTTAACTGGAGGAAGAAAGGACAGAAATCCTGAGGGTTAGAGTGCCTTTCTAAGTTATTTACTGTTTACGCAAAAAAGCTTATATATTGAAACATTCTGAATCGTTAATTTGTGCATAAGAACATTGTATTTTGGAAGTAAAATTATAGCCACACCTTGATCTTCTACCATTCATCCTGTCCAGTCCCTCCTTTAGGATCTTATTTTTTTCCAAAACTTCAGTTATTATATACAGATAATTCACACATTGCTGGATTTGTCTTGCATTTCTGTGTTTCACATTCTGTTCTGAATTCCTTCATGTGAATGTCCACCTCCATGACCTCTATATTCTGATGTATACACATTCTAATCTGCGTGCTAGTCTGAACTCTAATCATTTAGACATTATCGGTCTCATCTCACAGGCATCTCTAATTTACCTTGCAAAAGATGCATCAGGTTTTTTCCTTTCAACCTTTTCCTTTTCTGTAAATACTATCTTCTATGATGTTGCAGAGCCAGAAGTTCGGGTGTTGGCACTTGACTCACCTCCCCCATCCTTACGTCCACTGAATCACCAAGCCCTGTTTGCCTCCCAAATATCTTTCAACTCTGGCTGCTTTTCTCCTTCTGTATTGTCCACTCCCTAGCTGTGGTCTGAGGCCTGACCATTTTTCACCGTGTCTCCTGCAATTGTCAGCTTGCTTTTTCCCATCTTTGGTCTTGACTCTTCCCAATCCCTTTTGCAATAGCAGCCAGGGATTCCTGGAATGCACAAATCCAGTCATCTCTACCCTGTTTCAACCACTCTGGGTGCTCTCAAGGTAAAGTGAAATCTTTGCATGGCTGTCAGACCCTGAATGCCCCTGTTTGACTTTCCCGGTGCACCGTTCTCTTTGCTCATACGCTTTGGCCGTGGTGTCCTTCTTTCAATCCTCTTCATAGAAATACCTGGTGGTATCCAGGTATTGGTATTTCATTTTTACCACAATGAAACGTCTTAGACACTTTAAGTTCCTCCCTAATATTACCCATCTTTGTGTCCTTCTGCATCTTTCTCTATTTTCTTTCCCAGCCAGGAAAGTTTAAGTCACAAATACTTTCCTCTTCCTGGAACACCACATCTGTCATTTACTATGCATATAAATCTCTCTGGCAAGTTGTAACTCTTTTCTTCTTCTAAAGTGGTTTAGTTTTGTCTGTTTGTAAAACATATGACAGAGGGATTCATTTTCCTTTTATAGCCTGAACTCTTTACAAGGAATATTCTATTTAAATTCTTGCCTACCTAGTTTGTCTTTCTAAGCATCCTAACACTTTTAATGAATTGCTCTTCACTTTTGTCTATCAAAGTATCACTTATAATATAGGCAAATGTCAACTTTCTCTTTGCAATGATCTGTTAGATATATTGATGCAGTCAGAAGTTTTTATACCTTTCAGTAATTCCTCATAGAAATATACATAATTACAAAAGTCCTTCAAAATGTTAG
Source organism: Physeter macrocephalus (assembly GCF_002837175.3). Classification (NCBI taxonomy): domain Eukaryota; kingdom Metazoa; phylum Chordata; class Mammalia; order Artiodactyla; family Physeteridae; genus Physeter; species Physeter macrocephalus. Next base: position 71,057,679 of record NC_041226.1, read on the forward strand.
TTATTGAATATGGGCCAAGTCATTATCCACAAAACAAGGTTGGGATAACTGTGCATTTCTCCTGGGCATGTGCTGTGAAAAATATTTATTAGATCGTTGTCTAGGATAACTTCTCCCATGGAATATTTGTGTAGCTAAAGGAATAGCATTAAAATTTGAATTTTGGAACTTTCTCTAAATGTTTTGAAGTAGTTTGAATAGATTGAAAATTGGATTTCGTAAAATTTTAGACACGTAATATCTTCTGAGTCAGGAAGAGAGATGCTCAGAATTTTTCATGTGGTTGCTAGTACGGTCTAGTACAAAGGGATGCATAGAAAAATGCCTGGAAGGCTGTATTAAGTTGTTAACATTTGTTGGCTCAGAGATAGGAAGTCATATCAAAAAGTATGACCTTCTCCCCCATATGTACACATTAGGGTACAGGGTAACCTGCTGTAACAAAGATTCTTAAATCCAGTGGTATAAATAAGATAGAAATTTATTCACTTCTCCCTTAACGGTCTGGCTGGTCTGTGCTGATGGGGCGAGTTAGTTTCCTGTGGTCATTTCAGGAGATACACACACATCTGTCCCTTCCCCCCTCTGCTCGTCCCTACACTTACCCTGTTGCTCCTCTTCATCCGCATTGCCAAAGCTGAGTTCCTGCTGTATCAGGAAGCCCTTAGGAAAAGGGAAGGAAAGGAAGTCCTGGCAGTTCTTTTTTTCATGTAAATAAAGCTGGAGTTGGATACATCACTTTAACTGTAGTCTCTTGTCTAGGAATTGGTTTGCCATGTCTAGCTGTAAGATAGATAGGGAAATGGAGTCTGTGTCTGGGTGGTCTTTTGTTCAGCTAAATTCTATTGTGGAAAAAATAAAAAGCAAATTTTAGAGGAAATGTGCAGTCTCTCACAATATACTTCTGTATTAAAAAAATTTTTTTTACATATATTACTGTTGTAACTTATTTTGTACTAAACATTAGATGAATGATTCAGTCTCTCTGGATCACAATTTTCTTATTTTTGTCTCCTTTTGCCTTGTAATATTCTTTTCTTTTTTTTTTTTTTTGCGGTACGCGGGCCTCTCACTGTTGGGGCCTCTCACTGTTGTGGCCTCTCCCGTTGTGGAGCACAGGCTCTGGACGCACAGGCTCAGCAGCCATGGCTCACGGGCCCAGCCGCTCCACGGCATGTGGGATCTTCCCGGACCGGGGCATGAACCTGTGTCGCCTGCATCGGCAGGCAGACCCTCAACCACTGCGCCACCAGGGAAGCCCGCCTTGTAATATTCTTATTCTATAACTGGTTACTGAAAGTTCCCCCAAAGCATGTACCATACTGTTTGCTTTCATGTTCCTTCCTGTGATAGCTAACTCCTGCATGAGTAGTAGGTGTGGAGAAAATGTTGAGAGAGAGATTAATCTGCTCAGAACATCAGCATTGTTAAAACTTCGCAGCAGATGTGGGCAAACTTTTGGTAAAGGGCCAGAGAATAAATATCTTAGACTTTGTGGGTCACATGGTCTCTGTTGCAACTACTGGGCTCTACTGTTTACCATGAAGACAACTGTATATAAACACTGCTGGGTTTCAATAAAACCTTATTTATGATTTGACCTGCAAGCCATAGTTCACTGATCCTTCCTTGCCTTATAGGATGGATACACCCTCCAGATGGAAATAGCGATAAGCTTAAATTTGTGGAGGTGCGTTGTTACAGAATATTAACTAGAAGTTAGGTAGGTAGGTCAGTGCTGAGGCTTAGGATGCTGTACAGCTTCTGTCTGATGTTTATTACGTGTTGTCTTCTGCTCTATGTTTTTTCTCATATAAAAGGATAATAATGAGCACAGTAATAATAATGCACCTTTTTGAGTGCCTGGCATTGCGTTAAACATTATTTCATTTGTACCTCATGACAATCATACTAACTAGACTATTATTATCACCATTTCACAAATGAGGAAACTAAAACTTCGGGAGTTTAAATAGCTTACTCAAAGTGAGAGGTAGATCAGGTGCGTGAACCTGAGTGATTCTTTGCTTACTTTGTAACTATTCTTGTATAAGTGAGGATTCTATAAGACTTGAATCAGATCAAGAACAAGCAAAAACAGAATCAGGCTTTCTAGGTTTGTTACGAAGTATAGCGGTACAAATTAGAACTATGCAAGAGTGGGTTAAAGAATTGGAAGGAATTAGCAAACCTCTCTCTTACTTCAACTTCAGCTCTCTTGTGCTCCAGTCAGTCACCCTTCTAGTGGACACCTACTCTAATTTCTGCTTTCCCTGGTTTTTTCCTTCGCTTTACCTTTTACTCCTATTGAATATCATTGTAATCTACTTCCTTCATAAAGTCTTCCTACATCACAGAATCCTCCTCATACCATTCATATCCCTCTTGTGGTAGTTACCTATTTAAACTTTACTTTGGAATAGTCATTGTGTACTAGGCTCAGTTTTTTCTACTTGACCACAGGCTTTTTTCTTCTTCTCGTCCTCTTTGTCCTCTCCCTTTCCCTCCTCCCCTCCCGTCCCACCGCCCCCGCCCCCCGCCCCAGCCCTCCTTCTCTACTTACTTTGAAGTATACTTGACATATAATAAACTCATATTTAAAGTATTCAATTTGATGAGTTTTGACATATGTATGTATATACCTGTGAAACCATCACCACAATCAAAATACTGAACATTTTTGTCATCTCCCAAAGTTTCCTCATGACCTTTGCCTCTCCACCCTCTCTCCGAGCCTGTCCTAATGCAGCCACATGATCCGCTTTCTGTAGGTTGCATTCAGTATGCATTGTTTTTGGTCTTGCTTCTTTAATTCAGCATAATATTTTGAGATTCATCCTTGTTGTGTGTATTGGGGGACTCACTTCCTTTTATTGCTGAGTAGATTTCCATTATATGGAGAAACCACATTTTGTTAATCCATTCACTGTTGATGGACATGTAGATTGTTTCCAGTTTTTGACTTTGCAGGTAAAGCTGTTAACCTCTGTTTGTGTTTGTATAGGCATATGCTTTTATTTTAACTTGGGTAAATACTTAGGAGCGAATTGTCTGAATCATATGGTGAGTATATGTTTAACTTTTAAAGAAACTGCCAGACAGTCCAAAGTGGAAGTAAACTGTAAAATGTACCAATTTATTCCCTGTCACCCACACAGGTGGTGACAGTTCCACTTGTTCCACATTCTTGCCGACACTTAGTATTATCTGTCTTTTAACCTTTAACCACTTAAATTGGTGTTTGGGTATATCTCATTGTATTTCTTTGACAGTGATGTTGAACATCTTTTCCTGTGCTTAACTGGCCATTTGTATATACTTTGTGAAATGTCTCCTTAGATCTTTTGCCTATCTTTTTTCACCTGGTTTGCTTGTCATCTTGTTATTATATTGTTAGCATTCTTTATATATACCAGACACAAGTTCTTTATTTGAGATATGTGTTGTCAGTATTTTCTTTGTGGCTTGCCATTTCATTTTCTTAATTACATCCTTTGAAGAGCAGACTTTTAAATTTTGATGGAGTATATAATTTGTTGATATTCTTTTCATGGTTCATGGGTTTTGTGTACTATCTAAGAATCTGTTCCCTACCTCAAGGTAACAGATTTTTCTCCTGATTTCCTTCTATAAGTCTTATAGTTTTAGGTTTGTGACCCAATTTGAGTCAGTTTTTATGTATGCTGTGAATTAGGGTTGAGGTTCATTTTCTGTTTTTTCCAAATGTGTATCTAGTAGTTCTAAAATTTATTGAAAAGACATTGATTTCCCCATTGAATTTCTTAAATTTACATTCAGAGTTTTATTCCTGCCTCAAGTTCAGACATTTTTTGTTGTCAGTTGAAATCAAGGAGGTAAGTAATCTTGCATGGTTTTTTGCCAGGCCACAGGACACTGATGATAAATTTCTCCAGATAATAGGAATTAGATTTTTAATGGACTCATTGTTTTTAATTCAGCCTGTTATCATTTTATTTTTAGGTGTTACACATAATATTGCATTACTTCGAGAGGTGATAATCAACTCACGCTTTGTAAAAGGAGACATCAACACTAAATTTCTTTCTGATGTGTATCCTGATGGCTTTAAAGGTTTGTATATATTGAAGTATTTTAGTGTATTAGTTATTACTTTTTATACTTTATTACAGTGTATACTTTATTCTGAAATTAGGGCCTTGGGCCTATATTGTACTTGATTTATTGATATACTTAGAGTATCCTAGACTATAGACATTCATGATTTTGCATATTCATGAGTGACTCATGAATGTGTAATCTGTAATTTTGCTGAGTGAGAAATTCAACTAGTATGTGGAATGTTGTGTTTCTGAAAGTCAATACAGGTTTGTATTCCTCGCTGATAGGAGTATATACAGGAACTCTTATTTAATATTAAAACTGTATCTTTATGAAAATTAGCACGGAAAATTTCAGACTACTAGGTGCTATTCCTATTAATGAAAATGGAGATGTCTAAGAAGATGATGGCTTTATTCTGAAAAATGAGTTTTGAATAAAGTAATGAGTGGACTGTGCAACTTAGCACTGCAAAGTTATCAGTGAGTGTTTCCAGGTAGTAGAAAAATTGCTCATTAAGTGAGAGACAGAGAAAACCCTTGAGTGAGCATTGAAAACATGGTTAACATGGTGTTGAGACACTGACAGGACTTAACGTGAGACTTATCAGAAATGTTACTCACGTGAAAGGCTCTACATATGTTTCTAATGAGCTTGGGGACATATGAAGATTAGGCATTCTCTCACAAATTTTAAGTGTTCTTTATATCCATTTAAAGTGTTTTAGTATATAAAACAACTCCTTCATTTTAAGAGCTGTATATAGGTTCAGGTCAGCTTCATTGAATACATTTACAAAGCAACTTATTACATCAGAATTTATAATACAGAGTTTTCATGAGAATAACTGGAGATTACTGATTTGATTGTTCTTTCACAACTTTAGTGTTACGGGGCTTTATCGTTAGTACCAAGAAAAATAAAGGATATGTTTTATTTCGGAACTTAAAACAGAGACTAATGAGTCATCAGGTTCTTTTTCCTGAACTTTTGAATTTTTAAAAATATAAATTACAACCTTAACATGATTGCACTTTTGTTCTTGTGTGATTATTTCATTAATATCTGTTGGTTGCATGAAGCCAGGAACCACTTAATGTTATTGCTTTTTATTGTTTCACTAGCAACTAAAACAGACATTAAATAAGTATTTGTTGAATTAAGGAAAAGAATCTTTTTTTTTTTTTTTTGATTTAGGTGATTCTTTTTATTTTTATCATGGCTTTACTGAGATATGATTCACATACCATACAATTAAAAGTGTACAATTCAGTGGTTTTTAGTAAGGGAAAAGAATCTTGTTCATAGTATGGGTGAGAAGGTATTACCTTGACTATTTTTACTTAACTGTACATGTGTCCAGATTACAAATTGGTTTTATTTTGATCCTAACGTTTTGGCTTCTTGTCCTTTCCAAAGTTTTAATTAAAAGTTATTGTCAGTTGTGAAGTGGACTCAGATTTCCATGTGCTTTTGTGTCTGCCTGGCTTATATGAAACAGTAGGCAGAAGGAGACAACAGGTCAAAACTTACGGGAACCTTGGGAACACACATATTGTATGTGTGCACGGGTATTTATGTATACATTCACACATTTATACATGTGTTTATGCATATTTGGTATTATATCCCATTACCATGGAAAAGAAAATGGAGCATTTAAAATTTCTAATTGGAGTTGGGTACTATGTGCTATACATTTAGCAGCAATTGAAAATGTTCCAAATTCTCAAGAGAACTCAGGAATTTTCTTAAAACCGAATATTGTAATAAACTTAAATATTACATTTTTTTTTTGGCAGGCAGTTATCAGCACAGACACCATAATTCTGTTTCTTATGCATAACAATTTTTAAATTATCAGTTGTTAGAAGGCCTTTAGCAATTTTTAGTCTCACCCTTCGTTTTACATGTGAGGAAACCAAAGCCCAGAAAGACTGATAAGGCTAAGTGACCAGTAATATAATAAAGCCAGAAATTAAACTTAGTGTTTAACTTAGTGGTTTCAACTTCTGTTTCAGTACTCATTCAATTGTGCTAGGATTCAAATTCATAAACCACAGAAGTTTTCAGAGTATGCTGTATGTGTCATATTGTCTGTACAATATGTACGATATGACAATTTAAAAGTACACACCTATTTTTACCATTCTTAATGTCTACTGCTTATTTTATTCCTTCATATTATTTTCATGTCAGTTCTTTCTTCTCTGAATGGCTACTACCTCTTGTTCTTCTTCAGATTACTGTATTTCTCCTTTCTGATTTTTCCCCAGAGCAGGTCTTAGATATATTAAACTGTATCATCTTTGATTGTTTGATATATGTGCCTGAAAGAGACAGCAGGAAGTGGCAACTGAAGTTAATCCAGGATCTTATCCATATGTTTGAGGCTGAGTCATTTTGCCCCTTTGGGATTACCCATCTGCTTCCCATCTGTCCAGCTATCCTAGACACTATTCATAGGCAAGTGCCTGTTTTTATGACTGCATTACATTTTTTTATTATATATGTATATTATCCCAAGTTTATTTGTAGACTAGGACAGTGTTACTAAAGTCTCTTAGACTGAACTTTGAAACGATTGTGTCTAAAATTTAAAAATGGAATACACAAGAATTTGTTCTTCACGTCAACTTATTAGATGCTGATGTTGAAAAGTTATTTTCCTTTGATTCTGAAAAATAAATGGAAAATGGAGAAGTAGATATTTTGATTTTGAAATAAAGGGAAAATTGAAGAAGAAGATATTTTAAGAAGTATAATTTCAGCTAGCCTAGAATGGACATTTTGGACTTATTTCTCTGCTGCCTTGCTACACTTGAACCACCGGCCCCATCAAAAGAAATCATTAGAATTATCTTCCTCTTCATTGTGGAATGTTTAGACAACTTCGATTTAGCACAAGAAGTGTACTATTAATTACACTTCTCTTTATTTTTTCCCTTTGAATTTAGTCAAGTATTTCTGTACCTTTAAAAGTGGTAAATATGTGACTGAAGTGTTGCCTTTAAAAATTCAGTCATTAAAATCATTCAACAAATAATTGGTGTAGACTCTAGAAGAAAACCAAAGAGAAATAATATATTTTCCCTGTCCATAAAGTGGTTATATCATTAGGGAAATAAACAGGTAAAGAACTAACTACACTACAGGACAGAATAAAAGAAGTGCTAAGGTGAAGATATAAGCAAAGTGTCTTGGAGCGGCGAAGAAAGAAACTAGTTGCAATTTGGGGAATCAAGGATGGCTTCAAGGATGAGGTGGTGTAGCCTATTGAAACACCTCTCCAAGGACCCTCTTCCGTAGGTGCAGGGGCTGTCATGCTGCCTCAGGAGAGCCACTGTGTGTATCTCTTCCTAATCCATCTTCTTTGATGTGATGTTGGTGGTTTGAAATCAGCCTTGGAGAAAGTACTTACAGTAAGGAAATTGGCAAATGCCGCACACTACCGCACTTCTTCCTTCACACCCCAGTTGGTTATTAAATATTTACCAGCAAACCACTGCCTATACTTTGACCTGACTATTGGGAGCAAACAGAGTCATTCGCATACAAAGGAAGAAGATTGCCTATCTAGGGAGGGAGACCTAGAAGAATCCCTGAAGACAGGAAGTACTCAGTTTTAGACCTGAAGGTATGGGAGGCAGATGACTGCGCTGACTGAAAAATTGTGAGAACACTTAAAGGTATTAGAGGAGTACAAAAAACTGTGAGTTTTAGAAATGAAACATTTCAGCAAAGTGAAAGTACTGCTAAGAACAAAATTATAGTGACCCCAAAAAATACATGGAAGAAGTATCTCAAAATATGTAGCAGAAAGGTAGAGAGAATGAAATGTGCAAAATGATGAGAGATGTAGAGAGACGTGCCAAGAGATCGTATGTGTAAATACTAAGAGTTTCATGAAGTAAAATCGACAAGGAAAGGTTAATTTTAAAAGAAATAATAAGGGAAATTTTTTTTAAACATCTTTATTGGAGTATAAATTTTCACTGTTCTTAAGAAAGACTTGAGATGTTGTTGGAAAGACTCACTGAGTTTCAGACAGGATCAATGAAAAAGAGTAACTATTCTAGGCTTATTGAGAACAAAAAACTTTGTAAAGCTTCTAGAAAGAAAAAAGTTATATGCAAAGAATGTAGAATGAAATCATCTTCAGGCTCTATAAATTGGAGATTAGAAAACCTTAAACTGAGTATCTGTTCCATAGGAAAGAACTTGTTCCAAGAGTACTATACCCAACTAAGATATCCCTCATGTGTCAATGTGAAAAGAGAGATTTTAAAATAAAAGTTCAGAGATGTGCCATCACATATACCCTTTTTGAGGAAATTACTGAAGAAAGTACTTCACCCAATTTGTGGTTAAGATGATAGCTTAAATATACACCTTTTTCCTCATCCCAAAACCCCCTAAATTGAGTTTTTTAAAGACACAAGCCCACAAGGAAAAAAGAGAGATGATTTTAGAAAATGTAAAGCTGAAGGATGATTCTTTTTTTTTTTTTTGTGGTACACGGGCCTCTCACTGTTTTGGCCTCTCCCGTTGCGGAGCACAGGCTCCAGACGCGCAGGCTCAGCGGCCATGGCTCACCGGCCCAGCCGCTCCACGGCATGTGGGATCTTCCTGGACCAGGGCACGAACCCGTGTCCCCTGCATCGGCAGGCAGATTCTCAACCACTGCGCCACCAGGGAAGCCCAAGGATGATTCTTAACTGACTTAGCAACCTAAAAATGTTGAATCCTAAGCTGACAGTATGAAAAACTGAGAAGTAGCTCTTTGTCACTGTGGAACCCTTCAGAAGTCTCAGTAATTATTAGTTCCAGTAACTTGGAAAACTCCCAAAGGAGGGAATATTGGTCTAAAATCTCTGGAAGATTTTCTCCATATCACCTCCCTCATTCTTCAAAGCAGGGTGACACTGTCTCCTCCACCCTGGCAAAAGCTTGGAGGTTCTTCCCTGTAGAGAACAAAACAGTCTTTGTACTGAGCGACACCAGGCAGAGTTGGCAGAGGATCAAGTGAAGTGAATATGGACATAATGTGGTGACACCTTCTGCTCCCAGCCCTGTTCTCCACTTGGTTCCCAGACTGCTGGCAGGCAGACAGGCACAGGCACAATAGTAGAATATCTTTCTCTGAGAAATCTAAGCAGCCCTTAGAGAGATTACCCAAAGATTCCCCCAACAAAATGATCCCGCCAGATTACCCTACCCATGAAGCCAATGGTCAACAAAGCTGCATCCCACAAAGAGAGAACATGCATGGATCAGTATCAGGACACCTATCAAAAATGTTTCATACTATGCTGGATTTAAAAGGAACCACCAAATGAGTATTAAAAATAGACAATAGGACTAAAACCACTTAGGAGAACACAGATCTGGCTTCTTAGAAACTGGGTCATGCAAATGAGGGTGGGTAATAGCATGAGGTTTACAGAGGCACGTCACAGAGATGCTGCCACAGGGGGTTGACCTCCAGTAGCCACTGGAGTGGAGACCATAGACATCGTTTATGGCTTCGGGCTTTGTTTGAAATTATCCCCCCGAAAGGTTAAGAAGGTGAGCGTTAATTGTGAGGAAGAAGTTTTTCTCCTTTCAGTTGCAAATATTTGCTGAACCCACTACATCAAAGGCAGTAGTCTAAACTCTAGAGGTAAAATTATTCTTAAAAAGCCAAAGGCTTTCTAAAACCAAGAGACTCACCTTTTTCCAGCCATGTCTTCACCAGAGAGCCCCTGCTCCCTGACTCGCTGATGTTGCAGAAGGGGTTTTAAGCTTTAATGCTCTCAAGGTCAAGAGGTGGGTTTGAGAAACCTTAGACCTTCACCTGTTGACCTCAGCTGCGAGAGCCTTTGGGGCTGCATCTGTCGTGTGTGCAAGGCTTGGAGGTTCTCAACCTCTTCTGCCTCCTACAGACTCCCAGGGTCATGCCTGTGAGTCTTCCCAGCCAGGGTTGGCAGAGAGGTGAAAAACAGGTGTCGAATTGTACAGCTCTCCTAGTTTACATTCACATTTGACAAAAGGACAGGAAGAATTTAAATACACTCATTTAGGTCCCAAACTTCTAGATGCTTAGGATTTATCAGTCAGCAAAAGAACTTGGTGCCTTCGCGGGACTTACATTCCAGTGAGTTAGCAGGCAGCGGCATTCTCAGCTTCCCTCCTAGCAACTGCAGTGTTTTACAGGTGAGAACCTGCTCAGAAACATGAATGAAGTGCGCGCGCCTCAACTTACTCACCTAGAGCAGAAATTGAATGCAAGAGTGACTGACTCAACACCATGCTAGCCTGGGCTGCTGTACTTTTGCCTGGACTCAGAAGAGCCTCTTCATGGGCCTCCTTACTGCTGCCATTGAACATTCCAATTTATTCTTCATTCAGCAGCTAAGGTTAATAACTTTTAGAACCAAATCAAACCTTCCCCCTTACTTTGGAAGCCCTCAGTGAGTGAATGGCTAAACAAGCGGCGGTATACCATGCTGTGGAGTACTACTCAGCATTTACATGGAACAGACTACTGAGTCATTCAACAGCGTGGATGAATCCCAGAAACGTTATGTGCAAAAGAAGTCAGGCACAAGGGAACACTTACTATCTGACTCCATTTTTATGAAACTAGAAAAGAATTTAGTAACCTGGGGCCACAGAGGGAAAGCAGAGTCAGGGATGTTGACTGGGAAGAGGTACGAGGGAACATTTTAGGGTGATGGAAAATTCTGTATAGATTGTGGTGTTTATGTGGGCATATACATTTGTCAAAAAGTTCACTGAACTGTACACTTAAAATGGACGCATTTATTATATGCCAATTATACCTCAAAGTTAAAAAAAAAAACCCACCTCTGTTAATGGGTATCCATTGCAGTTAAAATAAAATCAAAACTCCTGATGGCTTATAAAAAAAAAATAGATGTTAGAAAGGTATTTGATAAAAATTCAGTAGCCATTTCTAATGAGAGTCTTTTCTAATAGCCCATTTCTAATAAAACAAAAAGTAAACTGATTAAAAGGCTACTTACTGAAAACTAATAAAAAGCTTCATTTTGCATGATGAAATGCTAAAATCATTTCCCTTAAAATCAGGAACAAAATGAGGTCTACTATAAAATTACCATTATTATTAAATATTGTTTTAGAGGATAAAAAAGGAAAAAAAGGAAGTAGTTGGTGTAAATATTTTTAAAAGAAGAGACAAAGTCTTTTTTTTTCCCCAGATATGATTATATTCCTAGAAAACCCAGAAGATCCTACTAAAAACTTCTAGACTTAATAAGCAAATTTGGCAAGACGGCTGAATGCAATAAGAAAAGTATGCCAAGTCAGTGACTCTTTTTTCTGTGTGAAAGCTAGCTTGAAATGAAAATGGAAGAAACCAAACCTTTTCTTATTAACTGTAATGTCTTATAAGACTGTAGAGAAAATTTAATAGGAAAGACATAGAACCTATATGGAGACAAATGTAAAAATCTTGTCAAGGAAAAAGAAACAATCTGAAAATATGGGGGGAAAAATCAGTTATTTTTTGGGGGGACTCAGTATATATGAGTGCCAGTCTTTCCCAGATTAATACACAGATTTTATATAATTCCAGTTAGATTCACAAGGCTTACTACATAAGCGATTTAAAAGCTTATATGTCATTATAGATTTCCAAGAACAACCAAGAAGATTATGAAAAGTAAAGAGGAAAATTGGCTTCCGTATATTAAAACATACTGCAAAGCCTCTACATCTAAAAAGTACAATATAAAGGATAAGATATCCTTGGTTATGATAGACTCTCTGATGCATTGCCTTTTTGGACCTGAATACCCCTCTTTTGACATGGCCAGAGTACCCCAGGAGTGGTCCGGATATAATAGTTCTTTTATTTAACGAGTTTTAGGGTGCGTAACTGCAGTCTAGATTGGTGATGTACAAGTGTAAGAGGGAATAGAATTATTCAATGTTACTTTAGGTTAGAAAAGTCAGATTGATGGGTGGAAGTCACAAAGAAACAGTCTAACTCAGTATGAGAAGTAACTGGCTAATGATTTAGAAATCCTTGTAAGAACTTTTCATTTTCCTATATTGTAGGGGTTCTGTAGGTCATTTATAGCGATCTGTCCAACATTGCAGTAGAAGAGACCACACACACTGCATGGGGGCTATAGAGTAGACGATATTTGCAGTACTTCCCTATTAAAATTACCTGAGATTCTTTAAAAAATTGTCGAAACAAATTTAGTTCAATTGTAGAAGACAAGAAGTCTTTAGCACGCTTATATCAGACAAATTTATTGAGAATTAGCCATTGGTAAAATTTGAGAATTTGTTCCAGTATCAGTAAAAGGGTTAAAGTTGCTATGCATTGTATCAGTTTGCCTGTGAGATGTGATGATGTTCGATTTTATTTGGGATTCTCCTTAATATTGTCTGAGTCAGTACATCTAATAATTTGTTAGACAAATGAAACACGGATTTAGCATCTTACAGTTTAAAGAATTCCCACGTTTTGCCTTTTTTTCTGTTGGCGACACATGATGTGCAGATGTGTCTAGAGAAGTGACAACTTTGTGAACCACTGTAGTAAATTTATTTTACAGCATGACTTAGGATACACACGCTCGTGAAAAATAGTGTGAGCAAAGTGCTCTCATAACTTGTTTTGCTAGTCTGACCCACTGAACTGGTTTCATGTGCTACTAAGTGGTTTGTATTTCACAGTTTGATAAACATGAGTCTAAACCACTTCTGTTCACAATGAGATCTGTAGACATGTGGCTTCAGCAGCTCTCTGGAACTTCTTGGAAATGCAAATTACTGGGCCCCACCTCAGACTTACTACCTGTCATTCTCTGCAGGTGGAGCTCTGGAATCTGTGCTTTAATCCAGGCGATTCTGATGCACAGAGAGGTTTGAGAAGCACTGGTCCTCTTTATACCCCAAAGAGCTTTTGTGGTTATATACTTGCTATATTGTAAATTAAAACTTAGGAACTTTAAAAGTAATTATTAATTCATTTTCAGAGTAACAATAGTAAATCCATTATATGTTGACATCAGAGTAATGATGTCATCACAGGTCACATCTCTTGGATCAGGGAACCTCCACAGTATACTCCTGAAAAACTGAGAGGGGGAAAAAGCAAATAAATCTTAGCATTATTATGAAAATAGTTTTGACCTTGCAGAACCCCCGAAGGGCTCTTGGGGACTCCCAGTAATCCCCAGGCCATACTTTGAGAACCGCTCTTGTATAGATGGTATGTTTTTGAGAAGACCGAGACCAAATTTCTGTAATCCTCATGTAGGGTAGTTTATTATGGAAGCATATGGAATGTTTCCATCACTGCTTAAGTGTTGGGGATGATGAGGAACTTTTCAAAGCCTGTAGGAATGTGGTTTATTAGGCCATTGAGGGTTCTGTTACTGAATTCCCAGACCAACGAGACGTCCCACATTGGTGTTATGGTTTATGGTGCTCCTAGGTTTGTCTCGAAGAATGGGTTACTGGGGCTTTCCTTTCCCTTCAGTGTCATGAAACACTGCACCTTTCATTTTCACCGAACGCCTCTCCGTAGAAAAATGTGCTGCCGATCTGGAAAGTCTTTATATTCTAGTTGTGAATATTTTTAGTCTTATTTCTGTTTTGAATAATTTTTTAAGACATAGTATTGAAATTACTTCATTTCTTTCCAATAAACTTAAATAACTACCTGATCATTTTTTCTTTTTTGAATTGTACAAGTAGCATCTTAGTGCTGATGATCCAGCACTCAAATTGCCTATACTGTACCATCTAATAAACTCTATTATCTGTATAGAGCATGGTGGTAAATAAATAGTGTTAGAAGTTGTGGTGAGATTACAGAGCACTCAAGGGGATGTGTTAGCTGGCAGACCCTGGAGTATCCAGTTCTGCCTTGACTCACACACTTCTTGAGGAATTATTATGCACATAGAGCAGATTTCCCCGCTGCACCACACTCAGCCGGACCAGGGAGTTTTCCCCGGGCTTGTCAGGCTAGACCACTGCCCCCAGATCCAGCTGTATTATGGTAAGAAGAGTGAATTAAAGAGGGAGAGAGAAATCGATTGGTTGTTTGGTTGATTGACTGGGATTCAAACCCTGACTGTAAGTATAGAGGCAAGAGAATCATGTATTTATTTTCTTTTAGTCCTTCACAGTAGAAAACATGGCCCAGCCACTGTCCTTGACCGGCAACACTCCTTTTCCTCATTTTATCCTCTCTCTCCTTAGAAGTAAAATTTGGGGTGGGGAGTGATAAGGAGAAGCAGATATGAGGAGCCCTAAGTTTTTCCTAGAGATCTCTGTGAGTAGTTTTCTTATTTGCAATTGTTTTGTTCTGTGCATCTGTTTAATATCTTCTTTCCCAAATTAGACTATAAACCTCCAGTGAGCAGGGGTCTGTTTTATTTGAGCCATCTTGCTCCCTCCTTTCCCTCTGGCACAGCCCAGTGTCTGGTACAACACTAGCTCCATAAGAGATGCTTGATAAAATACTTGTTTGAATGACTAATAACTCTGTAATATAGAAGCATAGATGTTAGCATTATGCATGTGATTGATTGACTGATTGATTGATTTCCCTCAGGACACCAGTTAACAGAGAATGAGAGAAACCAGTTATTGGCAATAGCTTCATCCTTGTTTGTGGCATCCCAATTAAGAGCACATCATTTTCAAGAAGATGAAAATTCAAGGTATGTGAGATCATTTAAAACAGAATAAATGAGCAGAAAAATTTGGACATTATTGGAGAAAGTACTCTGAAACTTTATAGGAAATCTGTTCAAGTAATTTGTATTTATTACTTTTGTTTTCTTACTGGAAAAATGTTTTGAGAAGTGTTATAGTACTAAACTCTAGGAAATAACCTGAACAGTTAAAAATATGTATATAAGAAACTTGTTTATAAGCTATAAGAAAGAATTAACAACAGGTTGAGTTAGTTATGTGTGAGCCCTAAGTGTACCTTTTAGCTTCCTAATAACCTAAGCAAAAGGGAAAACATGCTTTATAGCCGGGCAAGTAAAATAATCATTGTGACATTCATGCTTCTGAGTGACAGGATTATTTATCATGAATGTCTGTGCACTTGCTAGAGTAATACTACTTAGCAAGTATAGCCATTACTTGCTAGAGAGGCAGCTGATAAAATTGTGTTACGTCAAGTCCTTTTCCTTTCTTTTTACTTTTCCTCAAGAGGAAGAATAAAGATTAGAAAAAAGATGGCAGGTGACTGAGCAGCTCTGAAGAGCACAGATCAGAAACTCGGGGTATTCCTAAAGAATTAGGTAGAAGGAAGACTAAATTGGTCTCAGGCTATATATTCGTGGCTAATGTGGTTTTACTCAGAAAAATCTCTGAGTAATCGGTATTTTAAAAAAATTTTTAATGGAGTATAGTTGATGTACAATGTTGTGATAATTTCTGCGGTACCGCAAAGTGATTTAGTTATACTTATATATACATTCTTTTTAAAAATATTCTTTTCCATTATAGGATATTGAATACAGCTCCCTGTGCTATAGAGTAGGACCTTGTTGTTTATCCATCCTGTATATAAAAGCTTACACCTGCTCACCCCAACCTCCCACTCCATCCCTCCCCAGCCCCCTCCCCCTTGGCAACCGCAAGTCTGTTCTTTATGTTTATGAGTCTGTTTCATAAGTAGGTTCATTTGTGTCACATTTTAAATTCCACATATAAGTGTCATATTTTAAATTCCACATAAGTATGATATTTGATACCACAAATATCATATGGTATTTGTCTTTCTTTTTCTGACTTACTTCACTTAGTATGATAATCTCTAGTTGCATCCAAGTTGCTGCAAATCTGCATCTATCCATTCATCTGTCAATGGACATTTAGCTTGTTTCCATGTCTCGGCTATTGTGAATAATGCTGCTATGAACATAGTGGAGGGAGCATGTATCTTTTTGAATAAGAGTTTTGTCTGGATATATGCCCAGGAGTGAGATTGCTGGTAATTCTGTTGTTAGTTTTCTGTGGAACCTCCATACTGTTTTCCATAAAGGCTGCACCAACTTACATTCCTACCAACAGTGTAGGAGGGTTCCCTCTTCTCCACACCCTCTCCATTATTTGTTATTTGTAGACTTTTTAATGATGGCCATTCTGACTGGTGTGAGGTGGTACCTCATTATAGTTCTGATTTGCACTTCTCTAATAATTAGTGACATTGAACATCTTTTTCTGTGCTTATTGGCCGTCTGTATTTCTTCTTTGGAGAAATGTCTGTTTAGGTCTTCTGCTCATTTTCGATTGGGTTGTTTGTTGTTGTTGTTGTTGTTGTTGAGCTGTATGAGCTGTTTGTATATTTTGGAAATTAAGCCCTTGTCGGTCGCATAGTTTGCAAACATCTTCTCCCATTCTGTAGGTTGTCTTTGTGTTTTGTTTATGGTTTCCTTTGCTGTGCAAAAGCTTGTAAGTTTGATTAGGTCCCGTTTTTTATTTTTGTTTTTATTTCTATTGCCTTAGGAGACTGACCTACAAAAACATTGCTATGATTTATGTCAGAGAATGTTTTGCCTATGATCTCTTCTGGGAGTTTTATGGTGTCA
Source organism: Physeter macrocephalus (assembly GCF_002837175.3). Classification (NCBI taxonomy): domain Eukaryota; kingdom Metazoa; phylum Chordata; class Mammalia; order Artiodactyla; family Physeteridae; genus Physeter; species Physeter macrocephalus. The sequence continues at coordinate 71,074,361 of NC_041226.1, forward strand.
TGTCTTATGTTTAAGTCCTTAAGCCATTTTGAGTTTATTTTTGTGTATGGTGTGAGGGTGTGTTCTAACTTCATTGATTTACGTGCAGCTGTCCAACTTTCCCGACACCACTGGCTGAAGGTTCTCTTTTTTCCATTGTATATTCTTGCCTTCTTTGTCAAAGATTAATTGGCTGTAGGTGTGTGGGTTTATTTCTGGGCTCTCTATTCTGTTCTATTGATCCATATGTCTGTTTCTGTGCCAATACACACCATTTTGATTACTGTAGCTTTTGTAGTAGTGTCTGAAGTCTGGGAGGGTTATGCCTCCTGCTTTGTTGTTTTTCTTCAGGATTGCTTTGGCAATTCTCTGGGTCTTCTATGGTTCCATATAAATTTTAGGATTATTTGTTCTAGTTCTGTGAAAAATATCATGGGTAATTTGATAGGGATCCCATTAAATCTGTAGATTGCTTTGGGTAGGATGGCCATTTTAACAATATTAATTCTTCCAATTCAAGGTCCTGGGATATCTTTCCATTTCTTTGATTCATCTTCAGTTTACTTTATTAATGTTTTATAGTTCCCAGTGTATAAGTCTTTCACCTCCTTGGTCAGGTTTATTCCTAAGCATTTTATTTTGGGGAGTGTGATTTTTAAAAGATACTGTTTTTTTACATTCCCTTTCTGATATTCCATTGTTAGTGTAAAGAAATGCAACCGATTTCTGAATGTTAATCTTGTATCCTGCTTCCTTGCTGAATTCGTTTATCAGTTCTGGTAGTTTTTGTGTGGAGTCTTTAGGGTTTTCTATATATATAATAGTATCATGTCATCTGCATATAATGACAGTTTTACCTCTTCCCTTCCAATATGGATACATTCTATTTCTTTTTCTTGTCTGATTGCTGTGGCTAGGACCTCTGATTCTATGTTGAATAGAAGAGGCGAGAGTGGGCATCCTTGTCTTATTCCAGATTTTAGTGGGAAGGTCTTAAGCTTTTCACCGTTGAGTACTATATTGGCTGTGGGTTTGTCATAAATAGCTTTTATTATGTTGAGATATGTTCCATTTATACCCATTTTGGTAAGAGTTTTTATCATGAATGGAATTCGTTTATCAGTTCTGGTAGTTTTTGTGTGGAGTCTTTAGGGTTTTCTATATATATAATAGTATCATGTCATCTGCATATAATGACAGTTTTACCTCTTCCCTTCCAATTTGGATACGTTCTATTTCTTTTTCTTGTCTGATTGCTGTGGCTAGGACCTCTGATTCTATGTTGAATAGAAGAGACGAGAGTGGGCATCCTTGTCTTATTCCAGATTTTAGTGGGAAGGTCTTAAGCTTTTCACCGTTGAGTACTATATTGGCTGTGGGTTTGTCATAAATAGCTTTTATTATGTTGAGATATGTTCCATCTATACCCATTTTGGTAAGAGTTTTTATCATGAATGGATGTTGAATTTTGTCAGATGCTTTTTCTGTATCTATTGAGATGATCACATGTTTTTTTGTCTTTTCTTTTTTTTATGTGGTGTATCACATTGATTGATTTGCATATGTTGAACCATTCTTGTGAACTTGGGACGAATCCCAAGTAACCAGTAGTTTTCATTTGTTGTTATCCTCAAGGGAAAGTACAAAAAGCTTAATGTACGATCTTTTTTTGAAGTTAATTTGGTGACTGTCTAGGGAGAGATGAGAGGATATTGAATTTCTGTAAATTACTGAATGAATGGAAGGAGGAGGAAAATGGTCCATAGAGCCAGGAATCTGGTTGGTTTGTTTGTTTTCCCCCAAAGTCGTGCTCCCCAGTGTGGAAGCCACTAGCCATATGTGCCTATTTGAATTAAAATTAAATTAAAAACTCAGTTTCTCAGTCACATTTCAATGTCAGTGTCAGTATAGTCACTACCCACACTTGCAGTGCACCATAGCCACTACTGTACTGTGGTCAGTGGCTACTGTATCGGGTAACAGAAAGAACCTTTCCATCATCGCTGTTGTATTTCTGTCAAGCTTTGTTGGACTGTGCTGTTTTGGAATGATGTGTGTGTAGGAGAGATCTAACTAAGCTTTTGCTTTAAAGCCAGAATCATACCTTGTATGAATAATATTTTTATTATTTTTTTGGTAAATACAATATTCATATCTTTATTCCTTTACCTTCAGGTGTTACTTGGATCTTGACTATTTCAGAAGTCCTGAGTATAGCTAATGATGAACTGGTTTGATCTTTAAGCAGTGTATTCTAGTTATTTTCAGAGAGTGCTGACTTAACATTGGTAAGAATCTGAAGAAGTTTTAAAAAATAAAAGAAGAAAAATTTCCTGTAATCCTGCAATAACCACTTTTAACATTTTAATATATTCCTTTCCAAGTGTATATGTGTGTATGTTTATACATATCCATACTTGTAGTGTATATACCCTACATAATTAGAGTCACACTGGAAATGTCGTTTGAATTTTACTTTTTAAAATTTCATATTATGTTGTGACTATTTCTTCTCTTTATTCACTAGTCTTTGAAAGCACATTTAAAATTTCTATTATAGTGAATTTAAAATATATGCAAAATAACTGCTCTTAAAAACACCATCAAGAATATTATAAAACAGTATAACAAATGGCAGAACGTATTCAGAGATACATGTCCAATAAAGGACTTGAATCTATAATGTATAAATAATTCTTACAACTCAAAAATGAGCCAAACAACCAAATTTTAAAAAATAGATTTGGTGTAGACTCTTTTTTAAAGAAGTTATATGAATGGCAAATAAGTCCATGAAAAGATGTTTAACATCATTAATCATTAGAAAAATACAAACTAAAATCACAGTGCTACACCACCACACACCTGGTAGAATAATGTGCATCAAGTGGTGAGTAGAAAAATAAATGTGGTATAGCTATACGATGGAATACTATTTAGCAATAAAAAGAAATGCAGTACTGATACATGCATGTACATGCATAAACCTAAAAAGAAAATCATGCTGAGAGGAAGAAACCAGTTAGAGAAGACTATATAATGTACAATTTCATTTATTTGTAATTTCTAGGAAAGATGGAAGTATAAAAGAAAAAAGATCAGCGATTGCTTGGGTGTAGGTGTTGACATCACAGAATTACACCTTTATACAGTCTATGTCCCAAACTATACACCAATAATTATTTTAGAATGCATTAGTCTCTTAAATTATGTAGAAAACAAAACAAAGTTAAGATGACACGAGCTTTCACTTTAATAATTTTTTTTTTTTTTTCTTTTTTTGCGGTACGCCGGCCTCTCACTGTTGTGGCCTCTCCCGTTGCGGGGCACAAGCTCCGGACGCACAGGCTCAGTGGCCATGGCTCACGGGACCAGCTGCTCCGCGGCATGTGGGATCTTCCTAGACCGGGGCACGAACCCGTGTC